>NC_090391.1:78733296-79046630 GCF_036365525.1 Heterodontus francisci | reverse complement strand
ACATCCAGTCTCAAAACACATTCCACCGGTTGATAATAAGCATCCTCGGGTGGACAGTGGGACATCCTCTGTCAAAACACATCCCACCCTGTTCACACTGCGAATTGCAGGGCGGAGAGCTGGGACATCCCTTCTCAAAGCACTTCCCTCCCTGTTGATACTGAGAATCCCAAGTTGGCGTCCTGGGACATCCTGTCTCCAAACACATGCCACCCTGTGCATACTGAGGATCCCAGGGTTGAGAGATGGGATATCCAGTTTCAAAAGGGGATGCGGTGGCGTACTGTTATTGTCACTGCACTCGTAAACCAAAGACACAAGTATGGCTCTGAGAACGTGGGTTCGAATCCCACCACAGCAGAAGGTATAATTTGAATTCAATTAATAAAAAAAAAATCTGGAATTTAAAGCTAGTCTAATGATGGCCATGAAACCATTGTCAATTGTTGTAAAAACCCATCTGGTTAACTGATGTCTTTTAGGAAATCTGCCATCCCTACCTGGTCTGGCCGACATGTGACATCTTACATGCCCTCGAAATGGCCTAGCAAGCCATTCAGTTCAACGGCAATGAGCCATGCCCAATAAATGCTGGCCTGGCCTGTGACACCCACATCCCATGAAATAATTTTTTAAAAAACACATTCCACCTGTTGATATTGAGAATCCTCGGGTGGAAAGTGGGACATCCTGTCTCAAAGCACATCCCACACTGTTCATACTGAGAATACCAGGGTGTATAGATGGGACCTCATGTTTAAAAACTCATCCCACCCTGTACATACTGAGAATACTCAGGCCCGCTCGCTTTCTCCCTTCAGCCATCCTGTGCTGCCATCTGTTTAGGTTGCCTCTGTGTGATTATTTGAACAGCGCCATATTTAGTCCTGGCAGCTGCCTGATGTCGAAGACTGTGTCGTTTTAGTGGCACAGACTGCATTTTGCATGTGCCACTGCAGCGCAAGCTAGTTGTCACGTTTTCAGCAAAAAAGGCGCTTGACAACTGTACTAGAATTCTTTGAGGATGCACTTAGTAGAGTTGATAAGGAGCAGTGAGTGGATGTGCTTCACTTGTACTTTCAGAAGGCTTTCGACAAAGTCCCACATAAGAGATCAGTATGGAAAATTAAAGCACATGGGATTGGGGGTCGTGCATTGCGATGGATAGTAAATTGTTTGGCCGACAGGAAACAAAGCTTTGGAATAAATGGGTCTTTTTCCGAATGGCAGGCAGTGACTAATGGGGTACGACAGCGATCGGTGCTAGGACACCAGCTTTTCACAATATGCATTCATGATTTAGATGAGTGAACTAAATGTAATATCTCCAGATTTTCAGAATATTCAAAACTGGGTGGGAAGGTGAGCTTTAAGGAGGATGCAGAGAGGCTTCATGGTGATTTGGACAAATTGACTGAGTGGGCAAATGCATGGCAGATGCAGTATGATGTGGATAAATGTGACGTGATCCACTTTGGCAGCAAAAACAGGAAGTCAGATTATTAGCTGACTGACTATAAACTGAAAGAGTGGAATATGCAACGCAACGAGACCTGGTTTTCGTAAACCAGTTTCTGAAAGTAAGCATGAAGGTGCAACAGGCGGTAAAAAGGGGAGATGGTATGTTGACCTTCATAGCGAGAGGATTCAAGTACAGAAGCAGGGCTGTCTTGCTGCAATTACACATAATGAATTCACTTCTAAAATGCAGTCACTGTTACAATGAAGTGAATCCTGCAGGCGAGCTGTGCACGGCAAGATCCCAGCAATGGTGACACTTCAACATTCACTTGACCAAGGTTTTGAGTGTGGATTTCTCTCCCTCCCCCTCTCTCTCTCTCTATCTGTCTTGCTCCATATTTCTCTGCCTTCCCTCCCTCACCCACACTCTGCCTGTCTCTCCCTCTCTGCGTTTAACCTGCCACCTCCAGCTGGTTCTCACTAGCCCTCTTTTCTCTCCATCTGTTTCTGCCTCACTGTTGTAATGTCGGAATGGATGCAGAGAATGCATGCACAGCAGGATCCCACAATGTGATCATAGTCAGATATCCCATCACAGTCATCAGAAAATGCTAAACTCCATCTTGAAACTTATAACAAATCTTTATACAGCTTCTCATTCAGCACTTGTAATTGTTGTGCAATTCTGGTAAAAACACAGAAAAATCCACACTCAGACCCACAGGAAGCTAAATTTTAAAGTGTCCTCATTGTTGTTATGTAGGAAATGCTGCAGGGTACTTGATGCACAGCAAGATCCCACAAGCAGCATTGTAACAATAACCAGATTTCAGTCCCCAGAAAGGGTGAAACTCCCTCTTTCAACTGGGAACCAGCTGCTGATTCTATCTCACCATTTCAAATAACAACAAATCACATTGCTGTTTGTGGCATGTTCTTTATATATTTAATGTTTAAATTCAGATGGTGAGTGTGAAAAAGAGTCAGAGAAGAGAAAGCATGGGGGGAGATAGAGACACAGGGAAAGAATGTGGAGACAGAGAGAAAGCTAACCTCAGAACGATAGTAAAATGAATTAAAATGGGCACCGTGCATCATATTTAACTGTTAGCTTCATAGCATTGCCCAGAACAGAAGTAAACCTCACAGGCAAGGCTGGAAGGAGCAAGAGGCAAATGGGACTCCCTCCAGGGGCTGCTTCTTTAACCCCAGGCTTTCACACTGTTTAAAACTCCAGAGCCCCCATCCGACAGCACCTAGTTAACCCAGGGCCCAGAGAGGAAATTAAACCTCGGGCTAATAAACAGACACAACTCACGTGGGCCCTTTCGGTGCAGCCTGTGGACAAGGCCTCAGACCTTCCCCTCTGGAGGAAGATCCTGTCCAAGGATTCCTCGTCCCAGCCTTTCCCTCTTTTCACCTTCTCCATGCAGTTTTCAGAAAGAAAATTCCTGAAGGCAAGAGGGAGAGAGAGAAAATTGATTAAAAGGCATTGTTAAACAAAATATCATAGCAAGAGCCCAGGAATTGCCCTCGGTTGCACATACAGTCTGTCAGCAACACCCACATACAAACAAATCACAGTTAATAAACCGAAGGATAAAAGGGTTCAGACATCAACCTCCACCAGTGTGTGTCTGTGTGTCTGTCTCTTTATCTCTCTCCCTGACTCTGTATCTCTCTCTCTCTCTCTCTGTTTCTATCTCAGTCGCCCCTGTGTCCCTCTCTCTTGCTCTCTCTCTCTGTCCATATCGGCTTTCTTCCCCACTATTTCCTATCTAATCTTTATTGAAATGTGCTTTGAAATATTTCTGTCACCATTTCAAACAACAACAAATCATGTTTCAGTGTGTGGTATGTTTTTAACGATTAGAAGTTTAAATAGAGACATAGAGATAAAGAAAGCTGGAGAGAGATAGAGAGAGAAATCGAAACTCAGAACTTCAGTAAAATGAATTCCAATAGGCTCGGTTCATCTTATTTAATATTAAAGCTTCCTAGCATTGCCCAAAGTACACGGATTATTCTAGAAATATAACAAGCCTTTAGAAACACTCACATTTGTGAAATAATTCCTAGCTTTTGACGCTCAATGAGTTCATTATTAAAGTGGTCGACACTGTTGCAATGTTGTAAAATCTGCAGGCCATTGGTGCACAGCAAGATCCCACAAGCAGTAGTGTGATAACAACCCGCTACCCCTCCTCTCCCCCTCTGATTCCCTCCATGTTACCCTCACTCTCCTGCTTCTCTCTCCCTCATGTCACTCTCATTCAGAGAGACTGATGGAGAGAGAGAGAGAGAGACAGACAGAGAAATCCAATGTCAGAACCTCACTCTCAATTCAAATGGCTGCTACACATTTCATTTCACCCTCAAATTCACGGCACTGCCCAAAACAACAGCATTATTCAGGAATTATAACAAGCCTTTAGACAGCAGCACCTTTCGGATATTGAATTTAGCCTTGCGAGCTGGGCCCCAGAGAGGAAATTAAACCTCGGGCCAATAAGGTTTGCTAAGGTTCCCCATGGTAGGCTGATGGAGAAAGTGAAGGCGCATGGGGTCCAAGGTGTACGAGCTAGATGGATAAAGAACTGGCTGGGCAACAGGAGACAGAGAGTAGCAGTGGAAGGGAGTTTCTCAAAATGGAGACGTGTGACCAGTGGTTTGTGACCTCTGGAAATTTATCCAGTAGTGAAGTTGGACTGATTGGTTAGGAGTTACAGGATGTACCCCATCTCTCTTTTTTGTAAACAGGTATTAACATTTGTAACCCTCCAGTCCTCTGGTACCATCTCATATACCAGAAGGATTGAAAGATTCTGGCCAGTGCCTCCGCTATTTCCACCATTTTCTCTCTCATACATCTGGGATCATGGCGCAAAATATTCTACGTTATTATGGATGGAAGAGGGTCAACTGAACTTGTTTGTTCAGTGACTGTAATTAATGCCAGTCTCCATGGACCCGAGTTGTATCACTTGAGGATTTACCTCTTCTATTAATAAGGATCTCCGTTCAGTGTGTTGTCCCATAGTGTCAGCAAGAATATCACCCCAGCACTCTCAGGGACCAGCAGCTCCAGGGTGAGGGAAAGGATAGATCAGAATCTGAGAACATTAGTTGTACTGTTACAGCAATGGATCAGAATCTGAGAACAATAGATTGGAATGTTGCAACAATGGGCAGGAGTTTCTCCTGGAATTCCTACATTTCTACATTCTTTCTACATTTTATGATGTGCTATCATTAGCCACCCGGATCAATCTCACACTTCTGTTGATTCAATTCATTTACTATCCTATGCTGGCTATGATTGATGTCTCTGGTAAGTCTCCCCATATAGCTATTAATTTTATAAACCATGTTTAACTGCATTAACTGGTTTTGTGCAGGGAAGGTCATGTCTTACCAACTTAATAGAATTCTTTGAGGAAGTGACAAAGTTGATTGATGAGGGAAGGGCTGTAGATGTCATATACATGGACTTCAGTATGGCGTTTGATAAGGTTCCCCATGGTAGGCTGATGGAGAAAGTGAAGGCGCATGGGGTCCAAGGTGTACTAGCTAGATGGATAAAGAACTGGCTGGGCAACAGGAGACAGAGAGTTGCAGTGGAAGGGAGTTTCTCAAAATGGAGACGTGTGACCAGTGGTGTTCCACAGGGATCCGTGCTGGGACCACTGTTGTTTGTGATATACATAAATTATTTGGAGGAAAGTATAGGTGGTCTGATTAGCAAGTTTGCAGACGTCACTAAGATCGGTGGAGTAGCAGATAATGAAGGGGACTGTCAGAGAATACAGCAGAATATAGATAGACTGGACAGTTGGGCAGAGAAATGGCAGATGGAGTTCAATCAGGGCAAATGCGAGGTGATGCATTTTGGAAGATCCAATTCAAGAGTGAACTATACAGTAAATGGAAAAGTCCTGGGGAAAATTGATGTACCGAGAGCTTTGGGTGTTCAGGTCCATTGTTCCCTGAAGGTGGCAACGCAGGTCAATAGAGTGGTCAAGAAAGCATACGGCATGCTTTCCTTCATCGGACGGGGTATTGAGTACAAGAGTTGGCAGGTCATGTTACAGTTGTATAGGACTTTGGTTCAGCCACATTTGGAATACTGCGTGCAGTTCTGGTCGCCACATTACCAAAAGGATGTGGATGCTTTGGAGAGGGTGCAGAGGAGGTTCACCAGGATGTTGCCTGGTATGGAGGGCGCTAGCTATGAAGAGAGGTTGAGTAGATTAGGATTATTTTCATTAGAAAGACGGAGGTTGAGGGGGATCCTGATTGAGGTGTACAAAATCATGAGAGGTATAGACAGAGTGGATAGCAAGAAGCTTTTTCCCAGAGTGGGTGATTAAATTACAAGGGGACACGAGTTCAAAGTGAAAGGGGAAAAGTTTAGGGGGGATATGCGTGGAAAGTTCTTTACACAGAGGGGGATGGGTGCATGGAACGCATTACCAGCAGAGGTGGTGGACGCGGGCACGATAGCTTCTTTGAAGATGTATCTAGACAGATACATGAATGGGCAGGAAGTAAAGAGATACAGACCCTTAGAAAATAGGCGACAGGTTTAGATAGAGCATATGGATCGGCGTAGGCCTGCAGGGCCGAAGGGCCTGTTCCTGTGCTATAATTTTCATGTCCTTTGTTCTTCTTTGTTCTTTATTGCTGTTCTTCTCATTTACTCTGTCTTGCTTGTTGCTGTTGATATTCCTGGCGAATCTCTTTCCCTCTGCATCCGACATTGGCCGTGATTTCAGTTCAATGGCACCACTGGATCTGACACTTTCGAAGCCTGGATCAATAAAACAGTGCAAGATCAACAGTCAGCCACTTCTGCACTGGCCGTTTTTCAAGTATTTTTCGTTCCCTCTCTACCTTCTCCGATTATGATCTTTGTCTCCACAGCACTGCTGACGCCAACACTATGAACGCCTTGGGCCATAAAATAATGGGATATGCGAAAAAAGACAATTCGATCTCGGCCTGCACAGTACCCATGATGGGCATGGCTCCAGCCTGGACATACGGAGCATGTGGTGTTAATGTTAGGAGTAGTTTGAATGAGACATCATTCCACCATTCCGACAGCTTTGATGTACGTCTTTGAAACATGGTCTGTGCATGTCCACTGACCGCCTGTGTTAGTCACTCTCAGCTGAACATACATTAAACAACGCGAGGGACCCCTTCTCGTGTTATTTAAAAGGACCAGACATCTAACTTACAGGTGAGGGGATTTTTGACTTACTTCTGCTATAGTAAATCTAGTGGAGGTGCTGTGGATGTTTTTCTGCAGGTTGTGTTGTGAGCTACTGCAGACATTCAGGGAGGACACAGGAGTTGCTGACCCAACTCTGGACGAGCTATAGGAACTGTAGTTACAGTGTCTCTGGGTCTGTAACATGAGCAACAAATGGAGCAGAGACTGCAGAGAGGGGATGTTTTTGCATAGGGTGGGGGAGGGGGTGTGGTCTCTGCCCTACTCACCAGGGGTTTTCCAAGAGCATTTTTCCTCTCTGCACCGAACCCAGGAACAGTGTCTGAGGTGACTCCAATTCAATAAGGAGGTGGTCACAGTGCCATGTCACCTTCTGTAACACGATCTGGAACCTCACATCAGTGTGTGGACGGAGCTGTCAGTGGCCGTTAAGGTCACAGTTTCATTGAATTTCTATGCATCGAATCTTCCAGCGGTCGTTATATCCAACATCGAGTCACAGAGAGTCACAGAGAGTGATCGGGGCATAGTCATAAATAGGACGTAAGGAGGACATTACTCCCATCGAATCCATGCAGGTTATCTGGCGAATAACCCATTCAGTCCCACTCCCCCGCTCGATCTCCACAGCCCTGCCAGTCAATTTCCATCAAGTTCCCATCCAGTTTCCTTTCAAAATCATTGATGATCTGCACTTCCACCACACTCGTGGGCAGTGAGTTGAAGGTTATTACCACTCGCTGCATATAAAAAAAAAGATCTTCCACACATTCCCCTGCAACTCTTAGTCTGGCAAGAGAGAATCTGAACATTTCCCCTTTTCATTCAATCGCATTACGATCGCTGAATCATCCAGCATCAATATCCAAGGAGTTACCATTGACCAGAAACTGGACTGACGTAATATATAAATACAGTGGCTGCAAGAGCAGGTCAGAGGCTCGGAATCCTGCGGTGAGTAACTCACCTCATGATTCCCCAAAGCCTGTCCCCCATCTTAAAGTCACAAGTCAGGAGTGTGATGGAATACTCTCAAGTTGCCTGGATGGCTGTCGATCCAACAACACTCAAGAAGCTCGGCACAATCCATGATAAAGCAGCCCGCTTGCCTGACACACCATCTACAAACATTCAATTCCTCCTCCAAGGACGCACAGTGGCAGCAGTGTGTACCATCTCCGAAATGCACTGCAGCAACTCACCAAGGCTCCGTATAGAGCATCTACCAAACCCCTGACCTCCACCACCGAGAAGGACAAGGGCAGCAGAGGCATGGGAACAAAACAACCTGCAGGTTCCCCTCCAAGCCACAAACAATCATAACTTGGAACGATATCGCCGTTCCTTCAGTGTTACTGGGTCAAAATACTGGTACTCCCTTCCTAACACGCTGATGGTGTACATACCCCACATGGACTGCAGCAGTTCAAGAAGTCAGCTCACCACCACATCCTCAAGGGCAATTAGGGATGGGTAATACATTCTGGCCTAGCCAGCGACGCCCACATCCCATGAACCATAAATCCTGCAGATTGTGTCTCTAGTCATTGCTCCATCAGTTAATGGAAACGATTTTTACTTATCTAACTCATCTAAATCCGTCATAATCTTGTACTCCGCTATGATATCTCCCCTTAATCTCCTTTGCTGGAGGGAGTTCAACCCAAGATGTTCCAACCTAACCTTGCAGCTAATATCCTCCATCCCTGGAACCATTCTGTTAAATCTCCTCTGCACCGTCTCAAAGATCTTCACATCCTTCCGGAAGTGTGGTTACCAGAACTGGATGCAATACTCATGCTGCAGCCTAACCTGAGCTCTATATAGGTCCATTATAACGTCCCTGCTTTTGTACTCAATGTGTCTGTTTATGAATTTCAGGATCCCATATGCTTTACTCACCACTTTGTTAACATTTCCTGCCACCTATAAAGATCGTTGCTCATGCACCCCGGGTCCTTCTGTTCCTACACACTCTTTAGAACGGTGCCAGTAACTGTATATTGCCTCTCCGGATTCCTTCTGCTAAAATGAACCACTTCGCACTTGCCAATATTAAATTCCATCTGATACCTCTTCTGCCCACAATGCTGGCCTATCCATGTTCTGTTCCAGGCGATGCATTTCATCCCCAGTGCTAGAATAACGGGTCTGCCGTTGCTCGGACTGTGTGTTATCCATCGATGCACCTGTGAATTGGGGGTGGCTGTCTACGTCATTATATTCTCCCTCAGCAGGGAGGATCAGCATGAGAGGTCCCGTGGCTTTATTAGGACAGCGGGATTCCTGATGGTGTACTTGGCTCTGTCGAGCCCGCACATCAACGGGGAGAGGTGCAGGAACTGAAAAAACCTCTCACTCCATTAATGTACAGTTGGTGTGTGAGCATGCCCAGTATATCATGTTGGTGAATGTCCACGATCCTGGCAGCAGCCACGATACCTTCAGTCTGAAGCAGTCAGCCGGTCCCAACATCCTCGGGCCTCCCTGCAGAACCGGAATATTGCTCCTCGGAGGCAGATGTTTACCCCTCTACACACGGCTCATGATTCTACACCCCAGAAACAACCAATCACAACCACTGCCACCCACCAACGACATCAAAAATCCCATGTATAACGTGAGCAATGAAGCCACCAGGAAGATCGTGGAGCAGACCATCGGTGTGATGAAGCAATGCTTCCGATGTCTAAACCGCTCGGGGGGAGCCTTCCAGTACACACTGGAGCAGGTGTCCGATTCATGATGTTCTTCTGCATCCTTCAGATCATCACCATCATGGGGACACAGGCATTGCCAACAGGAATCTGGAGGCCACATCATGAGTACGAGGAGGAGGATGATGGGGAGGTAGAGGAGGAATAAAGGATATTTCCTGGATGCCTTCTACCAGCACAGGAAAGTGTTTGCTAAGACATGGGTTCCAATAGGGCAACTTCCATTTACCGTCATGGATCCCTATTTCCCACCGTTACGTCCATCTGAGACGCCCCATCACCGTGTCCCCTTGTCCACAATCCTGCAATAAAAGAGCACAGAATCACAGAATGATGAAAACACAGAAGGAGGCTATTCGGCACATCCTGGCCACACCAGTTTTCCAAATGAGCAATTCACCGACGGTCATTCCCCCATCGTCTCCCTGTAACACTGCACATTCTTCTGTTTCATATAACTGTCTAATTCCCTTTTGAAAAGCTCGATTAAATCTGCCTCCGTAACACTCTCAGGCAGTGCATTCCAGATCCCAACCACTCGCTGTCTGATAACGTTTTTCCTCATTTTGCCTTTGCTTAGTTTGTCAATCACTTTAAATCTTTCTGCTCTCGTTTTGGACTCTGTCACAAGTGGAAATAGATTATCTCTATCTACTCTGTCCAGTCTCCTCAAGATTTTGAATCCCTTTATCAAACCACCTCTCAGCCTTCCCTTCTCCAAGGAAAACATTCCTAACTTCTCCAATCCATCTTCATAACAAAATTCCTCATCCCTGGAACCATTCTCGTGAACCTTTTCTGCACTCTCTCCAATGCCCTCACATGATTCCTAAAGTGTGACGCCCAGAACTGGACACAACACTCCATCTGAGGAAGAACTAATGTCTTACAGAACTCCTTGCTCTTGTACTCGATGCCCCGATTAATAAAGCCCAGGATACTGTTTGCTTCATTCACCACTTGCTCAACCTGTCCTGCCACCTTCAATGATTATGCACATATACACCCAGCTCCCCCTGCTCCTGAACCCCCTATAGAGTTATTCCCTTTACTTTATATTGTCTTTCCATGTTCTTACTGCCTAAATGGATCACTTCACATTTCTCTGCACTGATCTTCATCTGCCACGTGTCCGCCCATTCCATTAACCTGTCCATGTCCTTTTGAAGTTCTAACCCCTTCACAGTACTTTCAAGTTTCGAATAATCTGGAAATTTTGGAATTGTACCCTGTACACCAAGGTTTACGTCATAAATATATATCAGGAAAAGCAAGGGTACCTGGGGCACTCCACTATAAGCATTCGTCCAACTCGAAAAACATCCATTAACCAACATTCTCCGTTTTCTGTTATGCAGACAATTTCGTATCCATATTGCTACTATCCCTTTTAGTCCAGGAGCTATAAATTTACTCACATGTCTTTTGTATGGCACTGTATCAAACACCTTATGAAAGTCCTTGTATACCACATCAACAGCATTGCCCTCAACAAGCCTCTCTGTTACCTCTTTAAAACTCCAGCAATCATGATTTTCCCTAATGAAATCTCTGCTGGCTTTACTTAATTAATCGGCATTTGACTCCGTGAGTATTCATTTTGGCCCAGATCATTGTGTCCAGAATTTCCCCCACCAACGAAGATAAACTGACTGGCCTGCAGTTTCTGGGCTTATCTTTACACCCTTCTTTGAACAAGGGGGTAACGTTTGCAATTCTCCAGTCTGCTGGCACCACTCCAGAATCTAACAAAGAGTGGAAAATTATGGCCAGTGCCTCAGCATATTCCACTCTCACTTCCCTCAGTATCTATGGATGCATCTTATCCGGCCCTGGCACTTTATCAATTTTAAGTTAATATCTCCTCCCTGTCAATTTACATCATCCCAGTGTATTCAGTGTGTCCTTTTTTGACGTGGCCTGGGTAGCATCTTTCTCCTTGGTAAAGACAGATCCAAAGTATGCATTTAATACCACAGCTATTGCCCCTACTTCCATGTGTAAATACCCTTCTGATCCCTAATCCACCCTACTCCACCTTTTACCACACGTTTCCTATTTATGTGCCTATAGATTGTTTTGGAATTCCGTATTGTGTCAGCTACCAGTCTCTTTTCATTCTCTCACTTTGTTTTTCTTATTTTCTTGTTCACTTCCACTTGGATCCCTATATAACGGGTGGGTTCTCCATTGTATTATTGACATGACATCTGTCACAAGCACACTTTTACTCTTTTTTATTGTCATCTCTATCTCTTTTTTCATCCAATACCTTGACTGTGCCCGAACTGTCTCTTCTTTGAAGGTCGCCTTTTGTTCAGCTGCAGTTTTTCCCGCCAAACTTTTAGTCCAATTTATTCGTCCCAGATCCATTCCTACCCCATTGACTTTGGCTTTCCCCCAGATTTTTTTTGACCTGAGATTGTTCTTTGTCCTTTTCCATAACCAACCTAATACTAATGATACAATGATCAGTGTACCATAAATGTTCTCCCACTCATATTCTATCCACTTGGCCCACCTTATTAAGAAACACGCGGACCAGCAATGCCTCCGACCCCGTCTCGTTGGACTGGAAATATGTTGCTTTGGAAAATTTTCCTGACCACATTCTAGAGACTCTTCCCCCTCTCTGCCCTCTGCACTACTGCTTTATCAGTCTATATTTGGATAAATCAATTCCCCATATAACTTCTGTATCATTCATTCATCTCCCTGTAAAAGAAAATGCCATCAACACAAATTTTTCATTAACATCTTTATCAAACAACACATTCAATTTTGCAAACAAAACTGAACTATTTAGACTTGTGTATTCCCTTAGTGCCTGTCTTGTTGATTTCGTCGACTTGCTTCGTGTTCTTGCACAGTGTTTCCCCAGTGGCTGCAGCATGGCTGGTGATAGGCTTCTTACATTCACTGGGAGAGACTGCAGATGGTCTTGCAGGACGCACTCGGGCAGCTCTGTGCTTGAGAACTCGGATTCAGACTGCACCGCCTCGAAATGAGAAGCAGCAGACTGGGATGGCTGATGGCTAACAGCAGGGACACTGGTGGAGTGACAGTAAAGGAAGAACAAATACTGTCATCCTTAGAGAGGGCAGCAGGTTCATGCTCCACGGAATCACTGCCACTTCTACGGGGAGACAACTCAGAAATACTAGTAATCTACTGTATCACAGATTGATGGACTGCAAGAGAGCCTGCAAACCCCTTTGAGCAGTGACATCCACAGCCATGATAGAAGCAGTCTGATCCTGCATGGATCTCATGACCTCAGTCTGACGTTGGGTGTCTGCCGCCTGTACTGCAGTGGAAGCTGAGGCAATCGTCACCAGACGCTGTATCACAGCTGGGTCCACGAGTGCTGTCATGGAGTTAGTGACCTCGTCCACAGCGGAAAGAATGGGCTTCATGCTCTGTGCAATGTCCTGTGCCATGTTGGGGCTGGATCACTCCATGTTCCTTGAGAGTGACAACAAACTGTCTGAAAGGCCTGTCAATGGACACAGTATCTCAGTGTACATCTCCATCAGCATTCTCCTGCATGCTGCTGCAGCAATTTTCATACCTGAGTTCTTGTGTGTTATAGCTCGTTTATGACCTCGCCCTCCAGTGAGCTGACACATGAACTGACTCCCCTCCACCACCACCCCCACCACCCACCCCCCCCCCCAAACCCCTGCCCCTTGGCCTGGCTGCAGCTTACTTGTGCTCGATGACACACCCCGTGCAGATTCAGACTCTATATCAGCCCTTAAGCTTCAGGCAGTGTAAGTATTTAACCTGTTGGCTGTGAGCATCAGACCAATTTATGGGGCTTCACCATCAGTGCTGTGCCGCTGCTCTCTCTGTCTCCTGGAGCTGCTGTGACTGGGAAGCTGGCAGTTTTGGGTTATCATTGGAAAGTATTAAATAAGAAGGCGAGAGTTGGGGTTGAGGGATTGAGGGTGGGATGGAAAGCAGGAGGTCCATGGTCCCGCCATCTGCAGCTCGTGCATCATCCCAGACAGCAGAAAGAAGGGATGGAGGGAGTTAAGAAGGGACATCAGCAAGGAACATGGCATCATACTGAAATCACTCAGTGATGCCAGAAGTTACGAACGAGCTTTAGACACACTTAGGTTCCTGTTAATCGTGCAGCCAGACAGCATCACGGGTCACCCTGAGCGGCACGTGGAATTAATGGACATAAGGCTGCAAAGTTTGTGAAGTTTGTGTGTTACCTGCCTCAACAGTATCTGGCACGGACAAATCATGAATCACAATACCTTGGCCTGAAAAGCAGCATAAACATCTTTTTATCTCTGTGTCTATTATCATTTCTCTCTTTCACCTGTGTCTCGCTCTCTATTTTTTTTATTGTCTGTCTCTTGCTCATCGAATCAGAGGTTGATGCAAGGCAGAACTAGTCTATTCGGCCCATCGTGTTAGTGCTGTTTCTTTGAAAGAGCTATCTAATTAGTTCCCCTCTCGTCCTCTATCCCCAGACTCCAGCATTTTTTTTTCTTTTCAAGTTTTCAATAGATTCCCTTTTGAAGGATATTATTGAATCTGCTTCCACCATGTTTACAGGCAGTGAATTCCAGCTCCCAACAATTCGTTGTGTAAGAACATGCTCCTCAGTTCCCTCATGGTTTTTGCCAATTACCTTCAGTTTGTGTTTTCTGAATATTGGACTTTTTGACATTGGAAACACTTTCTCCTTAATTACGCTATCAAAACCCTTCCTGATCTCAATATTAAATGTCCCCTTACCCTGCGTTTCTCCAAAGAGAACAATCCCAGCATTTCCAATCTCTTCTTGTAACTGAAATCCCAGATCGCTGGTACAGTATGATTAAAATTTTGCTGCTCCACGTAACATTCACTGAGGCATGCCGTACTGTTTTGTATCAGTTTAGCATAACTTTGTTTCTATGGTTATCTATGTCTCTATTTATAAAGCCCAGGATCCCATATGCTTTCTGTGCAACTTTGCTAACCTGTCCTGTGACCTTCAATAATTTACACACAAACTCGCCAGGTCTCTCTGTTCTTGCACGCCCTTTAGAGTTGTAACATGTAGCTTGCATTGTCTCTGCGCATACATCCTTCTAAAATGTAGTCCCTTTAACATCTATAACAGAAGCAAAATACTGTGGATGCTGGAAATCTGAACTAAAAAATAAAAGTGTTGGATATACTCAGAATTGATGACAGATCACAGACCTGAAACATTAATTCTGCTTCTATCCCCACAAATGCTGCCAGAATTGTTGAGTATGTCCATCACTTTATGTTCCTACCTCACACATTTGCTGTACCGATTAATATTTGAGAAGATTGAAGCTATTGTTTTCAGTCCCCACTCCAAACTCCATTCCCTAGCTGCCTACTCCATCCCTCTTCCTGGCAACTTTGCGAGAATCAACAAGACTATTCACACCTTTGTGACATACTTGATACCGGGATGAACTTCATAAGAACGTAACGACATAAGAAATATGAGCAGGAGCAGGCCATTCGGTCCCTCAAACCTACCCCGACATTCAATAAAATCATGGCTGATCTGCTCCAGACCTCAACTCCTCTTTCATTCCATCTCCTCAAAGCCCTCAACTTCCCAATATTTCAAAAATCTATCTACCTCCTATTTAAATACTTTCAGTGACCTTGCCTCCACAACTCTCCGGAGTAGAGAACTCCAGTCATTCATCAGCCTTTGAGAGAAGACATTCCTTCACATCTCAGTTTTAAACGAGTGTTCCCTTATTCTGTAACTCTGTCCCCCGGTTCGAGATTCCCCCAGTAGTGGAAACATTTTCTCAACATCTAACCTGTCAAGCCCCCTGTGAATCTTGCACGTTTCAGTAAGATTAACCCTCATTCTTGTAAACTCTAATGAAAAAGTCCTACCTTTTCGCCATTCTTGATACGTTAATCCCTTCATCCAAAGAGTCAGTCTAGTGATTCTTTTTTGAACTGCCTCCAATGCCAGTATATGCTTTCTTAAATACAGGGACCAAAACTGTACACATTACTCCAGGTGTGGCCTTACCAACACCCTGTGCAGTTATCAAAAGAATTCCCTATTTTTAAACTCCAACCCCCCAGCAATAAAGTCCAAAATTCCATTTGCCTTCGTAATTACTTGCTGCACTGCATGCTGACTTTTTATGTTTCATGCACAAGAATCCCCGGATCCCTATATGCTGCACTTTTTGGAAGTCTCTCTCCATTTAAATAATGCTCTGGCTTTTGATTATTCCGACTGAAGTGCGTGATCTCACACTTTCCGACATTAAACTCCATCTCCCAAGTTTCTGCCCACTCACTCAACCTAACTATATCCCCTTGCAGATTCCTTATGTCCTTATCACAACATGCCCTCCCACTGATTTTTGTATCGTTAGCAAGTTTGCATGTATTACATGCCATCCCCTCCTCCAAGTCATTAATTTAAGGTGTAAATAGTTGAGGCCCAAGGACTGATCCTTGTGGAACTCCACTAGATACGTCTTTCCAACCTGAAAAAGACTCATTCATCCCGACTTCTGCCTTCTGTGAGTTCACCAATCCCCAATCCACGCTAATACAGTACCCCCAATGCCACAAGCTCCCATCCTGTGCAACAATGTTTTATGGGGAACCTCATCGAATCCTTCCAGACATCCAAATACTGTACATCTACTGGTTCCCCGGTATCAACACTGCTTGCTACATACTCAAAGAAATCTAGCCAATTTCTCAAACATGATTTCCAACCACATATACGCCCTTTAACAAAGATTACCTATTTCCACCTCTGTAACATCGTCTGTCTACGCCCCTGTCTCAGCTCCGCTGCTCAAAACACTCATTCATGCCTTCCTTACCTCTAGACTTGACCATTCCAATACCCTTCTGCTGATCTCCCACATTCTACTGTCTATAAACTTCAGGTCATCCAAATCTCTGCTGCTGATGTGTTAACTCACACTGTTCACCTATTACCCCTGAGCTCGCTGATCTACATTGCCTGTCGATTAAGAAACATCTTGATTTCAAAATTATCATCCTTGTTTTCGAATGTCTCCAAGGCCACACCACTCCCTGTGTTGGATTATATGGGCCTCATAAGTTGAGGTCGTTGGTGGGGACACATACAATCGTGATGCTTTGCGGGGGAAGAGGCATTGCCATTGCCCTATTGCCAAGTGATCTTGCCTGGGGAGGGGTTTGGCCGATGATGACCTTCCTACCCAGAAGACAAATGTGGCCCTTCAGCAGCCATTTGAGGCCCCTTTCCGCCACGACTGGAACCTAACCAGTGGTGGGGGCGGGTGGGTGATTATGCCTCACGTGGGGACCGTGCCTTGCAAAACGGAGCACCCTCTCTGCGGGCTTGGTGCGAGGCTCCCTCCTCTTTGGGCAATCGGTGGCCTAAGGACGGTCCCAGCCGGTAAATAATGTAACTCCCATCCCTTATCTCCTGGAATTTCTGACCATTCCTCCAATCCCACTCGCTGCGGCCTTCCAGACTGGACTCAGTGACCCCATCTCATTCTCCCTGGGTCCACGTTCCAGCGCTGGGCCTGGGTGCAAGAGCTCTGCAGTACTGACAGTGGAGAGCTTTCCCTTTGAAGGTGCCGATACTGTTGAACTACCAATAGTCTTATTGGCCAGCAGCTCATGGAGGTGGGATTCTCATATTTAAAGGGGCAAGGATCCTGGCGTGGTAGACTGAGACAGGAAAATATAATGCAGGATCGCTCCAGGACATGGGGGTGGTACGAGAATTCGAGTTGGTGTTGCCCCCGCCTTTCTGGCCTGGCCTTGGGAGCACCTCCTCCTACACATGTCCAGTCCACTATGTCTGTAATCTCCTCTTCCCCACCAGACAGTAAGATATCTGTGTTCATCTATTAGTGGACTCTGAGTTTAATCTATTCACCATTGGTGGTTGTACCTTCAGTTGCCTGGGCCCTACGCTCTGTAATACCCTCTCCACACCTCTCCTCACCTCTCCACCTCACTTTCTGCCTTTACAACACTCCTTAAAACCCCCCTCTTTGATTCAGCTTTTGGTCCTCTTACATCCACTCTCCTTATGTGACTCTGTGTCTTATTTTGTTCCATAAGGCACTTGTGAAGCGTCTTGAGATGTTTTAATACATTAACGGCAGCGCGATATAAATACAAGTTGTTGTATTTTTTCTGCCCATCCCACCACCCTGTCAATGCCCTCTTGAATTCTATTACTATCTTCCTCACCCTTCACTAAACTTCCACGCTTCATGACTTCTGCAAATGTCAACACAGTGGCCTGAAGCACGAAGTCTAAGTCATTCATGCCTGTAAGAAACAGCAATGGTCCTCGAACTGAACCCTGAACCTTGGGGAACAGCACTGTCTACCTCCCTCCAGTCCAAAAAACAGACATTCACCACAATGCTGATAAAAGACCTCCTGCAATTTGTTACTGTCCTCATCAATATTTACAGGAAAGGGCGGGGGGGGGGGGGGGGGGGTGCTGATTTATTATAAACCTGTTATTACTCATGTTTAATTTAATCCTCTTATTTTATCAACTTCTTAATCCACTCCTGATTACAGTTGAAATCGGTTTTTTTAAATTCTATTCCCAGTCCAATCATGATTGTATAATTTAAACCCTGTGCACAATTTAATGGATTCCCAGGAGCCAGGACAGATGTCGGAGGGGTACAGACAATGGTGATGCAGACAACCTTCCTACCCAGAGGTCAATTGAGGCCGTTAAGTGGAATTGCACGAGCGGTTGATGGGAGCCCTGCAACTTGTGCAGGCCGCCCACGAAAACAAGGCAGCCCCTCTGCAGGATTAGGGGAGGCCTCCCCCGAAGAGTAATATGTGGTCCATAGATGTGCATCCAACTTCAAAGACTTCTTCTGCATTAAACTTCCCCTGCATTCAGCCAGCCCCCTCACCACCTTCCAGGAGCTATCGGACTGGACCCTAATTCCCCACCGCACTTACCTGGCGTCTGGGACTCCAAGGCTGCTCTGGTCCCAGGCCTGGTGCAGTATCAGCAGTGGCCCCCGCTCCTTGGCTGGCCCAGGCATCTCACATAATTTACCTGCGGTCCTGGGTTCTGGCTATGGTCCTGCTCCCAGGACTGGTGCACTGTCGGCAGTTGTCCCTCCTCCGTAGCTAGCCCCAACTTCCCCACCACACATACCTGGCTCTGGGGTCTCCAGGATAGGCATTGGTCTTGTACTGGCAGTGTTCATGCACCCCCCCCCCCCACCCATTTCCTTATAGTTCCCGGGCGACATTCTCACATGTACCTTGGCTATGGATGTCCAGGAATGCTCCTTGTCCCAGGCCAGCAGTAGTACTGGCAGTGGCTCCCGTTACCTAACTGATCCTGGCTGTCCTATCAGCCTTATCTGAAGTCAAACCTCGAGTAAAATTCCTGGTCCCAGGACTTGTGTAGTACTGGCAGTCGCCCCAGGTCATTGACAGGCCCTGAAACCCCGCAATACTTATCTTTAGTGTTGGGGTCTGGCAAGGCATCTAGTTACAGGTCTGGTGTAGTACCAGCAGTGGGCCCCAGACTCTGATGGGCTCCCACGAAACCCCTAAACTTATCTTGCGTTTCGGACTCTAGTATAGGTCAGGTTTCAGACTGGAGTAGTTCTGGCAGTAACACCCACTCCCTGACCAGACCCAGAGGGCCCAAAACATTTAGGTTGTGTCCAGGATCTCCAGTCATGCTCCTGGTCCCAGGCCTGGTACATTATTAGCAGTGGCCCCGACTAGCTGACTGGCTCTGGTGTCCTCTCCACATTTACCTCGTGTTCAGTGCTCCAGCGAGGGTCCTGAACACAGGCCTGCTGTCGTGCTAGCAGTTCCACTGCTCCCAATGGCGTTGCCAATACTACTGAGCTGTTGGCCCACTGACTGTTCAGTAACTTTGACAGGTGGGATCCCCATCCTTAAAGAGATGCTGACCACGGCATCAGGCAGTTAATTTAATGAGCGCCACTGAATTGCACTGTCCAAATTGGCAAGTCGGGCTCACCTCATATTTTCAGTCTGCTGTTACAAACTCTGCTGGCTCCGCTAAACTCAACTCACTGTTTCGAGCAGAAATCCCTATCACTGGTACAATAATTAGAGACAAACTGAACGTGGTGACAAATGAACAAATGTCACCCGAAATCCTTCAAACTGTGTTCTTTTACTCCTAAACTGATATATAATTTCTGATAATTTCCTTTGCTTAGAGTTAACTTAGTGACGATTGATATTATTTTTTGATTGATTTTTCAGTGGACTCATTCCCAATTATTGCTTTGAAATAATTGAATTCCGTGCTGCCTGTCACAGGTGAGGGAATCTCTCAGTCAGTCCAACATTTAACTTTCTATACAAGTGCTAAGTACTGCAGATGCTGGAAATCTGAAATAAAAACAGAAAATGGTGGAAATATTCAGCAGGTCTGGCAGCATCGGTGGAGAGGGAAACAGAGTTAATGTTTCAGGTCAATGACCCTTCATCAGAACTGGGAGAGATGAGAGAAGGGACCGCTCTAAAACCAGATAGGGAAAGGAGGGAGGGGGAGGATTATGATCCACACTGATTTGAACAATTTCAGTATCAACCTTTTGTCATTTAATCTCTCCTGCCTTGCATTGCAATACACATCTTCCTGTTTGTTCTTTCAGGTGCAGCATTTCAATACATAACTGGATACAGAAACACATTTGTAAATCTCAATAAGTCTGCAATCAAACTGGTCACTTTTTCCCAGCTTGTTTACCTGTTTATTTCCCTTCCTCACAGTTAACGTGCTGACGATTGGGATCCTGTCTCGGGGTAAGTGTGGTCTCTCCAAATGCGTCACTCGCTAACTGGTGGCCATGTCAGAGGCGGATCTACTGGTCATTATGCTGGACCTGATATTGAGGCACATTCCCATGGTTTATCAGGAGCAGTTTCAGTTCCGATGGTCCATCCCCGTGTGTAATATCCACGCAGTCCTGCTTTATGCATCCACAGACTGTTCTGTTTGGTTCACCGTCACTTTCACCTTTGATCGATTTGTGACCATTCGTTGCCAGAATTTGAAAAGTAAATATTGCAGCGAGAAAACGGCTGCTGTGGTTTTGGGAACAGTGACTGCGCTGAGCTGTTTAAAGAACATCTTCTGATATTTTATGTTAACAAGTAGGTATCGGCTGTGGAACTCCCCTGGTTTTGTTATGTAATAATAGATGTTGCAGAATCTCGCGTCTGGGGAACAGTCGAGTTCTCCCATTACATTCTAACTCCGGGGCTCCCATTTGTGGTGATTCTGCTGCTCAACGCTCTCACAGTCAGGCACATTTTAGTGAGTAGCAGAGGACGCAGAAGACTCCGGGCTCACAGCATTGGGGAGAGTCGCAGAGACCCAGAGATGGAAAGCCGAAGGAAATCGATCACTTTACTGTTAGTTATATCGGGGAATTTCATTCTGTTATGGACACTGTTAATGGTGTACTCGATTTTCTCCCGGATGCAGTATTTGGGGTCTGTGTCTGCTTATCTAGCTGCGGTTCTGCAGGAATTAGGCTTCATGCTGCAGCTCCTGAGTTGCTGCACAAACACTGCGATTTACGCCATGACCCAGACTCAGTTCAGAGGTCAGTTGAAGAAGGTGCTGAAATATCCCATTACTGCAATTGTTAAACTCATTCAATGATGAGAGGCACTGAATCACTGACTATGTTCAGCAGCTGGGCAGCGGGGCCTGTCGCTTTGGATAAAGATTGGGGCCTGTGCCTGACGCTTTGCTGACAGAGCGGGAGGTGGGTACTGTCTGCGGACACAGTGCAGGGGTCGGACCTGTCACTATGGTGACAGAACGAGGGTGGAACCTGTCGCTACGGTGACAGAGCGGGGACGGGCCTGTCGCTCGGGTGATAGACCTAGGGTGGTACTTGTCGATATGGAGACAGAGCGGGAGTGAGGCCTGTCACGATGTTGACTGTGCGGGGTGCGTGAGTTGAAACTATAGTGACACAGCGGGGGTGAGGTTTGTCGCTATGGTGATAGGGCAGGGTGGCAGGGCCTCATGCGATGGTGGAAAAGAGGATGGGTTGGGTCTCGCTAGGTGACAGAGCGGGGCGCTCAGCCTGTCGCTATGTTTGCTGAGTTGTGGGACAGGGTCTGCCGCTCTGGTGACAGATATGGGGCGGGGCCTGAAGTCAAGGTGATGAAAGAGTGGGGGAGGGGTTTCTCTGCCCTATGGTGACGGGTGAGTGGGAGGGATACCTGTTTCCAATGGTGGCGGGCGAATGCAGCGGAGCTCGTTATCCATGGCGAGGGGAGAGTGGGGGCGGAGCCTGTTCCCTTGGTGAAGAGTGTGTGGGGGCGGGACCTGTTCCCTTGGTGACTGAGAGGCGGCAGTCATAATTTTGCATAATAATTTGTAACCTTGAAAATCTCTTTATATTACTCAGAATCCTTTATAATGTTTGTTTACCATTTATAATCATTTCTAAATCATTGCACCCCTTCTTAACCCTTTACAATACGCTATGACGATTTGTAACTTATTTTAATACTTTGTAGCCCGATATAATCCTTGAGAACTTGTAGAATCCTCCATAATAAAAACAATAAACGCTGGAAACACTCTGCAGATCTGGCAGCATCTATGGAGAGAGAAGCAGAGTTAACATTTCAGGTCAGTGACCCTTCTTCAGAACTGGCAAACATGAGAAATGCAAAAGGTTATAAGCAAGTAAAGCGAGGGTGGGGCAACAGATAACAAAGGAGAAGGTGCAGACAGGACAAGGTCACAGAATAGCTGACCAGAAGGTCATGGAGCAAAGATATGTTAATGATGTGTTGAAAGACAAAGCATTAGTACAGAAAGTGTGTTAACGGGCTGAAAATTGAACAGCCACAAGTACAAAAATGAAAAAAAAAACAGTGGGTAAGCAAACTGAACAAACTGACATGAAATAAAGTGAACACAAAAAAATATGAAAAAGAGGAAAAATAAAAAAAAAAATAAAAATAAAAGTAAAATGCGGGGCCTGTCATGCTCTGAAATTATTGAACTCAATGTTCAGTCCGGCAGGCTAGAGAATGCCCCATCTGTAAAAGAGATGCTGTTCCTCGAACTTGCGTTGATGTTTACTGGAATACTGCAGCAATCCCAGGACAGAGATGTGAGCATGAGAGCAGGGGGGAGTGTTGAAATGGCAAGCAACCAGAAGCACCGGGTCCTGCTTGCGGACTGAGTGGAGGTGTTCCACAGAGCAGTCACCCAGTCAGCGTTTGGTCTCCCCAATGTACAGGAGTCCACATTGTGAGCAGCGAATACATTATGCCACATTGAGAGAAGTACAAGTAAATCGCTGCTTCACCTGAAAGGAGTGTTTGGTCCTGGGATAGTGAGCAGAGAGGAGGTCAATGGACCAGTATTACACCTCCTACGATTGCAGGGTAAGGTGCCGTGGAAAGAGGATGATGTGATGGGGATAATGGAGGAGTGGACCAGGGTGTCACGCAGGGAACGATCCCTTCGGAATGCTGACAGGGGAAGCTCGGGGAAGATGCGTATGATAGAGTCATCACGCTGCAGTTGGCAAAAATGGCAGAGGATGATCGTTTGGCTATGGAGGCTGATGGGGTGGAAAGTGAGGATAAGGGGAACTTTGTCACTGTGCTGGGAGGGAGGGGAAATGGTGAGGATAGAGGTGCGGGAAATGGTCGGAAAAGGCCCAGTCAACCACAGTGGTGGGGCGGGGGGGGGGGGGTGGGGGACCCTCGGTTGATGAAAAAGGAAGACATATCAGAAGCGCTGTCATGGAAGGTAGCATAATCAGAGCAGATGCGTCAGTGACGGAGAAACTGGGAGAATGGAATGGAGTCCTTACAGGAGGCAGGGTGTGAAGAAGTGTAGTCGAGGCAGCTGTGGGAGTTGGTCGATTTATAATGGATATTAGTAGACAGCATATCACCAGAGATGGAGACAGAGAAGTCGAGGATGGGAATTGAAGTTTCGGAGATGGACCATGTAAAGGTGAGAGAAGGGTGGAAATTGAAAGCAAAGTTGATAAAGTATTCCAGTTCGGGGCAGGAGCAGGAAACGGCACCCATACAGTCATCAATGTACTGGAAAAAAGAGTTGGGGGAGGGGGCCTGATTAGGACTGGAACAAGGAATGTTCGCCATATCCCACAAAAAGACAGGCATAACTGGAACCGATGCGTGTACCCACAGCAACATCGTTTACTTGAAGGAAGTGAGTGGAGTTGAAGGAAAAGTTGTTCAATGTGAGAACAAGTTTAGCCAGGCGGAGGAGGGTGGTGGTGGATGGGGATTGCTTGGAGCTCTCTTCAAGGAAGAAGCGGAGAGCCCCGAAACCCTCCTGGTGGGTGATGGAGGCGTAGCGAGATTGGAGGTCCATAGTGAAGAGGAGACGGTTGGGGCCAGGAAACTGAAAATTGTCAAAATGACGTAGGGCGTCAGAAGAGTCACGGATGTAGTTGGGAAGAGACTGGACCAGGGGAGAAAAAATAGAGTCAAGATAGGAAGAAATAAATTCAGTGGGGCAGGAACAGGCTGAAACAATGGGTCTACCAGGACAGTTCAGTTTGTGGATTTTGTGAAGGAGGTAGAAGTGGGCTGTCCGGAGTTTCCAGATTATGAGGTTTGAAGCTGTGGAGGGAAGATCTCCAGAGGATATGAGATCAGTGACAGTAGCTTGATGTTCGGTGGTGGGGTCATGGTCCAGGGGGAGGCAGGAAGAAGTGCCTGAGAGTTGACACTGAGCCTGGGCAAGGTAGAGGACGGTACGACAGACAACGACAGCACACCCTTATTTGCATGTTAGACGTGAGCGAACGGAGTCTCGCAAGTTTAGAGGGGGGCAGGTTGGAGTGAGTGAGGGGTCAGAGAAATTGATACGACTAATATCTCATTGACGGGGGTCAATGAAAAGATCAAGAGCGGGTAAGACGCCAGAGGGTGGTATTCAGGTAGACGGTGAATGCTGGAGGCGGGTGAATAGGCCCGCTGGCCGTGCGGGGGGAGGGCGGGTGGTGGGGGCTCCTGGTCAAAGAAGTGATCGCGGAGGTGAAGGCGACGGAAGAGGAGCTCAACATCATGCCAAACTGGGAATTCATTGAGGTGGGGGCGTAAGGGATAAAATTGAGTCCTTTGCTGAGTACCTGACCTGAAACGTGAACTCTGCTTCTCTCTGCACAGATGCTGCCAGACCTGCTGATTATTTCCAGCATTTCTTGTTTTTTTTCCAGATTTCCAGCATCTGCAGTGTTTTGCATTTATTATCCATCTATCTATCAATCTATCTATCTTACTATCTATCTGTCTTACTATCTGTCTGTCTGTATATCTATCTGGAACCGACCAGAGAGCAGGTTATATTAGACTTGGCATTGTGTAATGTGACAGGATTAATTAATGACCCAGAGTAAAGGCACATCTAGATCGCAGTGACTATAATATGATTGAATTTTGCATCCAGTTTGAAAGCGAGAGCAGTTGGTCTAAGACTAGTATTTTAAACTTAATGAAGGACAACTATGTTTGCATGAACGCTGAACTGGCCGTATGAACTAGGCTACTAGGCTTTCTGACAGATCAATAGATAAGCAGTGGCAGCGATTGAAGGGGATATTTCAGAATACTCAGAATATGTATATGCCTACTGTAAAGAAAAGTTCGAAGGGGAGGACCCACCATTCGTGGTTAACTGAGGAAGTTGAGGAAACCATCAAACTTAATGAAAACGCATATAAGTGTGCAAAGATGAGAGGCTGGTCAAAATATCAAGAATGGCAGAGCATGGCTTCAAGGTTAATCAGGAGGAATAAATTATAGCATGAAAGGAGGCTAGCTGGAAATGTAAAAACGAATACCAAGAGTATGTACAGGTATTTAAAAATGAAAAGAGTAAGTACAATGAATGTTGTCCTCTGGAGAGTGAGAATTGAGAGTTAATCGTAGACAATGAGGAAGTAGGCAATGAAATGAATACATATTTTACTTTTATGTTCAGTATAGAGGATATAAAAAACATTCCAGGAAAATCTGCAAATCCGGAGGTGGAAGGAAGAGAGGTACTGCTGAAATTACAATCACCAGAAAAGCAGTACTGAGCAAAGTGATGGAACTGCGGGATGATCAGACCCCGGGTCCTGTTCGGATTCATCCTTGAGTCTTAAAAGAGGTGGCTAAAGAGGTAGTAGATGTGTTGGTGTTAATTTTGAAAGAATCAGTTGATTCTGGAAAGATTCCATCAGACTGGAAAATATTAAATATAACCCCTCCATTCAAGAGGGTGGGGAGGCAGGAAACAGGTAACTATAGGCCCCGTTAGCTTGACGTCTGTCGTGGGGAAGCTGTTAGAATCGATCATTAAGGAGGTTGTAGCTGGGCACTTAGAAAAACTCAAGGTAATCCGGGGATAGTCAGCATGGTTTTGTGAAAGGGAAATTATGTTTCTCCAATTTATTGAGTTCTTTGAAGGAGTGACATGCGCAGTGGATAAAGGGGAGCCCGCTGATGTACTGCACTTGGATTACCAGAATGCATTTGACAAGGTGCCATCAAAAAAGTTATTGTGCAAAGTGGGAGCTCACGGTGTAGGGGGTAATATATTAGCATGGATAGAAGATTGGCTAGCTGGCAGGAAACATAGAGTATGCATAAATGGGTCGTTTTCTGATTGGCAGGATGTGACGAGTGGAGTCCCACAGGGGTCTGTGTTCGGGCCTCAAAGTTTTTCAATTTATATCAATCACTTCGATGAGGGGAGCGATGGCATAGTAGCTAAATTTGCAGATGAGAGAAATATAGGTAGGAACATAATTTGTGAAAAGGGCATATAGAGCTTACAGACCGATTTAGAGAGGTTGAGTGAGTCGTCAAAAAATCTAGCAGATGGAGTATAATGTAAAAAAATGGGAAGTTGTTCACTTTGGCAGGAAGATCAAAACACAAAGTGTTTCTTAAGCGGGGAACTACTGCAGAATTCCGAGGTGCAGAAGGACCTAGGTGTTCTAGTGCTAGTCATAAAAAGTTAATTTGCAGGTACAGCAAGTAATAAAGAAGGCGAGTGGAGTGATATCCCTTATGACGAGAAGAATTGAAATAAAAGTAAGGATGTTATGATTCAGTTATACAGGGCATTGGTGCGATCACATCTCGAATACTGTGTGCAGTTTTGTTCTCCTTATTTAAGGAAGGATGTGAATGCGTTGGAGGTGGTTCAGAGGAGGTTTACTAGATTGATACTGGGAATGAGCGTGTTTTCTTTTGAGGGAAGGTTGGGCAGACTGGGCTTGTTTTCACTGGAGTTTAGAAGAGTGAGGGGAGACTTGATTGAAGTGTAGAAGATCCTGAAAGGTCTTGACAAGATAGATGTGGAAAGGATATTTCCTCTTGTGGGTGAGCCCCGAACAAGGGGACACTGTTTTAAAATTAGGGGTCACCCTTATAAGACAGAGGCAAAGAGATTGTTTTTCTCTCAGAGGGTTTTGCGACTTTGCATCGGTGCCTCAGAAAGTGTTGGAGGCGTGGTCATTGAATATTTTTAAAGCAGACGTAGCTAGATTCTTGTTAGGCAAGGGAATGGAAGATTATCGGCTGTAGATGGGAGTATAGAATTCGAGATAGAAATCGATCAGCTCGGATCTTATTGAATGGCAGAGCAGGATTGATGGGCCAAATGGCCTATTTCTGCTCCGAACCGATATTGTCTGTTGGTCGCGGGTTTAGGAAGTGCTCTATTAGGACCCTTATTGCGTTGCTGCAGTGCATCTTGAAAAATTATTTCCTCAAATCCCCACCAAACCTCGGACCCTTACCTTAAATCTGTGCCCCCTGGTTATTGCCACCTCCGTTAAAGGACAAGTTTCTTCGTATCTACCTTATCTATGCCCCTCATAATTTTGCATACCGCACTCAGATTCCCCATCAAACTTCTCTGCTCTAAGGAAAACAGCCGTCGCCTATCCAGTCTCTCTTCAAAGTTAAAATGCACCAGCCCAGGCAACGTCCTGATGAATCTCCTCTGCACCCTCTCCAGTGCAACTATATCCTTCCTATAGTGTGGCGCCCAGAACTGTGCACAGTACTCCAGGTGTGGCCGACAAAGCGTTTTATGCAGCTCCATCATAACCTCCCTGCTCTCATATTTTATGTCAAGGCTATTAAAGTAAGTATCCCATATGCCTTCCTAACCACCTTATCTAACTGTGCTTCTGCCTTCAGTGATCTATGGACAAGTACACCAAGCTCACTCTGGCCTTCTGTACTTCCTAGGGTATTCGCTTTTGTTTTTATTCATTCCAAAATGCATCACCTCACACTTCTCACGATTAAATTCAATTTTCCACTGCTATGCCCATCTTACCAGCCCAGAAATATCGTCCTGCAATTTATGGCTTACCTCCTCACCATGGACGACACTATCAATTTTCGTGTCACCTGCAAACTGACTGATCATACCTCCTATATTTACTTCAAAATCATTAATGTGCACTACATTAGAGTCCCAGCACCTATCTCTGCATTACACCACTGGTCACAGGCTTCCAATCGCAAAAACAACCCTCGACCATCACCTCTTCCTCCTGCCACTGAGCCAATCTTGGATCCAATTTGCCAAATTGCCCTGGATCCCATGGCCTCTTACCTTCTTGACCAATCCCCCATGTGGGACCTTATCAAAAGCCTTACTGAAGTCCATGTAGACTACAGAAACTGCTTTACCCTTTGCTACACATCTTAACACGTCAAAAAAATCCAATTCAGTTAGTGAGACATGATCAGCCCCTGAAAACGCCGGCTGACTATTCTTGATTAATCCCTGCTTCTCCAAATGGAAATTAATCCTATCCTTCAGAATTGTTTCCAACAGTTTCCCTATCATTGATTTTGTTCAGACTACTGGCCTGCAATTACCTGGTTTAACCCTGCTACCGTAGAATAATGGTACCACATTCTCAGTCCTCTAGTCCTCTGGTATCTCTCTTGTGCCCCAAACAGGATTTAAAAATTTGTGTCAGAGTCACTGCTATCTCCTCCCTTGTCTCACGTAGCAGCCTGTGATACACCTCATCTAGGCCTGGGCATCTATCTACTTTTAAGCCGGCTAAAACCGTTAATAACTCCCCCTTTCAATGCTAATTTGTTCAAGTATATCATAATCTCCCTCCTTTACACCTACATCGTCCTTCTCCATAGTGAACATAGTCATATTACTAGCTGGCTGTTAAGAATTGTACTTCCAACGAAGGATTCGTACTGAGAAAACACCTGGCTCCTGGTTTTACAAGACCTCTTTCCTATCTGCCCTCATTTTGCTGTCACCAGATTTGGAAACCATTGAAGACGCATAAACTCGAAGAGAGAAAATGTCACCTTCATGAAGCAGGTTTAAAAGGAACACTGGGCCCCAACGAAACGCAAGACCAGATCCTCAAACAAGGTCTTCAGCGAGCTCGAGAAACAGTAACAATATATTGCCTCTAACTATTCTACTTATCTTTCCTTCTGCTCTTTTTTGGCCCTATTTGCATGCTTATATTGCGTGTGCATGCGAGCGTTGGTGCATCGTATATCCATAGGCGTTAACCATATTAGAGTTTAAATTTAAGGTTTAATAAATTTCATCTTTATTCTTTAAACCTAAGAAATCCTGTTTGTGCTCATTTCGTTGCCTTATAATTGGAAAGATGTGAACAAGGATTCACCAAGGGGGAACTAAAACACAGTGTATTTAAAATGAAACCCTGTTACTATAAGACCAGTTGAAGACAGTAACAGACCCATAGACACCTCTTTCACGTGGCCAACACACCTCCTCTCTCTTGCCCTCTCTCCCCTGCTTTCTCTCCCCCAGATCTCTCTCTCTCTCTCTCTCTCTCTCTGGCGTCTCTCTCACTCTCTCTCTCACTCTCTCTCTCACTCTCTCCTCCCCTCCCCCTCTCGTCCCTTTCTTTCCCCCTCTATCCCCCCCTCTCTTCCTTCATATCACACTCTATCTCTCTCTTTCTCTGTCCCAATCGCTTCCCCCGTCTCTCTCTCATCCCCTCGCTCTCTTTCCCCCACACTCTCTCCTCCTCAGCGCCATTCCAACTCTCGCTCTGTCAGAAGAGAAAGGGAGAGGCAATATGGACTTAATTGCACAGTTCTAGGGAGTGTGCAGCGTCAAGGGGACCTGGGGGTACATGTACATCTTTGAAGGTGGCAGGTTAAGAGAGACGTCAGATAAGTATCTGGGATCTTGGACTTGATAAATAGTTGTGCGTACAAAAGCATGGAAGTTATGCTGAATCTTTACAAAGCTCTGGTTAGGCCGCAACTCGAATACTGCAGCCAGTTCTGGACACCACACATTAGGAAGGATATGAGAGATGTTTAGCAGGATCGGAGGAGATGCACGATCCAGGGAGGGGAGGGTTTAGCAAAGTGAATTGCAAGCAGCTACATGAAGTTGTCAGTGCAGTGAGAATTAGTGAGGGTTGAGAACAGCTATTTCCCCACAAGGACAAACAGGATGGGCCTCCCAAATTTCGAGTGCCCTGCAAATCAAGTATCAAACTGGGTCGGATAAGGCACAAAATGGAAGCATATGTCAGATACCGAGATCTCAATACCACAGAAAGATGAGAGGAGTGAAGAAAGTTCAGGGATGAAATTAAAAAGCAAAGCAGGAATGCTAAGAGACAGTTGGAAAATAATAACACCAAGTAAAATCAAGGACAATGCAAAGATGTTTTATAAATACATGAAGAGCGAGTGGATAACTGAGGATAGAGTATTAAGGACCAAAAAGGGAATGTGTGTATGGAGGTGGGAGATATGGGCATGGTGTTCTTCATGAATACTTTGTTTCTGTCTTCATAAAAGAGGGGGAACGATGCAGACTTTGTATTTAAAGAGGAGCAGTGTGAAATATTGGATGGGAATAACAGAGTGAGAGGGGAAATATTAAGGTGTTTGGCATCTTTGAAAGTTGACAAATGATCAGGCCTCGATGCATTGGAGTCAGTTTAGAGAAGGTTCATTAGGGTGATTCCTGGGATGAAGGGGTTGTCTTACGAGGAATGATTGAACAGGTTGGGCCTATACTCATTGGGGTTCAGAAGAATGAGAGGTGATCTTATTGAAACCTACAAAATACTTACGGGGCTCGACAGCGTAGATGCAGGTAAGATGTTTCCCCTGGTACAGGAGTCTAGAACCAAGGGACACAATTTCTAATGTAATATAAAAACAAGAAATGCTGGAACCACTCAGCAGGTCTGGCAGCATCTGTGAAAAGAGAAGCAGAGTTAACGTTTCGGGTCAGTGACCCTCCTTCAGAACTGATAAATATTAGAAAAGTCACAGGTTATAAGCAAGTGAGGTGAGGGTGGGGCAAGAGATGACAAAGGAGGTCTAGATTGGACCAGGCCACATAGCTGACCAAACGATCACGGAGCAAAGGCAAACAATATGTTAATGGTGTGTTGAAAGACAAATCAATAGTACAGATTAGGTATTAATACATTAAATATTGAACAGCAGCAGGTGCAAACCTGAAAAAAAAACAGTGGGGAAGCAAACTGAACAAACTAAGATGAAATGAAATAAATGCAAAAAAAAATTGTAAAAATGTAAAAAAGAATGTAAAAAAAAAGAAAAAAATAACTAAAAATGAAAGTAAAATGGGGGCAGTCATGCTCTGAAATTATTGAACTCAATGTTCAGTCCAGCAGGCTGTAGTGTGCCTAATCGGTAGATGAGATGCTGTTCCTCGAGCTTGCAATTTCAAAGTAAGGGGGAAGCCACTTGGGATGGAGATGAGGAGATATTTCTTTACTCAGAGGGTTGTTAATCTTTGTTTTTCTCCACTCCAAAGGGGTGTGGAAGCTCAGTCATTGAGTCTGTTTAAAGCAGAGAGGGAGAGATTTCTTAATACCAATGATAAAAGGGATATGAGGATAGAGTGGCAAAAGGGATTTGAAGTGGATGATCAGCTAAGATAGAATTGAATGGTGGAGCAGGCTTGATGAGCTGAATGGCCTCGTCCTGTTCCCATGTTCCCAAGCTGCTGCTAAAATAGTTTCTCCCAAACTACACCTTCAGTTCCCTTCAATATCTCAATAATTTGATCAAATCACCTTGATTAGCCTAAATTCCATGGAAAACATCCCCAGTTTGTGTAATATCACCTCGTAATTTTTCCCTTGGAGTCCAGTAATCATTCTGGTAAATCTACGCTGCATTCAAATGGACATGGACCTCCCAAGTTTCTTTGGACCTCCAGTGCTTCTAGCTATTTACCATTTATAAAGTATTCTGTTCGAGTCTGTTTTGCTGACATTAAAATCTATCGACCACAGTTTTTCCCATTCATTTAAGATATTAATATTTCTTTGCAATTTGATGCTTCCAGCTGCACTGCTCACAATGCTGCCTAGTTTTGTGTCATTGGCAACATGGGGATGTGGCATTCTACCCCAGCATGTTAAATTGTTAATTAATACATCAAAACTGAGACACACACGGGATTTGCACTAGTAGACAGGAGTGAATCATTCCATCCTAGAGGTTTTTTTCATTCCAGATTTTTTTTTTGAGAAAAAAAACAGAATTCAAATTCACAACAGCCCAGTGTGGGATTTCAACTCCTGATTTTTCAATCATCAGTTCAGGCCTCCAGATTAAAACCCATAGAAAGAGATCCATTTTCCTACTTCTATTGTCTGTCTGGCTCAAGTTTTGTATATTTTTCATTTCTCCTCTTCTTCCATGTGTCTGAAGTCTTTGAAGTTTGTCAGACTTTAGTAAACTACTTCATGTGGTGTTCTGTAAATACCTATTATTCTGTGCATCTGCAAGGGACACAAATCAAATTATCACCTTATTGCATCAATGAAAACCTGCAGGTTCGTTCAAACACCCCTATTTCCTGTCCCTGCAAATATAGCTCACACCTCCACAATGCAGGTTTCTCTGAATGGAAGCAGCTTTTGTCAAATTTCCCAACACGTTTGCGAGCACTTATCAGGATGAAGCTAAATTCAACTGACAAGATTCCAAGCCCCAAATTGAATCTTCAAGATATAAAAAGTGACGCAGATGAAATCCCAGATCCCTCTGTCCCTGCACCCATTTAACATTGTACCATTTACTTTACATCGCTTCTCCTCAGCCTTCTTTCCAAATGCATCATTTTACATTTCTCAGCATTGAAGTTAACCTGCCGTGTGTCTAACCATTTCACCAGACTTCCTATATCCTCCTGAAGTCTACTACTGTTTCCATCCCTGTTGATTACTGTGGATGCTGGAAATCTGAAATAAAAACTGGACCCGTTGAATCCCAGTCTCTAAGTCTCTGTTATCCTGTGAATCACAGGGGGAAATTTGCAGATGCGGGAAATTTGCGTGGATGAAATTTGCCAGGGGGAAATTTGTGGGTGAAAATTAGTGGGGGGTGGAATTTTTGGGGGGATTTGTGGAGGAGAAATTTGCTGGGGGAGATTTGGGGGGCAGCACCCACATTTCCGGGAGGAGGGCGGGGGTGTGGTGGTGGAATATATCTAGAAAGACCAGAGAAGCTGAAGAGAAAGAGATGGAGGGAAAGAGAGAGACAGAAAGAGCCAGAGAGAAAGAGAACGCCAGAGAAAATAATTCAGAGAATCAGCTGCAGAGAAGACCAGAGAGAGGGAGAGATGAAGAGACAGCGAGAGAGAGAGAGAGAGAAAGAGTAAAAAAGCAAAAGAAACAGAGAAAGAGAGCTGGAAAGAGATTTTAAAAAATCTCCAGAAGAGAGAGAGAAAAAGAGGCAAAGAGAAAGAGAGAGAGAGGGGAAAACTGAGACAGAGAGATTGAGAGTGTGAGAGGTAGAGAGTATAGAGAAATAAAGAGAAAGAGAGACAAAGAAAAGCCTGAGAATGAGAGACAGACAGCCTGAGAGTGAGAGAGAGAAATAAATAAAACGCAGAGGAAAGACAGAGAGAAAGAGCCAACCAGTGAGCCTGGGAGGAAGAGGGGGGAGAGAGAGATAGAGAGAGAGAGAGAACGAGAGAGTGTGAGAGAGAGAGTGAGAGGGAGAGTGAGAGAGTGAGAGAGAGAGTGTGAGAGAGAGATAAAGAGAGAGAGAGAGAGAGAGAAAGAGCGTAAGCAAGAGAAAGGAAGAGACAGTCAAAGAACGAGAGAGAAGAGGAAGCCTAAAAGTGAGAGAGAGAAAAAAGCGAAAGAGAGTTGCACAAAGAGGGAGAGAAAGAGAGAGAAAGTGGGAGAGACACACACAAAGAAGGAAAGAGACAAAAGGGAGAGAGAGAGAGAGAGAGCCAAGAAAAAAGACAGAAAGGAAAGCCTGAGAGAGAGAGAGAGAGAGAGAGAGACGGAGACAGTAAGAGAGACGTACAGGCAGTGGAAGAAATGGGACACACAAAGAGAGAGAGAGGGAGAGAGAGATTGAAATGAGGGAGGGGCAAAAAAAGTGAGGGACATTAAAGATTTAATACTCGCCATTCCACACAGCCTGTGCTCCATCGTTGGACTCTCAACCTTTCCCACCACCAGCTCGTCCATGGTGGAAGTGAGGGGAACAAGAGCATGGGGCAGGGTGGCAATAGGGTGGGAATTAGGTTAAAAGGTGAGAATAGGACAGAGAGAGAGATGGTGGTTCAGGCTCGAATCGCGCACACAGGCACGCACACTGTAGACAGCTCCTATTCATCTGAGCACAGAGCTGCAGAGACTGAGATACAGAAAGGCACCTTCAGACACAGCATGAAAAAGACAGAGTGGCACCTGAAGTTGTCCTCATATATCCCAGAGCCTATCACTCAAAAATCAATTTCTCCCAAAGTACAGATCGTCCAACCAGCGTCCTCCACTTGAACACTTCCTCCCTGGAATGGGACAGTCCAAGTTGAGTCCCTTGTAAGGAGGAAATGGGGGAGGGATATTTCAGCCAATGTCGTAAATAGCACAACCCAGGACCCTGTCTGTCTATGTGTATTTTTCTCCCTCCCACAAAACCTCAATAACAACCGAATATAGAATGCCGCAATTTAAAAGCTGGAGGGACCTGTTTGGAAAATGGCCATTTAACACAAATTGTATTAAATGTCTTTCACGAGACACCTCCAGTTTACAACAAGTGCAGCAATAACTACCTTGAAATTCTGGCAAATAGTTTTTGCTGGAGCTTCCGGTTTGCTGCAGTTTGAGGAACAGGTAGTTTCTATTAGGTTTCTCAGTTCCTCTGGCTGACAATCCCTCAAAGTAGAGCATGGTAAATGATGCAGCCAAGAGAACATTTACAACTGGTGACATTTCACACTACAATTCAGATCCATATTTACAGTTGTATCTGTAAATGATTATTTGTATTTTATTTGATGTTGTGGCACTTATGCCTTAGCCTGGACTCATTCAAAATAATTTTCTTTACAATTGCCAGTTTAATGTTACAAAGGTTTTCAAAGTTGGAAAACGACCACTGCCGACAAATTGCATGGAAGCTCTTTTACTTTTCACCTCCCGTTTTAATAAAGTTCAGCAATGATTATCTCGAAAATCTGGAAGAGATTTTGCTGCTGCAATGAAGTGTCACTTGTTTAACTTTCCATCTTCACTGTTTCTGTCCTCTGCTTTCATCGAGACATAGAGTCGTAGATCATAGAAACTTGCCCTTCGGCCTACTGCGTGCATGCCGACCATAATGCCTATCTGTACTAATCCCACCTGCTTGCATTTATTCCATATCCCTCTATGCCTTGCTCATTCAAGTATCTGTTCAGATGCTTCGTAAATGTCGCTACTGTTCCTGCCTCCAACACCTCCTCTGGCAGTTCATTCCAGATACCCACTATTCTTTGCGTGAAACATTTACCCCTTTGATCCCCTTTAAACCTCCTCCCTCTCACCTTAAATCTACGGAGGATTCAGAGCGATCTTTTCACATGATAGCTGTGTGGAGTGGTGGCGGGGGCAGGGCGGGGTGCGTGGGGGGTGGGGCGTGGCGGGGTGGGTGGCGGTGGAGCCGCGGGGGTCAGGAAGTAAAGAACACAGAATGAAAGTGAATAATAATGGGAGAGCAATACGAGGACAGAATCAAGGGAAATAATCCACAGCGTAAATACACATGTTGGTGCAGGAACTGAGAAGCTGCAGCATTATTGATGTTTGGTCTGTGATAAAGAGAGGGTCAGTGTAGGAGGAATAATACAGAATATCTGCAATACGCGCATAAAAGTCATACACAACCCGAATCACCCATAACAGTATAAAACTGCCAGATATACTGAAGAGTAAAATGATAGATTTTCTCCGATTCTCCATCTGTGGGTCCTTGTGATTCTCTCCATTGTTGTGACCCCGTAATCCCCTGCAGACCTTACTGGCGAATAAAATACATCGCACCGTCAGAACATTGAGCAGAGAAATCAGAATGAACGGCACACAAGGGGTTAAAATGTAGTCAAACAATTCAAATGCCCCCATGTGGGGGAAGTAAAGAAGCTCGATTTATGGCCACAACTCACGGGACATTATCAATAAAGTACTGTTGCTCCAGTGTTAAGTTACAGGGGAGAGACCGAAACCGCTCAGCACACTCACTGCTCCGACAACCACAGCTGCTGTTTTCTCGCTGCAATATCTTGTTTTCAGCTTCTCACAAAAAATGGCCACAAATCGATCAATGGTGAAAATGACTGTGAGACAGACAGAAAGAACTGTGGTGCAGAACCTAGAACGACAATGAGACAATGCACGTGAGTAAGTCTCAGGAATGAATCTGGGAAATATTGTCCAACAATCCACTACAATATGGGACCAGGGATAACGACCAGAATATCAGCCACTGCCATTCCCAACAGGTATAGAGTGATACATGTGGAGAGTGCGCACTTTCCGCGGGACAGGATCACAATCGCCACCAAGTCAACCGGAAGAGAGATAAAAGGAAGCAGAGAAATTACTGATCAGACCTGGAGACAAAACAGTGGTTCGACAGAACCTGGGCTGAAATTTCCAGCTTTGATGCTGCATCGAGCAGTGAAAACTGATTCATTGTCCTGGTAACTGCTTTGCTACAGTGAAATGTGTGAAACACAATTTTTAATGTATTGGGAAATTGAGACAGAAAGTGAATAAACTTAGCACTGGATCGACTGAAAGTACTGAGTGAGGATGCAGGGTTGGTGGGGAAATGAGAAAGGCTTTTACCGAGATGGAATCCAATGGGTTAAATAAGAATTAGTCTCCAGACTGTTAGTCGGGAGGCTTTGGGACAGCGGTAGGTGGAGCTGGTTTGTTGCTTTGGTTTCAGAGAACAGACAAGGACTGCTGCCAAATGGAAAAAGGCTGAAAACTGAAGCGCTGACTTTGAGTGCTTGTATCAGCCATGATCGAGAATGGCAGAGCAGGGGCGAAGGGCTGAAATGCCTCCTCCTGCTCCTATGTTCCTATGATCCTATCAGGTTGGACGAGGCAGCTGACAGAGGAGCCAGCGAATAAAATTTGGAGGTGAGACAGGGAAAAGGACCTGTTGCATCTGGAAGGGAGACAGGAGCAGATGGTTTGGGAAAATGGCGCAGTGGATGAGGAGACAGAGGATTCAATACAAACAAAGAACAAAGAACAAAGATAATTACAGCACAGGAACAGGCCCTTCGGCCCTCCAAGCCTGCGCCGATCCAGATCCTCTCTCTAAACATGTCGCCTATTTTCTAAGGTTCTGTATCTCTTTGCTTCCTGCCCATTCATGTCTCTGTCTAGATACATCTTAAAAGACGCCATCGTGCCCGCATCTACCACCTCCGCTGGCAACGCGTTCCAGGCACCCACCACCCTCTGCGTAAAGAACTTTCCACGCATATCCCCCCTAAACTTTTCCCCTTTCAATTTGAACTCGTATCCTCTAGTAATTGAATCCCCCACTCTGGGAAAAAGCCTCTTGCTATCCACCCTGTCCATACCTCTCATGATTTTATACACCTCAATCAGGTCCCCCCTCAACCTCCGTCTTTCTAATGAAAATAATCCTAATCTACTCAACCTCTCTTCATAGCTAGCGCCCTCCATACCAGGCAACATCCTGGTGAACCTCCTCTGCACCCTCTCCAAAGCATCCACATCCTTTTGGTAATGTGGCGACCAGAACTGCACGCAGTATTCCAAATGTGGCCGAACCAAAGTCCTATACAACTGTAACATGACCTGCCAACTCTTGTACTCAATACCCCGTCCGATGAAGGAAAGCATGCCGTATGCCTTCTTGACCACTCTATTTACCTGCGTTGCCACCTTCAGGGAACAGTGGACCTGAACACCCAAATCTCTCTGGACATCAATTTTCCCCAGGACTTTTCCATTTACTGTATAGTTCATTCTTGAATTGGATCTTCCAAAATGCATCACCTCGCATTTGCCCTGATTGAACTCCATCTGCCATTTCTCTGCCCAACTCTCCGATCTATCTATATTCTGCTGTATTCTCTGACAGTCCCCTTCACTATCTGCTACTCCACCAATCTTAGTGTCGTCTGCAAACTTGCTAATCAGTCCACCTATACTTTCCCTCAAATCATTAATGTATGTCACAAACAACAGTGGTCCCAGCACGGATCCCTGTGGAACACCACTGGTCACACGTCTCCATTTTGAGAAACTCCCTTCTACTGCTACTCTCTGTCTCCTGTTGCCCAGCCAGTTCTTTATCCATCTAGCTAGTACACCTTGGACCCCATGCGCCTTCACTTTCTCCATCAGCCTGCCATGGGGAACCTTATCAAACGCCTTACTGAAGTCCATGTATATGACATCGACAGCCCTTCCCTCATCAATCAACTTTGTCACTTCCTCAAAGAATTCTATTAAGTTGGTAAGACATGACCTTCCCTGCACAAAACCATGTTGCCTGTCACTGATGAGCCCATTTTCTTCCAAATGGGAATAGATCCTATCCCTCAGTATCTTCTCCAGCAGCTTCCCTACCACTGACGTCAGGCTCACCGGTCTATAATTACCTCGATTATCCCTGCTACCCTTCTTAAACAAGGGGACAACATTAGCAATTCTCCAGTCCTCCGGGACCTCACCCGTGTTTAAGGATGCTGCAAAGATATCTGTTCAGGCCCCAGCTATTTCCTCTCTCGCTTCCCTCAGTAACCTGGGATAGATCCCATCCGGACCTGGGGACTTGTCCACCTTAATGCCCTTTAGAATACCCAACACTTCCTCCCTCCTTATGCCGACTTGACCTAGTGTAATCAAAGATCTGTTCCTAACCTCAACATCCGTCATGTCCCTCTCCTCGGTGAATACCGATGCAAAGTACTCGTTTAGAATCTCACCCATTTTCTCTGAGTCCAAGCATAACATTCCTCCTTTGTCCTTTAGTGGGCCAATCCTTTCTCTAGTTACCCTCTTTCTCCTTATATATGAATAAAAGGCTTTGGGACTTTCTTTAACCCTGTTTGCTAAAGATATTTCATGACCCATTTTAGCCCTCTTAATTCCTCGTTTCAGATTGGTCCTACATTCCCGATATTCTTTCAAAGCTTCGTCTTTCATCAGCCGTCCAGACCTTATGCATGCTTCCTTTTTCCTCTTAGCTAGTCTCACAATTTCACCTGTCATCCATGGTTCCCTAATCTTGCCATTTCTATCCTTCATTTTCACAGGAAGTTGTCTCTCCTGCACGCTAATCAACCTCTCTTTAAAAGCCTCCCACATATCACATGTGGATTTACCTTCAAACAGCTGCTCCCAATCTATATTCCCCAGCTCCTGCCGAATTTTGGTATAGTTGGCCTTCCCCGAATTTAGCACTCTTCCTTTAGGACCACTCTCGTCTTTGTCCATGAGTATTTTAAAGCTTACGGAATTGTGATCACTATTCCCAAAGTAGTCCCCTACTGAAACTTCAACCACCTGGCCGGGCCCATTCCCCAACACCAGTGAGAGGAGAGGCAGAGATTCACAGGGAGAGACTGCAGCAGAGTGTTAGAGGGAATCTAATCTATAGATCCCAGTAACTGAACTCAATTAATACATTCAAACAATTACCCCTGTGATTACTGGTGTTGGCGAACAGTTCATTGTTTATACAATATAGTCAGTGGATTTAGTTTGTACATGCAATTAAATATAAATTGAAAGCGATTTCTAATATCAGCCTCGCTTTTCATTGATTTCAGCAGTCACAGAGATTTTGAAGTTGAGTATTTAATTAATAGATTACCATCTGTGAAGAACTGATTCGATTATGTTTATTCAGTCAATACGTAAGAAATAGGAACTTCCAATAAAAAAGGAGGACCTGACAGAAATAAACATAGAGGATCAAGTCCAACAGTAAAAGTAACACAATCCAACAACAGACAACTTCAACTCAGTTTCTCTCACCAATTGTTCTGGACATTCTCGCACTTTATGATAGTGAATTATTCACACCGCTGCTTCTTTCTCTTTCTCTTTACTTCTGCTTATTTCTTTCCCTCGGTTTCGTTCCCCCTGCTCCTTTTCCCCTTCCTTCTCTCAATTGTTCACTCTACCGCTCGCTAGTACTCACACCCTGTAAACTGTTCCTTAATGCTACTTTTCTCATACGTTTTATTCCTAACATTCTAAACATGTGTTCTGTTCACCAGCCTCGTGTGCAATGATTCTACTCGCAGAGTCAGTTTGTTCAATAGTGAAACCTCTGTGAATACTTTAATATATCGACAGAACACTCAAGTCTCCACCTGTTCAGCTCTACTCTTCATATCATCTATAATGCATGGAATAAACAGGATGAAACGCTTACATCAGACAAACCTCACAATCATTGAAATTCCTTCTCCTGGAATTATAAAGTACACGGCTAGAATGTGGGATGGTTTAATTAATCAACACCAACATCAGTGTGCAGCTGATAATCTACAGGTTAATGGGAGACTCTTGATTACAACTGATAGAAGGTAAACCAATAAAACTTCAGATCAATGTTTTCTATTTTACAATGTAATCCAGTGACAGTGAAGGCTCCGCAGTAAAGCAGATAAGGAGATGTGAAGGAGTCAGCATCAAACACAGTTCAGTAGCCAGACCTCTGAAGCAGCGTCAGACAAACACGAAATGGAATATATATATATATATATAACAGTGATAACCAATAAATACATTGGCCTCCTGGTTAAATTGAACCATGTTAGTAGGAAGCGAGGATATTGTGCTGGTCCCTTTCAACACGAAGACTGTGAGATGTCTCATTATCAATCACCGAGAAAACATCCATAACAAAATATTCCAGGACCGGTTAGTTGCACATCATGAAACTTTTAAAAGCTCCTGATGGTCTGATTATTGATCCTAACTGAGACATCACATTTAAATAAATTCAATACAGAGAATAATCCAGTAACAATGCCAGTGTTATTTAAATTAAAACCATTCAAGACATAATGCAGTTCCTACAAGACTGAAAGACTAGACAATGAAGAAATTCCATTTGTAAATTGCTGTAAAAGAAAATCCAGCTATGTAAAACACACAATGAGAAGTAATACTGAGTGCAGCAGCACAGCTAACATCGATTTACACCATTAACAGCTGAGACGCAGGCTTACCAGCTACTCCAATTGCTGCAAGTACAGGATAATAAATGTGTAGTAGCTGATACATTAATGGATATCCCATTTCTGCAAGAAACAGAGTTCTGTTATCCGAGAACCCACAGCTCCAGCAGGCATTCTGAGCTGATCCATTCCAATGCGTCCTGATTTATACAGGGTTAAGTTTCCCCTGACACAATTATACCCTAATCATTGCTATTATATACACTCATTTAAACAAACACATTACATTAGCAGCTTTTACTTTGATGTAAATAATATGACAGATGAAACACAATCAATGTCTCTGACATTTTCTCAGAAAGACCTCTCTCGGGAATAATCCTGAAATCTCGACTCATACTGGACGGATGCGACAAGTATAATTGGCATCATTTACATTTCCCATGTAATTGTATCGATCTTGTTCACTCCTGGCGCTTATATTGTAAATGTAACTGATCTGTCTGCAGTTTACATTGAATCCAGGGACAAAAGCAATGCCGGTTCACTCTGTTCCTGCCTTTTCCAAGTTAAAATGTCAACTTTGAGTCTCTGATTCGGGACCACATCCAGGGTTACAGCCTGGAATTAGTGTTGGTGGCATTAGGGTACAGAGACGGTACAGGTCATTGATGAGTCTGTAGAGTAGTTATAATATCACTGGGCTAAGAATCCAGACACCCAACCCAATGGCCTGGTAACGGGAGTTCAAATCCATCTATGGCAACTGCTAGAATTTAAATACAATCAATTTACAGAAGTCTGCAATTGAAAGCTAGTCTCTGCAATGGTTCCATGAAACTACCATTAATTGCTGCATGCAGCCATTTGGCTCGCTACTTCATTTTCAGGGAAGGAAATATGCCGTTCTTTCCTGATCTGGCCTGCATGTAGCAACAGATCCAGAGCAATGTGGCTGACTCTTAACTGCCCTCTGAAACGGCCCAGAAAGCTGTCAGGGGCAACAAGTATTGCCACGAAATGTAAACGCATTGAGAGAAAGTGGTCGGCACAAAGGGATACTACTCTTGCAAGTTCTAACGGTTAGCGACCATCCTAAAATTATCCTTGGTTGGTTAAGAAAGGCATTCTTTAATACAAAACGAACCATTGATTGGGAGAGAGGAGGATTAACAGGAATGCTGCCAGGATAAAATAAGTCCTGACTTTGATACTATATGGCAGAGAATATTCGAAAAACAACCAGAGAGAGAGAGAGTGACCAAAAGCTAGACGACCAAAAGCTCCAAGAGAAAGAGTTGAGCACTTTGCCATCCAGTCTCTAATATGGATGATATCTGCTTTAGGCTGTTCATTACTGCCATGGGTTTTGCCTGTAGTTTATCTGAAAAAAAATGACAAACTTGCCTTTCCGCGAAGGCCTGCAAATCTTTTCCTTTCAGTTTCTTATCCAATTTCCTCTTTAAAGCCATGATTGAATCTACTTCCACCACTCCCTCTGGCAGTGCATTCCAGATCCTAACCACTCCATGTAAAAACAAACTTTACCTCACATTGCCTTTTGTTCATTCACCAATCACCTGAAATCGTTGTCCTGTGGTTCTCGACCCCTCTGCCAATGGCTGCAGTTTCTCGACTGATTTATTATGTCTGGACCCTAATGATTTTGAACTCCTCTATTAAACCTTCTCTCAATTTTCTCTTATCGATGGTAAACAGCCCCAGTTTCTCCAATCTATCCACGTAATGGAAGTCCCTCATCCCTGGAATATTTCTCGTGAATCTTTTCTGCACCCTCTCCAATGCCTCTACATTCTTTCTAAAGTGTGATGTCCAGAATTGGGAACAATGCTCCAAGTTGAGGTGAAACCAAAGTTCTACAAATGGGCGTCATGTTTTCCTTGCTTTTGTACTCGATGTCACTTTTTATAAACCCCCGGAACCCTTATATCTTTGAACCGCTATCTCAACCTGCCCAGCCACCTTCAGTGATTGGTCCACATTTACACCCCCAGATCTTTCTGTTTCTGCACCCCCTATTACAATTGTATCCTTTAGTTTAGGTTGCCTCTCCTCCTTCTTGTTGCCTGTGGAGGTGGAAGATATGGGCGTGGTTCATAATGAATACATTGCATCCGTCTTCACAAAAGAGGGGACGACACAGACATTGCAGTCAAGGAGGAGGAATTTGAAAGCTGGATGCGGGAAATATATTGAGAGGCAATATTAAGGGGTTTAGCATCTTTGCACAGAGGAGCAAGGGAAGAAATAGCAGAGGCTCTGACCATCATTTTCCAATCCTCTCTGGTTACAGGAGTGGTGCCAAAGGGCTGGAGGACTGCTAAAGTTTGATCATTGATTGAAAAGGGAGAAAATGATACACTGAGTAATTACAGAACAGTCAGCCTAACCTTAGTTGAAGGCAAATTATTGGGGAACATACTGATAAACAGCAGTAAGCGCCACTTAGAAAGGTGCAGATTAATCAATCACAGTCAGCATGGATCTGTTAAGTGAAGATCGTGTCAGACGAGCTTGACTGATTTTTTGTGGGAGTAACTAACGGGGTCCATGAGGGGAGCAGCTCATCACCACCTTCTAAGGAAAATCAGGCAACACATTCTGGACTTGTCAACGCTGCCCATATCCCGGGAATGAACTTAATACAGTGTCAGCTCCTGTACATATAGAGTACACAGCGGGGACAAGGGAATGATTCACTCCTGTCTGGTACTGTGTGTCTCAGTGTCTTCATGCCTATGCCTCTGTCACGTTTAAAGCAAAAACAGTACACTTGCGTGGAGTCATTCTCTGGAATACATATCCCAGTGCTGTTGTAACATAAAATAGCCACCGAGAACAAATCTAAAAGTGGCTGACTGATGTTCTTGGATATCCAGAGATGTTCTGAGATAAAAGGAGAGAGACAGACATTCAGAAAGAGAGACAAAAAGGAGAAACGGGCCGAAAAGGTGACCCAGACACAGAGAGCGATAGCAGGATATTTGTTGTAGGACAGAGAAAGAGGAGGCTATTTTGACCCTCAATCCTGTTCCATCATTCAGTGAAATCATGGCTGATCTGTGATCTAAATCCATATACCCGTCTTTGCCCCATACCACTTAATAACTTTTGATATCAAAATCTATCAAACGCAGATTTAAACATTACCAAGTGGCTCAGCATCAATTGCTGTTTGCGGAAGTGAGTACCAAACTGACACCACACCTGGTGTATCGAGCTGCTTCATCGTTTCACTCCTGAATGGTTTTAGACTACATTTAGATTTTTAGACTCTGCCCACAATGTCTAGAATCGGCAGCCAAGTGGGAAAATCTCTCTTGCTACCCTTTCAGTTTCCCTTAAAATTCTGAAAACTTTGATCAAATTGCCGCTTAATCTTCTAAATTCCAGGGGTACAGAGTGAAGCTCCATCTGCACACTGTCTGCTTAAAGACTCCCAAGCAAAGCACAGTGTTGGGTTAGACACAGAGTAAATTTCCCTCTGCACTGTCTGATAAAACATTTGCAGGACAGGGGCAGCATGGGGTGAGATACAGAATAAAGACAGGGCCTATTGCATTATAAACAGCGAAATGGTCGTGTGCAGGACAAACTGAGGCCGGGTGAAACGCAGCAGAAGCAGAGTGAATCTCGCACTGCTCTGTCCGAAATCAATCACAGATTTAATAATTAGCAATTAAGCCATCATAACTTTCCGTTTGAAGAAGAGAGTTCCAAAATTGCAAAGAGATCCAAATGAATGATTGGACAGGCTGCTATTGTTTTCTCTGGAACAAAGAATCCTGAGGGGAGATTGAGTTGAGGTGTGCAACATTATGAGCGGCCCAGATAGAGTGGTTGGGAGGAACCGGTTTCCCTTAGCACAGAGGTCCAAAAGCGGGAACATAGATTTCAAAATGTCTAAAACCACTATCATGAGGGTGTAATGGCTGCCACAGTGGAATAGCTTGCTGGATGTTTAAATTGCAGGATATTCCTTCTGGATCATAAAAAGTGGCCGCTTAGGCCTTAATTTCATCTACATATCTCCCTCTCTCCTGATGTTTCTCTTTCCATACCTATCTCTTATATGTTTGTGCACACAGCAGTGAAGGATTACATCGAATTAATATATCTTGCATTCTCATTCTCAATCCACCCCAACAATCACTCTCTCTCCAACCTTGTCCCTCTCTACAGCGCCCTTTTCACCTGCATATATGACCCTCTCTCCATCTGCCTCTCTCTCTCCTCGTGTCAGAGATAGCAGGAGGGAGAGACAGAGAGAGGAGGACAGAGAGAGAATGTTGAAGGAACTGTACTCTAATCCTAAGCTGTGCTGAACCTGCTGTCAGAGTGTTTGATGGGCTACATTAATCGACTGTGTACAGTTCTGTATCAGGCTGTGCAGAAGCAGAGCATGTTCAGAACACAACGAGTCAAAGGGAACGAGTCACTTGTATCTGCTACTGGGAAGAGAGACTGACCTTTACATCAACGCAGCATTTGACTGAGTGCAGCATCGAGGAGCCCAGGTAAAATTGAAGTCTGAGGGAATCAGGGGGCACCTCTCCGCTGGTTGGAGTCCTACCCAGCACAAAGGAAGACGTTTATGATTGCTGGAGGTCAGTCATCTCAGCAGCAGGACATCACTGGAGGATTTCCCATGGGTAGAGTCCTCGGCCCAACCATCTTCAGCTGCTTCCTCAATGGCCTGCCCGACATCGTAATTCCAGAAGCGGGAATGTTTACTGTTGATTACACAGTGTTCAGGGCCATTCGCACCTCCTCAGATAATGAAATCCCAGCAGAACCTGGTGAAAATTCTGAGCAGGTCAGGCTGCATTTATGGAGACAGAATTTTGGAAACAAATTATTGGGAAAATGCTGATAAACAGTCGTAATTGTCATTTATAATGGTGCAGATTAATCAAGAACAGTCAGTATGGATTTGTTAAGTGAAGATCATATCAGACTAGCTTGATTAATGTTTTGTGGGGGTAACTAGGAGGGTCGATGAGATAACGATTCATCACCACCTTGTCAAGGGAAATCAGTGATGGACAATAAATGCTGGTCTTGTCAGCAATGTCCAGTTCCTGTGAATGAATTTAATAGTGTCAACTCCAGTGCATGTACAGTACACAATGGTAACAAGGGAATTATTCACTCCTGTCTAGTACTCGGTATCTCAGTGCCTTCCGGTCGGTGTCTCTGTCACTTTTAAAGCACTAAACATAAATTAGTGAGGAGTCGTCAGTCTCTGAAATAAATGTCCCCCCCCCTACCCAGTGCTGTGGTAACATAAAATGACCACCGTGAACAAACCTAAAATGGGAGACTGTTGTTTGTAAACTCATGTTAAGTGACTGAATGGCTAATGTTATGCCTGCATTTTGTTACTGAGGTTCTCAGCGAGGATTTAGACAGAAGTTCAGAGAGAGAGAAATGGACGGAGAGAGTGACAAATAGTGGCAGACGGACCAAGCGAAGCAGTGACAGTTAGTGATGATTCAGAACAAATATGTTCAGAATAAAACAGCTGAAGCCCCAGCACTCATCCTTGTGGCACTCCATTAGTCGCAGTCTGCCAAATTGAAAATGCCCTGTTTATCCCTGCATTTTGCTTCATGTCCATTACCCAATCCTCAACTCTATGAGTCCTATTCTTTCATTTTAATCTTATGTGTGGCACCTTTTCGAAATCCAAGTGTAAAATATCTACTGGTTCATCTTTAGTTACCCGAATAGTTGCATCCTCAAGAAACATTTCTCTTTCGTGAAATCGTGCTGGCTTTGTTTGATTTACAATGGCACATTTGTCATGAGTGTGCAGGTGCAGAGGAAACTGAAGGTTCAAGAGCAGTGATCTTTGAAGTCGGCAGGACAGATTGAGAGAATAATTAGCAAAACATCTGGGATTTTGGGCTTCAGCAGAGAGAGAGGGAGATAGAGGGATGGAGAAACGAGCATGCAGAGGGAGAAGGAGACGGGGAGCAGGAGGGAGGCAGAGATGAACAGAAAGAGGGAGGGATAGACGGACAGAACGAGGGAGGGAGAGACAGTGAGAAAAACGGAGGGAGAGACGGGGAGAAAGAGGGAGGGAGAGACGGGGGAAAGAGGGAGGGATGGACGGGCAGAAAGATGGAGGGAGAGATGGGGAGAAAGAGGGAGGGAGAGACGGGGGAAAGAGGGAGGGAGAGACGGGGAGAGACAGGAATATTTTCGGAGAAATTTTGCATTGGAACACTTGAAAAGATCAGAATTGAAATTGTAACTGGACTGTGCATGGAAAAATCTGGCCGTGCGTCACTGCTCAAATCACACTCCATCCTGAATTGCAACTATATCGCCGTTCCTTCATTATCACTGGGTCAAGGTCCTGGAACTCGCTTTGGAGCAGCACTGTGGGCGTATCTACACCACATGGATTGCAGTGGTTCAAGAAATTCTAGTCTTGTCAATGACACACAGGTACATAAATGAATAAAAAGCAATAACAATTTGGCACCGAGTTACATAAGGAGATATTAAGACGATACGACCAAAAACTTGGTCAAAGAGTTTGGATTTAGGGACTGTCTTCAAAGAGGAAGGAGTGTTAATGAGAAGGAGAGGTTTAGGAAAGGAATTTGAGATTTAGCGCCATTCAGCTTGTTGGCACGGCAACCAATGATGGAATGATTCAAATTGAGGATACCCAAGAGGCCAGAATTAGAGAATTACAGATATTGGATGAATCTGGGGCTGCAGGAGATTGCAGAGATAGGGAGGGGTCATTTGTGGAAGACAATTCCAGAATTCAACCACTCTTTGTGTGCAGAAGTGTGAATACATTTCAACCTTGAAAGGGTTTTTGACTAAAATTCTATTTTTAGACTGCACCCCTCTTTCGAGATTCCCCCAACCAGCGAGAAGTGTTTTTCTCTACCTACCCCATCAGATTCCACGATTATTTTATAATCTTTGATCAAATCACCCATTTCCCTTCGAAATTCCAGGGAAACAGCATAAAGCTCCGGCTAAACTTTCCCATAAAATGCTGACAAGCAGAGTTAGCTACAGAGCAGGTCGATCAAAGACTCCCAGGGCAGGTACAGTTTGGGGTTGGATACAGAGTAAGAGGGTGGTGGTTGATGGCAAATGTTCATCCTGGAGTTTAGTTACTAGTGGTGTACCGCAAGGATCTGTTTTGGGGCCACTGCTGTTTGTCATTTTTATGAATGACCTGGAAGAGGGTGTAGAAGGGTGGGTTAGTAAATTTGCAGATGACACTATGGTCGGTGGAGTTGTGGATAGTGTCGAAGGATGTTGTAGGGTACAGAGAGACATAGATAGGCTGCAGAGCTGGGCTGAGAGATGGCAAATGGAGTTTAATGCGGAAAAGTGTGAGGTGATTCACTTTGGAAGGAGTAACAGGAATGCAGAGTACTGGGCTAATGGGAAGATTCTTGGTAGTGTAGATGAGCAGAGAGATCTTGGTGTCCAGGTGCATAAATCCCTGAAGGTTGCTACCCAGGTTAATAGGGCTGTTAAGAAGGCATATGGTGTGTTAGCTTTTATTAGTAGGGGGGTCGAGTTTCGGAGCCACGAGGTCATGCTGCAGCTGTACAAAACTCTGGTGAGACCGCACCTGGAGTATTGCGTGCAGTTCTGGTCACCGCATTATAGGAAGGATGTGGAAGCTATGGAAAGGGTGCAGAGGAGATTTACTAGGATGTTGCCTGGTATGGAGGGAAGGTCTTACAAGGAAAGGCTGAGGGACTTGAGGTTGTTTTCGTTGGAGAGAAGGAGGAGGAGAGGTGACTTAATAGAGACATATAAGATAATCAGAGGGTTAGATAGGGTGGATAGTGAGCGTCTTTTTCCTCGGATGGTGATGGCAAACACGAGGGGACATAGGTTCAAGTTGAGGGGTGATAGATATAGGACAGATGTGAGAGGTAGTTTCTTGACTCAGAGAGTAGTGTGGGCGTGGAACGCCCTGCCTGCAGCAGTAGTAGACTCGCCAACTTTAAGGGCATTTAAGTGGACATTGGATAGACACATGGATGAAAATGGAATAGTGTAGGTCAGATGGTTTCACAGGTCGGCGCAACATCGAGGGCCCAAGGGCCTGTACTGCGCTGTAATGTTCTAATTCTAAAAAAAAAACTACCTCTATATATGCCTCTATTTCTCCTTCTTTGAATGTTGGTACATCATACACAGAGAAGAGAATGCAATGTTTAGGATTAAAAATAATTTCCCATAAGAAAATAATAATGCTGCTGTTGTAAAATATATTTCATGTTGCATTATATTCCACGTGCCTGAAAGGAAACAATGAGAAAAACAACCAATGCTGTAACTCAGATTTTTTGTCCTTAATACAAGAACAATGCATTGTGCTTATCGCTAAGCAACGCACTTTAGAAGGGCTACCAAAGCCTTCGAGAGGGTGCAAAGGCGATTTACTGGAATGGACTTGGAATGACGGAACGCAGTTGTGTCTAGAAAGCAGAATATTTGGGCTTGCTTTTCCTAAAGCTGGGAAGGTTTAGAAGAGAGTTGATCGAAGTTTCTAAAGTTATGAATTGTATTGGCAAGCTGGATTTTGTGGTCAGCGGCAAGGTGGTGGTGGTGGCTGCTAAAAAAGTGTAGTGCCATACCCGAAACGAGATATTTAACTTCTTCCTGCAGCATGGCCTCCTGATAGGAGGAGCAGTGAGGCACTTCTTTGAAGAAAAACATTCTGGGTCTGCCATGCCCTTCTGGAAACCTCCTGAGTTGAAAGCACACCCATTCAGATTAGTATTCAGCTCAGAGGCAGGTAGGTGTTTTATAATGATTTATAAACCTTTTAAATACGCTTCAACTATTGTGAAATGGTTTACAATTGTTTTCTGATCTTGGCATATTTTAATGTACTGAAAATAAATTTAACACTTCTAGAAAACTTACAATAAATGATAAAGTGCACTGGACAATATATATACAAGTTGAACTGAGTAACATGAACTATTATTTGAAAAGGCAGATAGAAAATAAAGGTGCCATAAGTTTAGTGATGAAGATTATGCGCAGACTCATCAATTAGGTTTATTGGCATCAGTAAGTGTATGGCACCCAACAATGTTCACAGAGCTTGTAGCTGCATTCAGAACAATTCCACAGACCACAGATCTTTGGGGGGGGGGGGGGGTGGGGGTGGTGGTGGGGGGACGGGGTGGGGAAATGACTGATTTAATGCAATCTGCAAAGGTTTGTGGTGGTCTTGGATTTTTTTGATTTCAATTAAGATTTAAAATATAAAATGTTATGTAATGAAGGTCTTGTTTGTGGGTAGTGTTACGACCGAGGCAGGAGGAGTGCACTGCTCTCGTCCCCCTTCTTCACATTTCAGAACATATTATTTTACATTTTTCCTCATCATACAGCGGACTTCACAGAGTCTTTTTTGGAATTGCTGGAAAGCGAGCTGGGTTGTGTCTTTCGTCCTTACTTGACACCTCAGCAGCTGACATGACTATTCCATTCCACCACACTGACACACAGCCAGAAGGTGTGTGGGTTTTGTGCCCATTGCAGCTGCTGGACTTGTCCAATCACTCCGCCCCTGTACCCAGGGTTCCATTTCTGTCTTCAACTTGAGTCATGTGACAACCAGTAACATTGTTGCCAATCCGGTTCCCTCAATGCCTCAATGTCAATGTCCCTGATGACTCTCTTTAAAAAAAAGATCTGGCCTAATATTAATTCAGTTTAACTTTAAATTCACTTAAAATATTTTGACAAAAAAAGAGTCACTTTCATAAAAACAGGTTGATGCGAAGTCAAACGGTCGGAGCAGAAAGGGCTGTTTTATGTGGTTGTAATGATCTCTTACCTGCACGCCATAGAGTGGAGGTGTGAAATTGTTTTCAGTGAATGAAAACTGTCTCCAAATGTATCATGCAGGCTAATAAGGAATGACAAACTAATATTTATTTGACACGTATTTTTATAGTAATTTGGCTCATAATGCCTTGGAACATTTATTGACCAGCGGTGTTGCAGCCTTTCTGAAGGATATTAACGAGTATGAAGAGAGGGCCATGCAGCGGGTGGGAATCAGCAATATTGTCATTGGGTTGTCACCTGGTGGAGAGAGCGATGTTTTCCGAGTGAATAAATTGCATCAACATTGGAGCAAAATAATTCCACAGGGCTATGAGATTAGAGCAGGAAGATGTTACTGACTAGATTGTTCAATAGAGAGCCAGCATGGATTCGATGGGTTGAATGGTTTCCTTTTGTGCTCTGATGACACAAAAGGAGCACCTGTATTGCAGGGTACCCCGTTAATTCCAATGGATGTGAAGGACTGATACCCGTAGAGAGAGTAAAATTGATATTTTCCGGGTAGCAGTAGGTAGCGGGAGAAGGCGCTGGTACCTGGCTGGAAGAGGGGCCAATTCTAGCGGATAGGGATTGGTGACTTCCTGTGCAGGAAGATGTTGATCATGCAGAGTAATGGATCAATTTCTAAGAGGGTGAAGTGCTGATAGCTTCCAGGCAAAGACAGACTTCCTGGGGAGAGAAAGGTGAATTTCCCCGAGGCGCTCGAGGGGTGGAACTAATACTTAAATGGGTTGCAGCACATATCCACGGTGAGTAAAGGACACGTTTTGGATGCGAGCAACACCCCACGGAAAAGGGCAGTGGCCAATTTCCATCTGGAAAGGGGCGAATTTATGCAGAGGGGAACAATTAATTGTGGCAGGGACCGTGGATTATTCCGTATGGGGAGGGGTGGTGGGCGTGCTCGTGGAAGCAGAAAGTCTGCTGTGAACCCAGGTTGGACGTTGTTGTCGGAGCTTGAAGGGTTCAAGGAATGATACCTTAGAGAGGGGGGACAGACATTCGCTACCCACGGGGCTGGGAGCTGTCAACCACATAGAAATGCTGTTAACCAAATAAGGATATGCTAACACCAGCAGGGTGGAGGTAAGATTCTGAGTCCCTAGGTTGGGACTGGAGTTAACATGTACTTTGTCGGAAGAGTTGCTACGCTAATGAGGGCCTGATACCCGCGGGAGCATAGGAGCTAATTCCCACAAGGGCCACAGCCTAATTGGCGTGGAGGAGGAGCTAATACATACGGGGAGAAGGGCTCACAAACGCAGTGATAAAGATGAGCAGATGCTCGTGGTTAATACAGACTAAATACACGTGCGAGCGGCGTTGATACAAGGGAGGGGTGGGAACGTGCTCAGGTGGGGGGAGGAACTGATAGGCAAGTGGTGCTGGGGGAGTGCTGTGTTGGGGTGATAAGTGATGATACCGCTGGATTGGGAGAGGAGTTGAAGCAAGCGTGTGGAGCGTTGCAGATAGACAAGTCGATCTGATATCCTCGTTTGGTGTGTGCAACTCGAGGGTGTGGAGATTAGCTGATTGGGACCTGCAGATCTAAACATGTAGCCACAATCCACGCATGGGGAGTGGCACTGATACACGCGGTGCTGGGGGGAGAAAAATAAATCTGTGGGTTATGGAAGAGGATTTGATGCCCACGAGTGGGGAGAGGATTTTATGCCCAAGGTGGGAAGAAGAAGTGATGCCCTTGGGTGGGGCAAGGCGCTGATACATGAGAGGGGCTGATGCCCACGTGGAATGAAACGTGATGATATCGAGGTTTTGTTTCATTATCGGCGGGACAAGAGGTTATTTGGGAAAACCTGGTGGACATTACTAACACAAGGATATATTGGCCTTGGAAGAACAGCGACATCTTTCCATAGATCGATTCCTCAGATAAAAATGTTTTTTGTGATATAAAATTAAGTAGTATGGGCCTGTACTCTCTGGAGCAGGGTTGTCAAACCTTTTTTGTATAGGAAGCCACCTTACAATTATTGTCTTACATTGTGGGCAATAATACAATTTCGGAAAGGTAAAAGCATAAAAATGCACCTGACTGTTAATCAAAACAAAGGCAAATGTGCTTTTTTGCGAAGAAGATTTAAATCATAGATTAACTTATTCACTTACTTTTCCTTCATGCTGTTGGACACTGATTTAGTGCGATACCTGTTTTTTTTTTCTTTTCCTTGCACAACTAGCCAATGTCTGTATGCACATTTGTTGTAGCAGTTTGGACTATTCTGGAGAGATGCCCATCTGTTACGAGTGGTCTTGATCACTGTCTCTCCATCTCTTTCTCTCTCTCTCTCCGTGTCCCTGTGTCTCCACTTCCAGTGTCCCTCCTCTCCGTGCCCCCCCCTCTGTGTTCACCCCTCTCCGTGTTGTTGCCTGTCGTGTAGTCCTTGCTCTCTGTGACCCTCCTCTCTCTCTCTCATTCTCTTTCTCTGCATCCCTTCTCTGTCTCTGTCTGTCGCCTCTCCATCCTTCTATGTCCACCTTTCTCTCCCTCTCTCATACCCCACTCTCTCTCTGTCCTTCTCTCTGTCCCTCCTTCCCTCTCTCTGCCCCCCGGTCTCTCTCTCTACCCTCTCTCTGCCCCTCTCTCCTTGCCTCCCTCTCTCCCATCCCCTTTCCCATCCCCTCTCTCTGCCCCCTCTCTCTCTCTCTCGCATTCCCCTCTCTCTCTGCCCCCTAGATCTGTGTCCTCCCCTATTCTCCTTCCCTCTCTCTCTGTCCCGCGGGTTCTCGCTCTGACAGGTAGGGCGGCACAGTGGCGCAGTGGTTAGCACCGCAGCCTCACAGCTCCAGCGATCCGGGTTCAAATCTGGGTGCTGCCTGTGTGGAGTTTGCAAGTTCACCCTGTGTCTGCGTGGGTTTCCTCCGGGTGCTCCGGTTTCCTCCCACATGCCAAAGACTTGCAGGGTGATAGGTTAATTGGCCATTCTAAATTGCCCCTAGTATAGGTAGGTGGTAGGGAAATATAGGAACAGGTGGGGATGTGGTAGGAATATGGCATTAGGGTTGGATTAGTATAAGTGGGTGGTTGATGGTCGGCACAGTCTCGGTGGGCCGAAGGGCCTGTTTCAGTGCTGTATCTCTAAAAAAATAAATAAAACGCTCAGCAGATGGTTGGTCAGTTTTTAAATTAACTCGCGCTGCCAGTTTTCACGGCTGCCAGGTTTGAGAGCGGGAAAAGCCGTTTCTGAAGTTTGGACAATTTCGCGTATTCTAGCGGGCTTTTAAAAAATACCAACCCCGCCGGAATACCCCGAATCTTAAAAATGTTAGGGAAGTGTTGTTCCTGATCGAAACATCTGTCATCTATGAAAATGACTTGCAACCTTTTTATTAAAGCCAGTTTTCAAGAAGAAGCCATTGGGAATTGTTTTTATCCGTGAACTTACCAGTCACGGCGCCCTGGCGAGGATGAGGATTGGCCTTGTGCATTCTACATCTGCGGGCTTCATTCTGGATCACAAGCCTGCGCTAGAGTTTGGAAGAATGAGGGGTGATCACATTGAAAGGTGCAATATTGTTCAATGGCTTGACTCTTTAGATGCTGCAAGTGTGTTTCCACTGGCGAGAGATTCTAAGGCTAGGTGTCATTGTCTCACAATAAAGGATTTAAGCCAAAGGTGAGCAGAACGCTTTTCAGTGAGAGAATTGTGCATCTTTCGAATTTTCTGCCCCAGAAGTTTATGCATGTTCAATTGCTGTGTAAATTTAATACTGAGATTTTCATTATGAAGACTATCAAGAGACATGGCAGTGAAGCAGGAAAGTGTTTTTGATGTTGAAGCTCAGCCATGATCTTATTAAATGGTGGAGAAAGTTGGAGGGTCTGTATGCCCTGCTGTTATTTCTTGCTGTTTTATAAGAAGAGACAGCAAACACTCAACAATATGAATGGTGTGCTGGAACAGTGAGACGTGGCAAACCAGGACAAGTAGAGGACGCTGTTAAAGCACATAGGCTATTGTTCTTTGTGCTTTTTGTTTAAGAGAGGCATGGAACACAAAAGTAAGGACATTATGAAAGCCTTTAGAATGCATTGCATAGGTCTCAGCTGGAGTACTGGGACCAATATTGGACAGAATAATTTACACACAGTGAAGGGAAAACACATCGTCCAAACAATCAACAGAGCCGAGATCAATATCCTTCTGGAATGACTGTTAGTGCTGTTAGGGAGGTTTTAATCCAATTTGGAAAGTGGTGGGCCAATTGAATGCAATAGAAAGAAGAAACAAAAGCAAAGTTCACCAAAGGATTATGAGAGACAGGTACCTTTGGAATAAGAAATAGTAATGTATCAGATTGGTTCAGAATAAGGTCTGAAATCAATTTACTGTGCATGCATGTTAACACACAGAAGGTGCTGAATAATGCTGGTGAACCTCAGGCGCAGGTAACGAAATGGAAGTGTGATGTCATGAAAATGGAAACCTAACTCACAAATGGACAAGACTAGTTAGTAAATATTCTTGGATACAAGGTGTTCGTGAAAGATGGGAATGAACGAGATGAGGAGTGGTTGCAATATAGATTAAGGAGAATACTACAGAGCTGGAGAGAAAGGATGTTTCCGAGGGGTCAAGAACAAAATCCATTGGGTTAGAGTTTGGAAATAATAGAGGTACAGTATAGCCAGTATTCCATAGGCCATCAAGTTAAGGGAAAAATATCGAGCTCCACATTTTCAAGGCAGTTGCAGAGATGTGTAAAACAATGTGGTAGTGAAGTTTGATCATTTTAATATGGATGTGGAAATAAATACAGTAAATATGGACAGAGAGGGGAATAGTTTTTGATGTGTGTTCAGCAACATTTTATTGATCAGCACCTTCCTGGTCCAACAGGAAGAAGGCATTGCTGTCATTGCAATCTTTATTAACCTTACTCCCAACACTCCATATATGAGATATCCGGAGACAAGATTTGTGTGGACACATTATCCAGTCTCCCTCTCTCCTTTTTTGTCAAGCATTTGGAGCCCAGAGCTGTGCACACACTCATCGGGCCTGAATCTCTCCATCCCTCCCTCTACATATCTAGTCGATGGACACCCCCTGCTCTGTGCATGCCTTATCTAGCCTTCAACCCACTATATGTCTATTATATTCAGCTTAGCGTTTACACACTATACATCCAGCCTCCTTGCTTCTATATGGCCTGTACCTGAAGCTCAGAGCTGTACGCATTCCATATTTACCCTCCCTCCATCTCTATGTATATCTGGTATCCTGAGCCAGGAGCTTTCCCACTCCATTTCCAGCCTCCCTCCTCTAGTTATCTGGTGGCTGGAACATGGACCTGTGTGGACTCCTTACCCAGTTTCCATTCCTCTCTCCATCGAGATATCTATTATTTGGAGTCCTAAGCTGTACTGACTCCTTATCCAGCTTTCTTCCACCTGCAGAACTAGCATCTGGAGGCCAGTGCTCTGAACATTCCTTTTCCAGCCACCCTCACACTCTCCATATACCTGGTATATATGCAGACTCCTTATCTGGTCTTTTCCCCATCATCGAAATATCTACCATCTGGAGAACAGGTTATTGCACGCTGCAAATCCAGCCTAGCACACTCACCTATGTATATAGTATCTGGAGTCCAGAGCTGTGCACGTTCCTTATCCAGTCGCCCGCATTCTCTCCCTCTATATATCGAGTATCTGGAGCCCACAGCTGCGGACACACTTGTCAAGCCTCCCCGCACACTCAGTCTATGTAACTGGTCCCTGGAGCCGACAGCTGAGCACATTCCTAATCCAGACTCACTCTCTACCCGATGTATCTTGGAATTCAGCCCAGAGCTATACACACTTCTTATCCAGACTCTCTCACCCGCTCCATCCCTCAATCGCTTTATATATTTCGAATCTGGAGCCCAGAGCTGTGCACATTCTAATCAAGCCTCCAACCTCCCATAACTATACAATATCCTTATCATGCCCCCCGCTCTCCCTCTATATATATAGTATCTGGAGCCTGGAGCGGAGCACACACCTTGTGCCGTTTCTCTCCACACATCCCTTTATCTATTGCCTGGAGTCCAGGGCTCTGTACGTTCGTTCCCAACCTGCCTCAATGCCTCACTCTATATATCGAGTAAGTGGAGTCCAAAGCCCGTCCCGCTCACTGCAAGCCTACCTCACACTTTATATTTAGTCTTGCCCACCCAAAGCTTTGCACACTGATTATTCAGTATTCCGCCCTCTCCATATAATTCACATCTGTAACGCAGAGATGTGCGCAGTCCATATCTAGCATCCCTCCTGTCTGTACTGTGTATATCGATTATTTGGATGCCAGTGCTATGCACATTCCTTGTTAAGCTTCACTCCCTCTGTCACTTCAGGTAGTTAGTGCCTGGATCCAAGAACTGTGCACAGTCCACAGCCTGCCTCCCTCCCCTAATTTATCTGTATAGCTAGTACGTGGAATCCAGGGCTGTGCACACATTTTGCCAGCCTCCCTACTTGTGTTCTTCTCTCTATCTAGCATCTGGAGCCGAAAACTGTATACACCCATCCAGTTCCCTCATTCCCTCTATAGTTCGAGCATCTGTAGATCAGAACTGTGAAAGGACCTTATACAGACTCCTTATGTCCATATATATAACAAATATCTGTGGACATCACTTGTCCAGCCTCCATTCCCTCCCTCATTTTCATTAACTGGTATATGCACACTCGTTATTCAGCCTACCTTTCTACCTCTCTCTATGTGTTCTAGGATCTGCAGCCCACACATTAACCAGCTTCCATCCCTTCCTCTATATATTTCGTATCTGGAGCCCAAAGCTGTGCACACACCATATTCAGCCACCCTCTCCGAATCCATCTATATATCTAGTACTTGCAATCCAGGGTTCTGCATTAAGTTGCCGGCCTGCTGACGTGTCACCCCCTCTATGTCTAGTGTCAGGAGGCCACAACAGTGCACAATCATTATCGTAAAAGCAAAATATCGCAGATGCTGAAAATCTGAAATAAAAACAGAAAGTGGATGGTCACAGACCTGACACTTTAACTCTGCTCCTCTCTCCACAGATGCTGCCTGACCTGCTGATTATTTCAAGTACTTTCTGTTTTTATGTGCACACTCATTTTCCAGTCCATTCCATTCTCTGGATATCTAGTGTCTCAGAGCTGTGCCCGGACCTTATGCAGCCTCCATCCCTACCTTTATACTTCTAATATATGGAATTTAGAGCTGTGGACATTACTTGCCCAGACTCCATTCTTTCTATCATTTTATTTTACTGATACGTGCGGCCCAGAGCTATGCACACTCCTTATTCAGTCTACCTCCCTCTATGTATCTGTCACCCCCACTTGTGAACCTTAACCATCCTCCCTCACCTCATCTATATAGATATATTGTACCTGGAGCCGACAGCTATGCACGCATATTATGCAGACTTCCTCCATCCCTCGTGATCTAGTGCTCGGAGCCCAGAGCTCTACACACGACTGATTCAACCTCCCTCGCTCCTTCCCTCTATCTGCATATCAAATCAAAACATTTACAGCACAGAAGGAGGGCAATCAGCCCATTGTGTTCATGCCACCAGAAAGGGAGCCATCCGGCCTTATATCACTTTCCACCTTTTGGTCCATAGCTTTGCAGGTTACTGCACCTCAAGTGCAAATCCGAGTAACTTTTAAATATTGTGAAAGTTTCTGCCTCTTTATGCCAGATCCCCACCATCATCCGTGTGAGAAAACTTCTCCTGCAATCCCCTCTCAACCTCACACCACTTACCCTACATCAATAGACGTTCGTTATGGACCCCTCGGCAACGGGGAAGAAAGCTTTCCTATCCACTCTATCCAGACCCTTTATGATTTCATATGCTTCAATCTGGTCTCCTCTGTTCCAAGGGTAAGAACTCTATCTAGCCTCATCACTATAATTCTCCAGTCCAGGGAACATCCTCGTGAACCTCCTCTGTCCCCTCTCGAGTGAAATCACATCTTTTCCATAGTGTCGTGACTAGACCTGCATGGAAAATCCCAGCTATGTCCCAACTAGTGCTGTGAACGTCCCCCTTTTAAATCACTTTATATTTCAGCAGTCCTTGCCCAGTACGGGGTATATTTCGCTCTATAGATGAAATCAAATATAAATATTTTACTTTACAGCAAAAGTTCATAATGACAATTTAGTAAAGAGTATCTCTTTGACTTTAGACACACACTGACAGTGAAGCTTATTGATACGCAGGTCTGCGTTTGGAATGTATTCAGCCAAGGTCATGTGTGTATTTCGAATCAAAAATATTAATCTCAAGACATGTTTCTTTCTATTGACATCAGTGGATAAACTATATTTTATAGAGATGTGAACCACGTGCTTTACAGATAACTGATCATCAGTTTGTTGCTTTCAGTGATAAATAGCTTTTGTCTCTGTAAATTCCTTGTTTGTCTTTTGTATAATGCAATCATCCATTGATATATTCAAAAAGAGCTGCCAAGCAAGACAAATAAAGAAGATATACTGAGATAGCGAGAGCCTTGGCACTCAATCTATTATAAAGCGGTTGAGTGTCATTATCTTACCTATTTATTTTATGTTGGCTGAAGCACAGTTACAAATGTTACAATTCGTTTTCGTGCTACTGCACCGAGAAAACAAAACACCTCAGATTTAATATTTGCTCTGCTTGATTATACATTCACAAGCTGTTTAATCTCTTGAAGAAAAATATTGAGATGTAGAATTGGCTAGAAAAACGTGAGGTAATTTCAAAGCAGTAAAGACTTTTCAGAAAGTTTTGTTTTCTGTAGATCCGCTAAAGTGTTTGTCTTAAATTTGATCAGGGATATCTTCATTTTCTTGCCTTGAGGTCGGTTGCCACACGACCCAGATGTGGCTAGTGTCCTTTTGTTGGCCTGTGAAAATTCATGGTAGATGTAGTACAAGTGGTTGCCTATTTTTAGTTTCATTTCAGTGTGAAGACAGATTTTCATTTTATTTTCCTGTTCTACTTGCCAAAAGCATTTAAACCCCAGGCAACATGTTTTCACAATCGTCAAAATGGCTGGAGTGAGGAACATAGAAACATAGGAGCAGGACGAGTAGGAGGAGCAGGAGGGAAGCAGAATATCTGGAGTGAAGCGTTGTGTTCGATCCTTATCCAGCCTTTGTCCCTCCCACCCTCTGCATATCTGGAGCCGTGACCAGTGCAATGCCTTGATTCAACCTCCCTACCTTCCTCTCTCAAAATATCTCGTATACCTGGTCTTTCAAGTCTCCCTCCTTCCCACTACATATCTAGTACCTGGAGTCCAGAGATGTGCTTATTCCATACACAGCCTCCCTATCTACCTCCCTCAAAATATCTTGCATCGGGAGCTCAGAACTGTACACTTTCCGTACAGGAACGTAGGAACAAAGAAGCAGGAGGAGGCAATTCAGCCCATCGAGCCAGCTCCTCCATTCAGTACGATCATGTATGATCATCGACTACAATGCCTTTTCCCCAGAATATCCTCAAATCCCCTAATGTCACCTGGATTTAGAAATCTGCCGATGTCTGCTTTTAACATATTCAATGACTGAGCTTCTACAGCCCTCTTGGGTAGAGACTTCCAAAAGTTCACAACCCTCTGATTGACGAACGTTCAACTCAACTCTCTCCTAAGTGGTTGCTTCCTTATTTTGAAATTGTGCCTCCTGGTTCTCGACTTCCCAAGCAGGAGAAGCATCTTACCTGTATCTACCCTGTCTACCTGTTCCTGTATTTTGTATGTATCTATGAGATCTTCGAAACTCCAGAGAATATGGACCCATTTCCCCCGTCCCTCTTCATAGGATAGTCCCGCCATCCCCGGAAGAAGTCTGGTGAACATTCGTTGCACTCCCTCTATGGCAATAAAATCCTTGCTAAAGTAAGGGGAACAAAACTATACACAGTATTCCAGGTGCGGTGTAACCAATGTTCTGCACAATTGAAGCAAGACTTCACGACTCCTGCACTCAATTCCTCTTGCAATAAAGGCTAACATTCCATAGCCTTCTTAATTGCTTGCTGCACCTGCATGTTCGCTTTCGGTGACTTGTTGACAAGGACACCCAGATCCCTTTGTACATCTACACTTTCTAATCTCTTATCATTTAAGGAATACTCTGCACATTCGATCCCCCTACCAAAGTGGGTAACCTCACATCTTTCCACATTATCTTCAATCGGCCATCTTCTTGCCCCCTCAATACGTCTTTCCACATCACCTTGAAACTACTTTGCATCTTCCTCACAACACATATTCCCACCGAGTTTTCTGTCATCCGCGAACTTGGAAATAATACATTTGGCCCGCACATCCAAATCATTGATATATATTGTGAAGAACTGGGACCCAAGCACTGATCCCTGCGGTACCCCCTAGTCACAGCCTGACAATGCAAGAATGACCCGTTTGTTCCTACTATCCGTTTTCTGCCTGTTACCCAATCCTTAATCCATACCAGTATATTACCTCCTATCCTATATGCTTTAATTGTGGTAACCAACCTCCTATGGGCGACTTCACCAAAGGCCTTCTGAAAATCTAATTATACTACTTCCACCAACTCCCTTTTTTCAATTCTACAGTAACAACCTCAGAAAACTCCAACAGGGTCGTCCAACATGATTTACTGTTCATAAATCCATATTGACTATGCCTTATAAGATGGTTATTATCCAGGTGTCCATTTATAACATCCTTTAGAATAGATTCTAGCATTTTCCCAACGACTGATGTAAGGCTAACAGGTCCGTAATTCCCTGTATTCCCTCTCCCTTTCTTCGTAAACAGTAGGGTGATATTTGCGACCTTTAACTCTGCAGGAACCGCTCCAGAACGTATAGAATTTTAGAAGTTGATCAGCAATGCATCCGCTATCTCCATAGCTACCTCTTACATCGCTGTAGTATGTAGATGATCAGGCCCTGGGGACTTATTAACCTTCAGCCCTATTAATTTCTCCAATACAACCCTCATACTAATAGTAATTTCCTTCAATTTCTAATTCTGGGAGATTTCTTGTATCGTCCTCAGGGAAGACAAAGACAAACTAAGCATTTAACTCTCTGCCATTTCTCTATTCCAAATTATAAATTCTCTCGACTCTGCCTGTAATGGACCCACATTTCTCTTAGCCAGACGTTTCCTTTTCCATACCTGAGGACAGTTTTAACGCCCGTTTTTATGTTTTTATTTTTGTTCACTCACATACATATTCTATTCTCCTGTCTTTATCAGTTTCTTAGTCCTCCTTTTCTGGATTCTAAAATCCTCCCAATCCTCAGATTTGTTGCCGTTTCTGGCAATTTTAAAGGCATTTTTAAAAATCCTATACAATTCTTAACCTCCTTTGTTATCCACGGTTCACTGCCTTTATTTTTGGGGTTCTTGTGCTTTGAAGGAATGTATAGTTGCTGTAAACTATGTAACATTGATTTAAAGACTTTCCATTGCATATGTACTGCCATACTTTTTAATACATTTTCCCAATCCAGTTCAGCCAATTCGCCCCTCATACCTTTATAATTTACTTTGTTTAAACTGAACACCTTGGCTTCAGATTGAACTATCCCACTTTGCAACATCATGTGAAATTCTATTGTATTATGGTCACTCATCCCTAAAACTTATTTTACAACATGATTATTAATTAGCCCATTCTCATTGCATAATATTAGATCTAAAATAGCATGTTCTCTCGTCAGCACCTCAACATAATGCTCTAGAAATCCATCCTGAACACACGCCAGAAACGCGGCCTCCAGCCTCTCTCCCTTCCTCTTTCTATATAGTTTAGATTGAGGCTGAAGCTTCTCACCATTTTCTTTCCTTCTATTATCTGCTGTTTTTGTTGTTTTCTTTTGTTTATCCTTGTTGTTGATGGGGCTGCCTGTGTTACTTTTCCCTCCTGCACTCTCTCAGCTCTCCGTGAGTTGAGAGTGGTGAGGAGCTTGCAGCCGATATGCCCCGCCTCCTGTCTATTGTGTCATCACCATGGCGTCCAGGCTGTGCCCTCATCAAATCATGGTGTCGTTAATGAGAGTAGGCCCCATCCAATTAATCTCTTCCTGCCATCACCATGGAGATCTGGAAGCGGCTCCAAAAATGTATCAAAATTGTGTGAAGCCCTGTTCCCTCAGCTCGCCCACAAACGTGCGTTGTTAGCTACTTGGCCGGGCTTGCATTCCACTTTGTCAACTGCAAGACAGGCCCCAATATCACTGTGTTGCCATAGTGACAGACCCTACTGCTCTGCATGGCAGAGATCTAGATTACAGAAGCAAAATACTGGGATGCTGCAAATCTGAAATTACATCAGTGAATACTGGTTATATTACACAGGGACAGTTATTATGAAGTTTGACTCGACACCAGGAAGGATCTATATGATTGACACCTTCGGGGAGAGTTGGTTGAAATGAGGCTGGTTTCAGTTCTGATGCTGGTTAGTCTACAATTTTTCTGATCATTTAATTAATTTAACAATTCGAGTAAAGGGATATTTCACAACATTCTTGAACTGCTCTCGGAACTTCGCCTGTGTCACGGCATAAATACAAGTGTGTGTGCAACAACTCAGAAGCTGCAGCATGAAACCCATTTCTTCCACAAAATCAGGTAACCATACAGACTGATACCCCAAACCCCACATTCTGGCCCATATATAATAGAGCATTAACATTGCCCATAACAGTATGAAATTCCCCGAGATAACTACGAGTAGAATAATGGATTTCCTTCGGCTCTGCATCTCTGGGTCTCTGGGACTCTCCCCTCTGCTGTGACCTCGGAGTCTCCTGCGTACTTTGCTGCTCACTAAAATGTGGCTAACGGTGAATGCGTTGAACAGCAGAATCAGAAAAAATGGGACACAAGGGTTTAGAATGTGATGAAGGAACTCAATCGTTGTCCAGGCTGGAGAGAACCAAACATCAACTGTTACAAAACAAAACCAGGGCGTGTTCGCTAACCGATAGTGATCTGTTAACATGAAATACCAGAAAATGTTCTTTAAACAACTCAGCACAGTCACTGTTCCCAGGACCACAATCGCCGTTTTCTCGGTGCAATATTCAATTCTCAGCTTCTGGCGACAAATGGCCACAAATCGATCAAAGGTGAAAGTGACGGTGAACCAGACAGAACAATCTGTGGTTGCAAAGAGCAGGACAGCATGGATATTACACCCACGGATGGACTCCAAGAAAATAAATTGTTTGTTATAGACAATTGGAATGTGCCTCAATATCAGGTCGAATATAATGACCAGTAGATCTGCCGCTGCCATGGCCATCAGGTAGTGAGTGACACATTTGGAGAGACCACACTTTCCTCGAGACAGGATCACAATCGTTACTAAGTTAACTGTAAGGAAGGGTAATTCACAAGGAAAATACATATCAACCTGGGAAGACAGTTATCAGTTTCACTTATTACGTTTTGAAATTTAAAAACGTGCTACAGTCTCCAGTAATGTATTGAAATGATTGTACATGAAAGAAGAAACGGAAGTTCTCTGATATGGTAGAAGGCAGAAGAGATCAATTGATGAAAGAATGAAAGAGAAATTATTGAACTCAATTTTGATCATAATCCCATCCTCCCTTCTTTCCCTGACTGGCTTATAAAACTGTTATCTATTTAAATACTCCCAAATCTCATAAATATTACCATCTTGAAACATTAATTCTGTTTTTTCATCCACAGATGCTGCCAGAATCACAGAGTTTTTGCAGAGCTGAAGGAGGCCATTTGCCCCATCGTTTCTGCACTGGTTCTCTGAAAGAGAAATTCCCTCAGTCCCATTCCCCTGCCTTCTCCCCATAACCATGCACATTCTTATTTTTTTTAATTAACTGTCTTATTCCCTTTTGAATGCTTCAAGTGAACCTGCCTTCACCACGTTCTCAGACAGCACATTCCAGACCTTAACCACTCACTGCATGAACAAGATTTTCCTCATGTCACTTTTGCTTCTCTTTCCAAATAATTTAAATCTGTGCCCTCGTTCTCGATCCTTTCATGAGTGGGAACAGTATCTCTCTGTATACCTTGTCCAGAACCATCATGATTTTGAATACCTCCATCAAATCACCTCTCAGACTTCTCTTCTCCAAGGAGCATAGTACTAACTTCTCCAATCTATTTTCAGAACTGAAATTCCTCATTCCTGAAACCATTCTCATGAATCTTTCCAACGTCCTCACGCCTTTCCTCAAGTGTGCCGACCAATGTTTGACACAATACTCCAGCTGAGGCTGAACTAGTGCCTTATACAAGTTTCATATACTGTATGCTTTATTAACTGCTTTCTCAACCACTTCTGCCACCTTCAATGAATTATGGACATATACACCAAGGTCCTTCTGCCCCTGCACCCTCTCTAGAATTGTGCCCTTTATTGTATATTGTCTCTCCATGTTCTTCATGACCAAACAAATCACCTCAGATTTCTCTGCATTCAAGTCCATATGCCACCTAAGTGCCCATTCCACCAATTTGTCTATGTCCTATTGAAGCTCTACAATATACTCCTCACAGTTCACAATGCTTCCATGTTTCGTATCATCAGCAATATTTGAAATTGTGCCCTGTTCACTAAGATCTACGTCATTAATAGATATCAAGAAAATCAAGCGTCCCAACACCGATCCCTGGGGTAATTGACTACAAACCTTCCTCCAGCCTGTAAAACATCCATTAACCACTATTCTTTGTTTCCTGTTACGAAGTCAATTTCGTATCCATGTTGATACCGTCCCTTTTATTCGACGAGCTACAACTTTGCTCACACGTTTGTTGTGTGGCACTGTATCAAACGCCTTTTGAAAGTCCATGTACACCACCTCAACAGCATTGCCCTCAACAACCCTCTCTGCTACCCCCTCAAAAACTCCAGCAAGTTAGCTAAGCATGATTTTCCCTTAGGAAATCCATGCAGGCTTTCTTAACTAAGTCGCATTTGTCCACGTGAGTATTGATTTTGTCCCGAATTATTTTTTCTATAAGTTTTCCCACCACCCAAGTTAAACTGTCTGACCTGTAATTGACATGCTTATCTTTACATCCTTCTTTGTACAAGGGTGCAACTTTTTCAATTTTTCAGTCCTTTGGCATAACCCCTGAGTCTAAGGAAGACTGAAACATTATGGCCTGTGCCTCTGCGATTTCTACCCTCACTTCCCTCAGTATCCTTGGATGCATCTCATCCGGCCCTGATTCTTTATCCACAATTAGTTCATGCAGCCTAACTAATAATTCCTCTAATCAAATTTAAATCCCTCTAGTGTCTGACTTACCTCCTCTTTCAACATTGCTGCATTTTCTTCCTTGGTAAAGACGGGTGCAAAGTATTAATTTAATATCTCAGCCCTCTTCATCCATGTGTAAATCCCCTTTCTGGTCTGTAATCGGCCCAGTCCTCTTTTTAGTACCCCTTTACTATTTGTATTCTGTAAAAAGGTATGGAATTTCTCTTTATGCTAGCTGCCAGTCTCTTTTCATGCTCTCTCTTTGCTTCTTTTATTTGCTTTTTGACTTCCCCTCTGGAACTTTTATATTCAGCCTGGTTTTCAATATTATTTTCTCCATGGCATCTGTCATAACACACTTTTTCTTCTTTATCTTAATCTCTACCTCTTTGGTCTTCCAGGGAGCTCTGGATTTGTTTGCTATACTTTTTCCCATTCAAGGGAATATACTTTGACCGTGCCCGAACTAAGTCTTCTTTGAAGGTAGCCCATTATACATCTACCAATTTTCCTGCCAGCTTTCGACTCCAATTTTTTCGCCCAGCTACATTCGTACCCCATTAGAGTTGGCCTTCACCCAGTTAATTATTCCTACCCTGGATCGTTCTTTCTCCATTTCCATAGTTACCCGAAACCTTCTGATGCAATGATCACTATCCCCTACATGCTCCCCTACTGATCATTGATGCACTTGGCCCGCATCATTCCCAAGAACCAGAACTAGCAGTCCCTCCTTTCTTGTTGGACTAGCAACACACTGGTGCAGAAAACTTTCCCAAACACACTCTAGGAATTCTTGACCTTGACTTCCATTTGCAGTACTATTATCCCAGTCTATGTTTGGATATTTAAATACCCCCATTAAAGCTACACTATAATTCATGCCGTCTCTGTAATTTCCTTGAGCATGTCTTCCTCCAAGTCCTTTGCACTAGCTGGTGGCCTAAAGACAACACCGAGAAATGTAACTGCACCTTTTTTGTTCCTTAGCTCCAGCCAAATGGATTCTGTCCTCGGCCCCTCTGGGACGTCCTTTTTCTCCAGCTCCATAATGCTTCCCTTAATCAATACTGCCACCCTATCCCCTTTTTCATTTTCTATCTTTACTGAACATCTTGTATCCAGGAATATTTAAACATAAGGAAGAATTCCAAGGGTGGGACCCACCATCCGTCATTAACTTAAACAGTTAATGGTGGTATTAACCTTAAAGAAAACGCCTACAATTGCATAAAGAAGGAGGTTGGTCAGAAGATTGGACGTAATATTAAAAAAGGCAAAGAATGACTTGAAAGATTGATAAGGAAGGTAAAATTAGAGTACGAGGGAAAGATAGCTAGAAATACAAAGACGGAGAGTAAGAGTTTCTATAAATACTTAAAAAAAGAAGAGTGAATAAAGTTGGTTCTATAGAAAGTGAGTCTGAGGAATTAATAATGGATAATAAGGAGATGGCAAATGAATTGAACAGATATTTTACAACAGTCTGCACTATTGAGGATACAAGTAACATCACAAGTAACTGTCAGTCAGGAAATGGAAGGGAGGGAGGAACTCAAGAAAATTATAATCACCAAGGAAGTGGAACTGAACAAATTGTTGGAGCTGCGGGCTGACAAGAACCGTGTCCTGATGGATTTCATCCTAGGATGTTAAAAGAAGTGGCTACTAAGATAGTTGATGCGTTAGTTTCAATTTTCCAACATGCCCTAGATTCGGGAAGGCACCACTAGATTGGAAAATAGCGAATGCAACTCTTTTATTCAAAAAGGGAGAGAAACAGAAAGGAGGAAATTGCAGGCCAGTTAGCTTGACATCTGTCTCAGCACAAATGTTGGAAGTTATTATTAAAGACGTAACAGCAGGGAATTTAGAAACAATCAAAGTAATAAGGCAGTGTCAACATGGTTTTATGAAAGTAAATCACGTTTAACCAATTTATTGGTGTTCTTTGAGGGAGGCATTGGTGATCCCACATCTTTAGTACACTTCTGGTTTTCTTATTTAAGGAAGGATGTAAATGCGTTAGAGGCAGTATGGAAAAGGTTCACTAGACTAATACCTGGAATGAATGGGCTGCCTCAGAAGGAAAGATTGGACAGGCGAGGCATGTATCATTTTGCAATTTAGAATAGTAAAAGGCAACTTGATTAACACATATAGGATCCTGAGGGGTCTTGACAGTGTGGATGTGTAAAGGATGTTTCCCCTTGTGGGAGAATCTCGAACGAGGGGTCACTGTCGCAAATACAAGACAGAGTTTAGTTTTAGTTTAGAGATACAGCACTGAAACAGGCCCTTCGTCCCACCGAGTCTGTGCCGACCATCAAGCACCTATTTATACTAATCGTACACTTATCCCATATTCCAACCACATCCCCACCTGTCCCTATATATTTCCCTACCACCTACCTATAACTAGGGGCAATTTGCAATGGCCAATTAACCTATCAACCTGCAAGTCTTTGGCGTGTGGGAGGAAACCGGAGCACCCGGAGGAAACCCATGCAGACACAGGGAGAACTTGCAAACTCCGCACAGGCATTACCCAGAATCGAACCCGGGTCCCTGGAGCTGTGACGCTACGGTGCTAACCACTGTGCCACTGTGCCGCCCCACAGTGATGAGTAGAATATTTTTCTCTGAGAGAGTCGTGAGTCTTTGGAATTATTTTCCTCAAAAGGCGGTGGAAGCAGAGTCTTTAAATATTTTAAGGCAGAGGTAGTTGGATTCTTGATAAATAAGGGGGTGGGGGGTTATTGGGGGTAGTTGGGAATGTGGAGTAATCAGTTTAGCCATGAACTTATTGAATGTCGGAGCAGACTCGAGGGGTCGATTCGCCTATCCCTCTTCCTAATTCGAATGCTCGTATGAGTTACCTGTGTGGTTGGTGAAGGGGAACCGGTGGATGTATTGTACTTTGTTTTCCAGATGTCATTTGATAAGGTGCCGCAACAGAGGTTATTGCAGAAAGTAAAACTCATGGAGTAGGGAATAACGTTTTGGTATGGAGAGAAGATTGGCTAGCTAACAAGAAACAGAGATTAGGCACAAATGGGAATTTTTTGGGTTGGCAAAGGATAACGAGTGGTGTGCCACAGGGATCTATGCTGGGGTCTCAACTTTTACAATGTATATAAATGACGTAGATGAAGGGACAAAAGGTATGGTTGCTAAATTTGCTGATGACACAAATATAGGTTAGAAAGTAACTTATGTGCGGATATAGATAGGGTAAGTGAGTGGGCAAAGACCTGGAAAATGGAGCATAATGTGGGAATGTGGGAAATAACCCATTTTGGCAGGAAGAATATAAAAAGCATATTATCTAAATGGTGAGAGATTGCAGAGCTCTGAGCTGCAAAGGGATCTGTGCTCCTGGTGGATGAATCACAAAAATGTTAGTGCGTAGGTATAGCAGTAATTAGGAAAGCTGTCCTTTTCAAAGTAATTCCTGACAACGCAGCGGCTCGCTGACGTCATAAGAGCGCGCCAAGTTTCGCACATGCGCATAGCATCTTGGCAGGACTAAGTGGGCGTGGAAGACTTAACCGCGCAGCGCAAATGTCATCGCTAATCCACACCTGGCCCATCTTCCTACCTGCACGATGCAGCATCATCGGGCATCCAGCCCCCGACTGGGCTGGAACGAGCGGCACAATGGGAGACTTTGAGGCTGGACCTTTTCCCCCGAGCTCCACGCCTCGATGCTTCGTCACCTCAGCTGCTCGCTCCATTCTTCGATGCTCCCCTGCCCGATTGTTCTCTCCTCAGCACCCGGTCTCCAGCCACTCGCACCCAGCTGCCCCCCAAGCCCCCCGTCCAGGCCTGACCGCTTCCCTCTTCTGAGCCACTCGCTGCAACGTGCCACGTCACCTCTTGTTTCTTCGAGCCGCACGCGGAGACAATCAAACGTGGGAGCGACTGGCCAACAGGAGGGAACCGGTGGGGCCTGGAGTGAGCGGCTGAGGGGGGAAGCGGCTGTGGGGGCAGAAAGCGATTCGCCGAGTGGTAAGAGCGGCCAGTCGGGCGGGAGCTAGTAGCTGCGTTCGGGTGAAGTCAGTCATTCACACGCATCTAATCGAATCATTATAACGAATTGGCAGCACATTTCATACTCTGCCCGATTTCCTTTTCCAACTATTGAGGTGCCAATTCATTGTCTTCCAAGAGAAATGCAGTCATAAAATTACTTTTGTATTTCATAGAATTGCTGGAATATTAAATGGATCTGAAGATTACCGTTTGTATCATATAAATACGTAGTAACATGTTACTGGGCGTCCATGCAACTTAATGTAAGGTTAGTTTGCTGGAACGATATAGCAATAAGAATTTCCTGTGACAAATTGAACAGCGCCATCTTCAATAAAAGCAAAATACTGCAGATGCTGGAAATCTAATATAAAAACAAAAAATGCTGGAAATCCTCCGTAGGTCTGGCAGCATCTGTGGAGAGAGAAGGAGGGGGAGCGTTTCAGGTCAGTGACCCTTCATCAGAACTGACAAATATTAGAAATGTAAAAGATTTTGGACAAGAAAAGCGGGGAGAGTGGCAAGAGATAAAAAAATAAAAGGTGTTGATAGGACACGGTCACAGAATAACTGACCAGAAGCTCATGGGGCAAAGGCAAACAATATGTCAATGGTGGGCTGAAAGGCAAAGAATTAGTACACATAGTTTGAGAATAGACTATAAAGCACAAAGAACTCCAACCACAAACATTAACAGACAACATAAACGGTGGTAGGCACAGTAGAAACAAACTAAACACCCTAAAAAATCCGAAATAAAATCACTAAATAAAAAAAGACAAAAGGAAAAATAATAACTCAACTGTAATAGGCTCATGCTCTGAAATTATTGAACTCAATGTTCAGTCCGGCAGGCCGTAGCAGGCCTAATTGGTAAATGAGAAGCTGTTCCCCGAGCTGGCATTGATGTTCGCTGGAACACTGCAGCAATCCCAGGACAGAGATGTGAGCATGAGAGTGGGGGGTGGGTAGTGGGGGTGGGGGTGGGGGTGGGGGTGGGGCGGGGGAGATGGTGTTGAAATGGCCAGCAACTGGAAGCTTGGGGTCGTGCTTACGGACTGAGCAGAAGTGTTCTGCAAAGCGGTCAGCCAATCTCCGTTTGGTCTCCACAATCTACTGGAGACCACATCGTGAGCAGCGAATACAGTATACTAAATTTAATGAAGTACCTGAAATTCGCTGCTTCACCTGGAAGGAGCGCCATCTTTAGACCTGGCAGCTGCCTGAACGTCGCAGACACTGATGTTGCAGTTGAAGAGCCTGCATTTGCGCAAGTGCAAGTATTGTGCCACCTGGTGACTGCGTTGTCAGCAAACACAGCCTACCGTTTATTCCGAGGGGAATTGAATACACAAGTCGGGTGGTTTTGCTTCAGCTACAAAGGGCATTGGTGAGACCACATCTGGAGTACTGTGTACAGTGCTGGTCTCCTTATTTAAGGAAGGATGTAAATGCGTTCGAGGCAGTACAGATAAGATTTACGAGACTAATTCCTGGAATCTGTGGGCTGTCATGCGAGGAAAGACTTGACAGGCCAGGTTTGTATCTCTTGGAATTTAGAAGAGTAAGATGCGACTTGATTGAAACACATAAGAACCTGAGGGGTCTTAACAGGGTGGATGTGGAAAGGATGTTTTCCACGTGGAGAATCTAGAACTAGGGTTCACTCTTTATAAATAAGTTGTTGTCCATTTCAGACAGAGATGAGGAGAAATTTTTTCTCGCAGAGGGTCGTGGGTCTTTGGACTTCTCTTCCTCAAAAGGTGGTTCAAGAATAGTCATTGACTATTTTGAAGTGAGAGGTAGATAGATTCTTGATAAGCAAAGGGGTGGAAGGTTATCAGAGGGAGGTGGACATGTGGAGTAATCAGTTCAGCCATGAACTTAATGAATGGAGGAGTAGGCACAATGGGCCGAATGGCCTACACCGACTCCTCATTTGTATGCTCGTATATTTAACACTCAGTCATGCACTTCTTTGAGCCAGGTTTCCGTTTTAGCCACACCATCATATTTGCACAAGGATATCTGCACCTATACCTCACCAGTCTTATTAACCACACTCCATGCATTCACAAAAATGCACATTAGCCTGATTCATACTTTATTACATTTACCACTTACTCTGACCCCACTTACTAACGTACTATTCCTAACTCTCGTGCTATCTGTCTCCCCAAGTATGCTGTTCCCCTTTTGTATTCCTCTCTAGCATTTGTTCCTTTTCCCCATAACCCTGGCAAGTTATCAGCTTTGCTGCCTTCCAATCTGAGTTCCCTCTCAGGATCCTATCACCTAGCAATTAAGTTTTAACCCTACCCAACAGCACTCGCAAAGCTCCCTGTCAGGATATTTGTCCCAGTCTTGCTAAGATGCAACCCGCCCATCTTGTACAAGTCCCACCTGCCCCAGAACTGGTCACAATGTCTTACAAATCTGATGTCCTCTCTCCGACACCATTGCTCCAGCCGCGTGTTCAATCGCTCAATTCTCTTATTCCTATGCTCACTCACACGTGGAACTGTGAGTAATCCACAGATTACTGATTTTGAAGATCTGCTTTCCACTCTCCTTCCTAGCTCCCTAAAAGCTGCGTTCAGGACCTCATCACCCTTCTTACCTATGTCATTGGTACCAATGTAGACCACGACCTCTGACCCTCCCCCAGAAGAATGTCCTGCAGCCTCTCAGTGACATCCTTGACCCTGGCACCAGGGAGGCAACACACCCTCCTAGAGTCACGTTTAATGTCGCAGAAACGCCTGTCTATTCCTCTAACTAATGCATCCCCTATCATTACGGCTCTTCATCTACTTTTCCTCCCCTGCTATGCAGCTGAGGCACCTGTAGCGCCACAAACCTGGCTTTGACTGCACTTCTCTGAGGAACCTTCACCCTCACCAGTATCCAAAATGGAAAACAGATTAGCGAGTGCGATCTTATCAGGGGGCTCCTGCACTACCTACCTGGTTCTCTTAGACTGTCTGGTGGTAATCCATTCCCAATCTGCCTGCATTCTCCTAATCTGTGGTGTGCCCATCTCCCTAAACGTGCAATCCACCTAATGCTCCACCTTGCAGATGCACAGCAGTGACTCCAGTCACTGCTCGAGTTCCAAAACCCAAAGCTCAATCTTCTGCAGCCAGTGACCGCTTTCTGCATATGAGTTTGTCTGGGACAAGTGGTGCGTCCATGATTTCCCACATGCCACAGGCTGTACATTCCACTCGGCAGAGCAGATCTGCCATACCTTAACTTTATTATGAGTAGAATAGCTTGCCGGGTACTCACAAAACAGCTCCATCCACTGCACTGAAGTAAGAAACAAATACTGAAGGGTTAAAAGTAGAAATAAAGTAAAATTGTGCCCACTTCACGGAATGCACCACTCACCAAACTCGCATCTTAACACTCAGTTTGCAATCTGCGCACTGTGAATCTAATAAACCTCAAATGATAATAAAGCTTCGCTAATATTAACAAAACTTACTATCAGTAAACCTTATAAATTCTGATAAACCCTAATCATGCTAAATGCAGCTTATGCATTATGTTGTCCTAATTTGAACTAATGCACTTTCTCACTGCGTATTGTAAATGCTAAAATTCGCTTTAGTTTTTAGTTTATATCCTAATATATCGATCAGGTCTTACAATATATTTGATCTTAATTATATTAAAATTAAAAGCTTAACTGTGCACTCAACATGTGACTATTCAATACTCCTTGTCCCTGCTCGCTCTGTTGATTGTGACCTCAGTCTGATGTCACTTTTCAATTTTACCCCGACTCCTGTTTTAGTCTCTCTGTCTCTGGCCTCGGATTCTTTCCCTTTTGGTGTGCTTTTCTAAGCTCCGCTCCTGCTGTGCTCACTCTCTTTCTCTCTCTCTCGGTCTGTCTCCAGCTTCCCACTCTATCCCTTTTGCTGCCCTTTTTAAATCTCCGCCCCTATTGTGCTCTCTCTCTCTCTCTCTCGGTCTGTCTCCAGCCTCCGACTCTGTCCCTTTTGGAGTACGATTTAATCCTCCGCTCCCGCCGTGCTTTTTTCTCTCCCTTGGCCTGTCTGAATATTTTCAGCATTTTCATATTTGAAGCTCCCACAGTACTTGGGTCTTGTACAGGAATTTAATGCTTGATGGACTACAATATGTTCTCACCTGTGACAGGTAGCATGGCAATAAATTATGTTCAAACAATGATTGGAAATGAAGACATTAAAAAGTCAATGGAACAAATAATCACGGCCGTCACTAAGTTACCTGTGAACAAGGGGGATTATCAGGGAAAATATACATCCCATTGGGAGAACAGAACAGCAGTTGAAAGGAGTTCAGGTGGCAGTTGTACATTTGTAACCACATTCAGTGAAAGATCTAATGATTATAACTGTGACAAGGCTTCCAGATGGAGACAGGGCTTTAATTAAATAATTATGATTGGACATGGAAATAGAGGAAAAATAAAACAAAAAACGGAGATGTCAGCTACATTCCGATGCTGATTGAGAAGTAAATAAAATAAAATAATTAAATTATACTTGTGTAATAGCAGATTTGTAATAAACCAGAAGCTCTGTATATATTGATGGGGCTGGTAACAGACGTAAGGGTGCCTTTAATCGCCATTGTGGTGATTTTTGTTCGGACTGCAGGGATGTCCTTAGTGTTCTCCAGGATTCCGTACTAGGCTTGCAGCTGTTTCTGATATACATTAATGAATTGGGTGTCGGGGTAAAGGGCATAATGTGGAACTGTGAGTAAGACAAGCAGATTGTAAATATAGTGAAGAGTGAGGAAAATAGTAATGACCTTCAAGAGGACAAATGCAGGTTGTTGGAATCGGTGGGAAAGCAACAACAACCACAACTTGTAGTTGTACAGCGGCTTTAAGGTCAAAAAAGGTCCCAAGGCGCCCCATGAGAGCTTTATAAAACAAAATATGACAGCAATCCACAGAAGGAGAGATCGGATCAGATGGATAAAAGCTAGGTCAAAGAGTTGTTTTCAGGAGGAAAGCTAGGTATAAAGATGGAGGGGTGGAGGGAGGGAAATCCTGAAGTTAGGGCTTTGGCAACCGAAGGCACGGTCAATAATGGTGGATCAATTGAAATCAGTGATGTTAAAGTGTGCAATTATCTCACAGAGTTGCAAGATGGAGGATATTACAGCGATAGGGATGGGCAAGGCCATGGAGGGATTTGAAATCAAGGATGTGAATTTTAGTATCAAGAGGCCGCTTGAATGGGAACCAATGCAGACCAATGAGCATAGCAGTCATGGGGAATAGAACTTGATGGAGTTAGGACACGAGCAGCAGAGTTCTTAATCATCTCAATTGTATAGAGTGTAGAATGTTCGACTCCAGCCTGGAGTGTATGGGAATAGTTAAGTTTGCAAGGAACAAAGACACGAATGATGCTTTTGGGAGCAGGTGGCTTTGACAGGGAGGACGTCAGTTGACACTATGGAAGGTTAAATAGGCGTTCTTCGTGCTGGCGTGATTATGTGATCAGAAGCTCATCTCGAGGTCTCATATAGCACCAGGGTTGTGATAAGTATGTATAATATCAGGCAGTGCCAGGCAGAGGGATGAAATATGTCGCCAGGGAAGGGATTTTGAATTGGGGACCGAAAACAATGGCTTCAGTCTTCCCAATGTTTAATTGGTATGACTGATGTGGGAGGAAGTACATTTTGGTAGGGGTGAAAGAGGAGAGACAAAACAAACTAAATTATTCAACTTTAAAGAACGTTGACGAGCAGAGAGCCCTTAGGGTGTTTGTACGCAACTCATTGAAGGTGGCAGGACTTGATAAGAAAGCAGTTAATAAAGCAGATAGTGACATCGATTTTATAGATAGAAGCATCGAGTACATAAGCCAGGATGTTATGCTAACCCTAAATACAAGTATACATACTTTCGCCCCAGGCTGCCTGAAGTATTGCTTCCAATGCTGCGGACCAAGAGTTTGACCAGCACAATTCTTGGGATCATGGTTACAGTTATGTGATTAGACTGGAGAAGTTGAGATTGTTCTCCTTTGAGTAGAGACGTTTAAGAGCAGATTTGGTAGAGGTGTTTCACATTATGAAGGGGTTAGATTGATTAGAGTAAGAGGAACGGCTTACAATGTCTGAAGAGTCGATCACCAGAAGACATAGATGTAAGGTGAATGGAAAACGAAAAATAAGGACAAAGGAGCAGGAATAGGCCATTCCACTCATCGTGCCTGCTCTACCATTCAATGTGATCATGGCGGATCATCCACTTCAATGCCTTTTGCGCACACTATCATCATATTCCTTTATGTCATTGCTTTAGATGGCTATGAATCTCTGCTTTGAAGATACTCAATGACTGAGCTTCCACAGCCCTCTGGCGTCGAGAATTCCAAAGATTCACAACCCTCTCAGTGAAGATATTTCTCCTCATCTCTGTCCTACGTGGCCCCTTATTTTGAAATTCTTCCCCCTCGTTCGACAATCCCCAACCAGGGGAAACATCATAGCTGCATCTACCTGTCTATCCCTTCAAGTACGTCGTAAGTTTCAATGAGATCACCTCCCATTCTTCGAAACTCTAGGTAATACAGGCCCAGTTTCTCCAAACTCTCTTCACTGGACAGTCCCGCCATCCCCGGAACAAGTCTGGCGAACTTTCGTTGCGCTCTGTCTGTGGCAATAATACCTTTCCTAAGGTAAGGGGACCAAAACTGCACAAAGTACTCCAGGTGCGGTCAAACAAAGGTTCTATGCAACTGAAGCAAGACTTTGATATTCCTGTACTGAACTCCTCTTGTGATAAAGTTTAAAATACCATCAGACTTCCTAATTTCTTGCTGCACCTGCATATTAGCTTTAAGTGATGGAAAGATGAGGACACCCAGGTCATTTTGTACATCTACACTTTCTAACCCCAGATGGGACATGAGAAAAATCTATTTATGCAACGAGTGGTTAGGATTTAGAAAGCGCTGCCTGATGTTAATATAGAAACATAGAAAAATAGGAGCAGGAATAGGTCATTCGGCCCTTCGAGCCAGCACCGCCATTCAATACGATCATGGCTGTTCATCCAAACTCGGGACCCTGTTCCCGCTTTCTTCCCATATCCCTTGATCCATTTAGCCGTAATAACTAGAACTAGCACTTTCTTGAATATATTTAATGATTTGCCTTCAACTGTTTTCTGTGGTTGAGAATTACACAGGTTCACCACTCTCTGGGCGAAGAAATCCCTCCTCAGCTCAGTCCTAAATGGCTTACCCCTTATCCTTCGACTGTGAACCCTGGTCTAGCACTCACCGACAATTGAGAACATCCTTCCTGCATCTAGTCTATCCACTCCTGTCAGAATTTTTAGTGTTTCAATGACATCCCTTCTCATTCTTCCAAACTCTAACGAATACAAGCATAATCGACCCAACCTCTCTTCATATGTCAGTCCTGCCATCCCAGGAATCATTCTGGTGAACCTTCGCTGCATTCCCTCCATAGCACGAACATCCTTCCTCGAAAAGGAAACAATACTCCAGATGTTGTCACAGCAAGACTTGTATAATTGCAGCAAAACACCCTTGTTTCTGTATGGAATCCTCTCGCTATGAAGGCCAACATACCATTTGCCTTCTGAACTGCCTGTTGCACCTGCATACTTACATACAGCGACTGGTGCATAAGGACACTCATGTCACACTATACCTCCCCCTTTCCCAATCTGTTACAGTTCTGCCTCTGTTTTCGTCACCAAAGTAGATAACCTCACATTTCTCCACATGATACTGCATCTGCCATGTATTTCCCCACTCACTCAACCTGTCCAAATCACACTTGCACTTCTCTGCATCCTACTCACAGCTTACACTCCCACCCAGCTTTGTGTCGTCAGCAAACTTGGATATATTACATTCCGAAGAAGGGTCACTGACCCGAAACGTTTACTCTGCTTCTCTTTCCACAGATGCTGCCAGACCTGCTGAGTGATTCCAGCATTTCTTGTTTTTGTTTCAGATTTCCAGCATCCGCAGTATTTTGCTTTTATATTACATTTAATTCCCTCATCTATATCATTAATATATATTGTGAATAACTGGGGTCTTCGCACTGATCCTTACGGTCCCCTCGTAGTCACTGCCTGCCACTCGGAAAAAGACTAATTTATTCCTACTCTTTGTTTTCTGAATGCCAACCAGTTCTCTATCCATGTCAGTACGTTACCCCCAATCCCATGTGCTTTAGGTTTCCACATTGTAATGTGGAAACTTATCGAAAGCCTTGTGAATGTCCAAATACACCACATCCACTGGTGCTCCCTTATCAATTCGAACACGGTGGTGGATACAGATTAACCAGTAGCTTCCAAAGGGGATTTGGATAAATATTTTCAGGAGGCAAATAATCACGGATAGTGGGAGAGAGCCGGTCAGTGGGATGCACTGGAATTAAAAGACGTTTGATGAAGTAGCAGACAATAGTCTTGTTACCAAAATTGAAACATATCGGATTAAAGGGCCAATGGTAGTATGGCTCGGAAATTCGATGAGCGACAGATAGCATGAGTGAACTGTTGCTTCTCAGATCGGCGGGGAGTATTGGCCAGGGATAGTATTGCATCAACTGCTCTTTTAATGCATGTTAATGCCACGGACTTGCGTACACAGTGGATAATTCTTAAGTTTTCAACTGGCATGATATTTGGAACTGTTAATAAACTGTGAGGGGATACCAACCGACTTCAGGAGGATCGCGAGCGACTGGTGATATGGGCAGGCACCTGGCAGAAGCAACTGAACGCAGACATATTTTGGAAGGAAATATGAGGGAAGGCAATGTAAAATAAAAGGTACCATTTCAAAGCGGGTACAGGAACATAGAGACCTGGGTTGTACGCACATGCATCTTTGAAGGTGGCCAGACAAGTTGAGAGGTCTGCTAGAAATGCACATAGTTCCCTAGCTGTACAAAACGAGACATAGAGCAATGGAAGTCAGGAAGAAATGTTTATCTTTTATACATCATTGGTCAGACCAAAACTGGAGAATTGTGTCCAATTCTGAATACTAACATTTTGAAAGGATGTCGAGGATAAAAGCACAATACTGTGGATGCTGGAAATCAGAAACAGAAACAGAAAATGTTAGAAATACACAGCAGGTCTGGCAGCATTTGTAGAGGGAGAAACAAAGATAACGTTTGAGGTCGATGCCTTTTCATCAGAAATTGCTAGAACTTCGTGAAGATGCAGACTGGTTTACCAGAATGATTCCAGCGATCTGGAACTTCATTTAGTTGGAGAGATTAGAGAAGCTGTGGTTGTTCTCTTTCGAGCAGGGAAAGGTAAGGGAAGATTTCATACACACAGATTTTCAAAGTCATGAAGGGTATTGACAAAGAAGTTAATGCAAAACTGTTACCATTGCCAGAAAGTTTGGTATTAAGAAGGCAAAGATTGAAAGTAAATGGCAGAGGTCCAGAGGTGAAAGGAGGAGATTTCTCTTCCAGAGCGAGTAGCTGGGATCTGGAATTCACTGCCCGAAAATATAGAGTCATAAAGACATAGCAATAAGCCATTCGGCCATCAATCCATTCAGGCTCTCTGCAGAGAAATCTGGTCAGTCCCATTTCTTTGCTTTATTCCCGTTGTTGTGTAAGTATATTTCCATCAGGCATCCATTAAAATTCCTTTTGAAATCATGTATTGTCCCCACTTCCAGCACCCTCATAAACAGCAAGTTCCAGTTTACAACCACTCGCTGCATTAAAAAAGACATCCTTGCAACTTCTGCTGAAACCTTAAATCAGTCTCCCCTGGCCCTGGTACCATCAGGTAATGGGAACAGCTTTGCCGTGTCTGGCTTACCATAATATTGTGTGCCTCGATCGAATCACCCCTCAATCTCCTTTGTTTCAAGGAGAACAGCACGAGCTTCTACACCCAAGCCTTGTAAGTAAAATCACTGATCCTTGGAACCATTCTGGTAAATCTTCTCTGCACACACACAAAGACCCGCACATCCTTTTCAATGTGTGGCGAACACAACTGGACACAATACTTTAGTGGGGACCGAACCAGTGTTTTATGCAGGGTCAGCATAATTTCTCTGATTTTGTACTCAATGCCACATTTTGATGAAGCACAAGGTCACATACGCTTTACTAACTATTGTCACAATATGCACCGTCCTCTTCAAATATAGATGCACAGGAATACCTCCAGTTGCCTCTATCCCTGTACACTGCTGAGAACTGTGCAATGTAGTCTATATTGCCTATTGTTAACCCTTCTGCCAAAATACATCACCTCACTCTTCTGTCTATTAAATTGCATATCTCACTTGCCTGCCTGTTTTTCTAGGTTATCCACGTAATGTTATCGTCTATTGGCACCATCTTCACTTTCTTCCACACTCCAAGATTCTTTCTTTCTTTCTTTCTTTCTTTCTTTCTTTCTTTCTTTCATTCTTTCTTTCTTTCTTTCTTTCTTTCTTTCTTTCTTTCTTTCTTTCTTTCTTTCTTTCTTTCTTTCTTTCTTTCTTTATTTCTTTATTTCTTTCTTTCTTGCTTTCTTTCTTCCTTTCATCATTTCTTCCTATCTATCTATTATCCATCTATCCATATCTGTCTATCTATCGACCTATCTATCTATCTATCTATCTATCTATCTATCTATCTATCTATCTAAAATAAAAGCAAAATACTGCGGATGCTGGAAATCTGAAACAAAAACAAGAAATGCTGGATTCACTCAGCAGGTCTGGCAGCATCTGTGGAAACAGTTAACTGAACTGCCGGACTGAACATTGAGTTCAATAATTTCAGAGCATGACAACCCCCCACTTTACTTTCATTTTTAGTCATTTTTAGTTATTTTTTCTTCCTTTTTTTTTACATTCCTTTTTACATTTTTTACAATCTTTTTTTGCATTTATTTCATTTCATCTTAGTTTGTTCAGTTTGCTTCCCCACTGTTTTTTTCAGGTTGTTTTTCTTCAGGTTTGCACTTGCTGCTGTTCAATATTCAGTATATTCACACCTAATCTGTACTAATGCTTTGTCTTTCAGCACACCATTAACATATTGTTTGCCTTTGCTCCGTGACCTTTTGGTCAGCTATGTGGCCTGGTCCAATCTGCACCTTCTCCTTTGTTATCTCTTGCCCAACCCCCACCTCACTTGTTTATAATCTGTGACTTTTCTAATATTTGTCAGTTCCGAAGAAGGGTCACTGACCCGAAACGTTAACTCTGCTTCTCTTTCCACAGATGCTGCCAGACCTGCTGAGTGAATCCAGCATTTCTTGTTTTTGTTTCTATCTATCTATCTATCTATCTATCTATCTATCTATCTATCTATCTATCTATCTATCTATCTATCTATCTGTCTATCTATCTATCTATCTATCTATCTATCTATCTATCTATCTATCTATCCATCTATCAATCCATCTGTACATTGTTACGGTCAGGTAAGGAGGCTCGAAGGGCTACCCTTTTTTCCATCTCCCTGTCTGAACACAACAGGTCTATTTCTTTTTATTAAAGTAGATGTACTGGCCAATTCAGTAGTTATTTGATTACTTGCATGCAATCATCATAAATTGAACAAATCTGGAAGGTTTTCTTGAGTTTAACAAAGAAAGAGGTTAACTTTGTTGTACTAAACAGAACTAATGAAAATAATAAATAACGCACCAACTTTCACTCGCTCACACACAGACAGACACACAGACAGACACACACACACACACACACACACACACACACACACACACAAGGATTACAGACAGACACACAGCACACAGACTGGCGAAAGGTAGATTGGTTGAGTTAGCGTCCTTAGAAAATAGTTCTGTGGGGTTTGGTGATTTGGCTGTCTTCCAGCTGACTTTGGTGTTCTGATGCTTTTAGTTTTGAGAGGTAGATGATTGGTTTGGTTGATCTCCTGGAGACACCGATGCGGGAGATTTCCTCCAACAGGGTTTCTGACTGCAGCTGGAGGATGCAAAGGTCAACAGGCAGAGTTCGATGCTTGTAAACCAAAATGAAGAGAGAGAGAGAAAAGCCTTTCAGAGTCTAGAAGCTACTCATTGCTGCTATAGACATGGTAGTATTGTTTCCAGTCTGGCAAAAAACGACAGATAGTTCTTTTAAACATCCTGTGTCTTGGTTCTTGATCGGATGAGCAGGCATTTCATCTCGACATCACAGGCCTTGCAATGTAGTATACTATAGGATAGAGTGTTGCAAGTTAGGTGGCCATCTTTAGCTGCCAGCAAAATTATCCTTCCCCTGTTCTCTTTCAAAATTCTTCAAAAAATAAAAATTCTAATCTCCAGTCAGAGGATTAAAGAAATTGAGCAAAGCAAGTTGGTGTGACGATCTCTCTCTCTGTCTCTCCTTGAGCTTCAATTCTGTCAACCATCCTTTTTAAGTGACACTTCGTGAAACTCGTTCTTAAAATCCATATGGTCAGCACCATCGCCTTCTCTTCATCAATGTTCACTGTGCCCCAGGGTAGACGTGCTCGGCAAGCTTCTGGAGCCTGTTCAGAGCGGCTCGAGCAAAGACTTTCCCCACTATGTTGAGCAGGGAGATTCCACGGTAGTTGTTGCAGTCACCGCGGTCACCTTTCTTTTTATAGAGGGTGATGACATTAGCATCGCGCATGTCCTGGGGTACTGCTCCCTCGTCCCAGCACAGGCATAGCAGATATAGATATTCACGAGGATTATATGAATCTACTTACTCAAATAACATTTAAACATTATAATGTTTGCGGCAGATGCCTCTGCGCTTTGGAGTGTCCTTCAACAGGCTGTTAGGTGCGAACCACTGCGCACTGTGCCGAGTATTTCCTGGTGTTCCCCAGGCATCTGTAGTGGGGCTCCTGTTCGTTTTGACACATATGAATGACATAGACATATATGTGTATATGTACATACATACTTACATCAAACGCTTAATTTCAACGTTTGCAGATGACAGGAACTCGGAAGTGTAAAGCATTAAGAGGATAGTAGCAGGTTTGAAGAGGCCATAGACATATTAGTAAAAGAGGAAGTCGCACGGCAAATGAAATATAATGCAGAAGAGTGTCAAGGACATAATCTGGAGTGCGTATGAGAAGAGGCAATATAAACTACATGGTACTATTTTGAAAGGGGTCCCCTTGCTGAGTGGATGCACACACGCACTTCGTTCTCACTGGAAGGAAGTATTGATAGTATTGTAAAAACTACATCCAGGATGTTAGGCCTTGTAAGTAAAGACATGGGGGAAATGTCTTTGGGCTTTTAAGGCTGGATTCATGCCGAGCAGGTTGTCTTAATTAGCTGGGAGGTGATATTTCGATCTGCGATGAGGGGTTCAAATGTGGAGATGAAGTCAGTGGCTTGTTTGTGGCGGGTCGTGCCTCACACCATCCGATGGCGTGTTTCAATATTTAATATATGTACATGTCAGGAACACCTTACAATTAACTGAAGTTGGTTGCTACCTGCCGGATTCAGTCAGTGCCGCATCGGAATCTCATGGCACTCGGTTCACGTTCATTTAAAGTTGTATTTTGTTCTGTGGTCGCTAGTTTTCTTTCTTGAACTCTTTGACACAATGAAATGTAGCATTAAGGTGAATTGTTGTCGGGGAGGGGCGTGGCGGTGTTGAGAAGTTAGAGTTTTGGTCCCTGGAGGTGCAGAGCAGGTAAGGGCCTAGTATTCAGAGTGTAGTTTTGGTGTTGTTTGGAGTGTGGGGTTACAACAGTTAATGCAGATGAGCTGCATGATGGCCCATGAAGGGAGGGGTCAACATTTTCAAAGTTGGGCTGCTGTGTGGAGAACACAGGGTGCTGGCCGGTGGAGGGAACGGTCACAGTCATCGGGGGTCGTATGATTAGATAGGGGCAGATCCATGTCATAGTCAGGCTGGTGCCTCAAAAATATCTGGGAGCTGTGAGTCTTGTGAAATATATTCATCACAGTTCCCTGGAAAACGAGCACCGACATGCATGCTTTTTCACCGGTGGTATTTTTTTTCCGAAGGTAAGCAGGCAGGTGAAACATGTGATAAAAAAGGCAAATGGTAGGTCGGCCTTCTTCGCGAGAGGATTCGAGTACATGAGCAGAGATGTGTTGCTGCAATTATATCGGGCATTGGCGCGGCCACACCTGGAATATTGTGTGCACTTTCAGTCTCCTTATCTGAGGAAGGAAGATCTTGCAACAGAGCGAATGCAGCGAAGGTTTACCAGACTGATTCCTGAGATGGCGGTACTGACGTAGGAGGAGAGATTGAGTCCGTTAGAATTATATTTACCGGAGTTCAGTAGAGTGAGGGGAGATCTCAAAGAAACCTACAAAATTGTAACAGGAGTTGATAGGGTAGATGCAGGAAGGATGTTCCCAATGGTGGGGGAGTCCAGAACATAGTATAGGAATACGGGGTAAACCTGTTAGGACTGAGATGAGGAGAAATTACTTCAATCATAGAGTGGTGAGCCTGTAGAAATTTCTTCACCCAGTGAGTGGTGAGCCTGTGGAATTCGTTACCACAGAAAGCAGTTGATGCCAAAACATTGTATGTTGTCAAGAAAGAGTTAGAAGTAGCTCTTGGGGCGAAAGGGATCAAGGGAAATGGGGGAATGCAGGAACAGGTTACTGAATTGGATGATTAGCCATGATCATAATGAATGGCGGAGCAGGCTCGACAGGCCGAATGGCCTACTCCTGCTTCTATTTTCTATGTTTCCATGATCACAAACCAGTTGAATGTTCAAAGAGTAATAGCGTTTGAGATTCACAAAGGCAGCAAGCTTGTCCCAGGCAGCTCCAATGGCCACATGAGTGCAGTCAATGATCACCGCCCCTTCCCACCCCCCCAGTACTCTATGGAAACGAGCAAAACGAGCAATGACGCCGAAGGCTACGACAGCTGGCTGCTGGGTGACAAGTTATACCCGCTGGGATCATGGTTGATGACGCCAATGAGGCAACCCAAAGCATAGTTAAAGAGTGGTATAATGAAGTCCACGCCTCAACTAGATCCATCATTGAACGCTTCCACAGCCTTGACCTGTCTGCAGGGATTCTGCATTACGCATCAGCAAGGGCCTCAGGAATAGTCATAGTCTTCTATGCATTGCAGAATCTGCTAATGCAACACGGACATCTTTTGCAACAGGACGAGCAGGAGAAGACCAATTTGCTCAGATGAGGATGAGCATGAGGTGGAAGCCATGAATGTGAATAACGCTTTAATGGATGCTAGGGCCAAGCAAAGACGTTTTTCTTATTCATTCATGGGCTGTGGGCGTCGTGGGCCACGCCATCATTTTTTGCCCATCCACCATTTCCCCTTGAGAAGTGGTGGTGAACTGCCTTCTTGAACCGCTGCAGTCCATTTGGAGTAGGTATACCCACAGTGCTGTTATGAAGAGAGTTCCAAGATTTTGACCCAGCGACAGTGTAAGAACGGCGATATAGTTCCAAATCAGGATGGTGTGTGACTTGGAGGGGAACTTGCAGGTGGTGGTGTTCCCATGTATTTTCTGCCTTGCCCTTATTGTTGGTATAGGTCGCAGGTTTGGAAGGTGTGTCTAAGGAGCCTTGGTGCATTGCTGCAGTCCATCTTGTAGATGGTACACACTGCTGCCACTGTGCAGCGGTGGTGGAGGGATTGAATGTTTGTAGATGGCATGCCAATCAAGCGGTCTACTTTGTCCTGGATGGTGTCGAGCTTCTTGAGTGTTGTTGGAGCTGCACCCATCAAGCAAGTGGAGCATATTCCATCACACTTCTGACTTGTGCCTTGTAGATTGTGGACAGGCTTTGGGGAGTTAGGAGGTGTGTTACTCGCCTCAGGATTCCTAGCCTCTGACCTGCTCTTGTAGCCACGGTATTTATATGACTACTCCAGTTCAGTTTCTGGTCAATGGTAGCCCCTAGGATGTTGATAGTGGGGGATTCAGCGATGGTAATGCAGTTGAATGTCAAGGGGAGATGGTTACATTCTCTCTTGTTGGAGATGTTCATTGCCTGGCACTGGAGTGCCACGAATGTTACTTGCCACTTCTTAGCCAAGCCTGGATATTGTCCAGGTCGTGCTGCATTTCTGCACTTCAGTAACCTGAGGAGTCACGAATGGTGCTGAACATTGTGCAATCATCAGCGAACATTCCCACTTCTGACTTTATGGTTGAAGGAAGGTCATTGATGAAGCAGCTGAAGATGATTGGGCCTTGGACACTACCCTGAGGAAATCCTGCAGTGATGTCCTCGAGCTCAGATGATTGACCTTCAAAAACACAACCATCATCCTTTGCGCTAGGTTTGATTCCAGCCAGCGGAGTGTTTTCCCCATGATTCCCATTGACCTCAGTGTTGCTAAGGCGCCTTGATGCCATACTCGGTCAAATGCTGCCTTGATGTCAAGGGCAGTCACTCTCACATCACCTCTTGAGTTTAGCTCTTTTGTCCGTGTTTGAACCAAGGCTGTAATGAATTCAGGAGCTGAGTGGTCCTGGCGGAACCCAAACTGAGCATCACTGAGCAGGCTATTGCGAAGCAAGTGCTGCTTGATGGCACTGTCAATGACACCTTCCTTCACTTTACTGATGATTGCGAGTAGGCTGATGGGGCGGTCATTGGTCGTGTTGGACTTGTCCTGCTTTTTGTGTACAGGACATACCTGGGCAATTTTCAGCATTGCAGGGTAGATGCTAGTGTGGTAGCTGTACTGGAACAGCTTGGCTAGGGACACGGCAAGTTCTGGAGCACAGGTCTTCAGTACTATTGCCAGAATATTGTCAGGACCCATAGCCTTTGCAGTATCCAGTGCCTTCAGTCGTTTCTTGATATCACGAGGAGTGAATCGAATTGGCTGAAGTCTGGCATCTGTGATGCCGGGGACTTCAGGAGGAGGCCGTGATGGATGATCAACTCGGCACTTATGGCTTAAGATTATTGCAAATGCTTCAGTCTTATCTTTCGCACTGATGTGCTGGGCTCCCCCAATCAATGAGGATGGGGATATTTGTGGAGCCACCTCCTCCTGTTAGTTGTTCAATTGTCCAACACCATTCACGGCTGGATGTGGCAGGACTGCAGAGCTTAGATCTGATCCGTTGGTTTTGGGATCGCTTATCTCTGTCTATCGCATGCTGCTTATGCAGTTTGGCACGCAGATAGTCCTGTGTTGTAGCTTCACCAGGTTGGCACCTCATTTTGAGGTATGCCTGGTCCTGCTCCTGGTATGCCCTCCTGCACTCTTCATTGAACCACGGTTGGTCTCCTGCCTTGACGGTAATGTTAGAGTGGGGGATATGCCGGGCCATGAGGTTACAGATTGTGGTTGAGTACAATTGTGTTGCTGCGGTTGGGCAACAGCGCCTCATGGATGCCCAGTTTTGCATTGCTAGATCTGTTCAAATTCTATCCCGTTTATCACGTTGATAGTGTCACACAACACGATGGAAGGTATCCTCAATGTGAAGGCGGAACATCGTCTCCACCAGGACTATGCGGTGGTCACTCCTACCAATACAGTCATGGACAGAAGCATCTGCAGCAGGCAGACTGGTGAGGACGAGGTCAAGTATGTTTTTCCCTCGTGGTGGTTCCCCTGCCACCTGCCGCAGACCCAGTCTCGCAGCAATTTCCTTTAGTCCTTGGCCAGCTCGGTTAGTAGTGGTGCGACCAAGCCACTCTTGGTGATGGACATTGAAGTCCCCACCCAGATTACATTTTGTGCCCTTGCCACTCTCTGTGTTTCCTCCAAGTGGTGTTCAACATGGAGGAGCACTGAACCTTCAGCTGAGGGAGGGCGGTAGGTGGTAATCAGTAGGAGGTTACCTTGCCCATGTTTGACCTGATGCCATGAGACTTCTTGGGGTTCCTGAGTCGATGTTGAGGACTCCAAGGGCAACTCCCTGCCTACTGTATAACACTGTGCCACCACCTCTGCTGGGTCTGTCCTGCCGGTGGGACAAGACATGCCTGGGGACGGTGATGGCAGCGTCTGGGGCATTGTCTGTAAGGTATGATTCCGTGAGTATGACTCTGTCAGTCTGTTGCTTGAGTAGTCTGTGGGACAGATCTGCCAACTTTGGCACAAACCCCCAGATGATAGTCAGGAAAACTTTGCAGGGTCGACAGGGCTGGGTTTGCCGTTGTCATTTCCGGTGCCCAGATCGATGCTGGGTGGTCCGTCCAGTTTCATTCCTTTTTATTGACTTCGTATCGGTTAGGTACAACTCAGTGGCTTGCTAGGCATTTCAGAGGGCATGTAAGAATTAACCACATTCCTGTTGGTCTGGAGTCACATGTAGGCCAGACCAGGTAAGAACAGCAGAATTCCTTCCTGAAGGACATTCGTGAACCAGATGGGTTTTTATAACAATCGACAATGGTTTCATGGCCATCATTAGACTAGTTTTTTAATTCCAGATTTATTAATTATATTCAAATTCCACCTTCTGCTGTGGTGAGATTCGAACCCATGTCCCCAGAGAAATACCCTGGGTCGCTGGGTTACTAGTCCAATGATAATACCACTACACCACCCAATGGGATTGCAGGGACAAACCTTATATTCGCACGTTTTGGCCAGGATTGGGTCATTTTTATGATTAGTTTTCAATTGCTGGAACTCCATTGCCTTCCTTGGATGTTGCCCTACCCCTAACAACCACCTTCGCCGTCCAAACTCAAAATGGACGCCCTGTGCCAATTTCGAATTGCACGGGAAGTGAAGCTTTGATAAGCACATTCGCTGGAGATTACTGAATCTGAGAAAATCTGTGCAGCACTTGCACATATGTCTATCATCCAACGATGAAAACTCAATGAAAGCCAGAACCTTACTAACAGTACTTTCTGGACACCTGTTCCATCTAACGTAGAAGCTCTGGACAGCTGAAACTGCATATAGAAACATAGAAAAAATAGGGGCAGAAGTAGGCCATTCTGCCTTCGAGCCTGCACCGCCATTCAGTACGATCATGGCTGATCATACAAACTCAGATCCCTGTTCCCGCTTTCTCACCGTATTCCTTGGTCCCTTTAGCCCGAAGAACTATATATAACTCTTTCTTGAATATATTTTGTGACTTAGCCTCAACTGCTTTCTGTAGTTGAGAACTCCACAGGTTAACCACTCTCTTGCTGAAGAAACCCTTCCTCGTCTCAGTCCTAAACGGCTTACCCCTTATCCATAGTCTGTGACCCCTGGTCCTGGACTGCGCCGCTATCAAGAACACTCTTCCTGCATCTAGGCTGTCCAATCCTATTAGAATTTTATAGGTTTCTATGAGATCCCCTCTCATTCTTCTAAATTCTAACGAATACAAGCCTAATCCATCCAATCTCTCTTCATACGTCAGTCCTGCCACCCCAGCAATCAGTCTGGTAAACCTTCGCTGCACTCCCTCAATAGCAAGAACATCCTTCCTCAGGTAAGGATACCAAAATTGCACACAGTACTCCAGATGACGTCTCACCAAGGCCTTGTAAAATTTCATCAAGACATCCTTGCTCCTGTACTTTAATCCTCTCGCTGTGAAAGCCAACATACTATTTGCCTTCTTAACTGCCTGCTGCACCTTCATGCTTACTTTCAGCGAATGGTGCACAAGGACACCCAGGTCTCGCTGCACCTCCCCCTTTTCCAATCTATTGCCGTTCAGATAATAATCCACCTTTCTGTTTTTGTCACCAAAGTGGAGAACCTCACATATTTATCTACATTATACTGCATGTGCCATGCATTTGCCCACTCATTCAACTTGTACAAACCACACTGGAGCTTCTCTGCATCCTCCTCACCACGTACATTCCTACCCAACTTTATGTCGTCTGCCAACTTGGATATATTACATTTAATTCCCTCATCTATATCATTCCTATATATTGTGAATAGATGGAGTCCTAGCACTGATCCCTGCGGTACCCAACTAGTCACTTCCTGTCACTCGGAAAAAAAGACCCATTTATTCCTACTCTTAGTTTCCTGTCTACCAACCAGTTCTTTATCCATGTCAGTACCTTGCCCCCAATCCCATGTGCATTAATTTTGTATGCTAATATCTTATATGGGACCTTGTCCAAAGCCTTCTGAAAGTCCAAATATACCACATCCATTTGTTCTCCCTTATCTATTCTACTAGTTACATCCTCAAAAAAGTCCAGTGGATTTGTCAAGCATGATTTCCTTTCTATAAATCCATGTTTACTTTGTCTGATCTTGTCATTGTTTTCCAAGTGCTCTGCTATTACATCTTTTCTAATGGACCCTAGCATTTCCCCACTACTGATGTCAAACTAACCAGTCTATAATTCCCCTTTTTCTGTCTACATCATTTTTAAATAACGGGGTTAGATTAGCTACCCTCCAATCCGTTGGAACTGTTCCAGAGTCTATAGAATATTTTTAAATGACCAGAAATGCATCTACTATTTCTAGGGCCACTAATAAGCCATGTCCCACAGACTGTCGAGTACTAAACTGGACACACTTTAAAAATCCTTGAAGAATGAAGGAAAAACAAAACATCTTCCACAATATAGGCCATGCCCGTTACTCCTCTCTGTACATGAAAGCGTGCCTGCCATCAGGCATGTCACTACATTTAGCTGTTAACTCGGTAAGTCTCGAGACATGGAACATGTGTACAAATTAATAAAGCAGAAGAAATAAACTGTGCAATATTTACATGTGTGAGCTTGAAAACCCGTGCCATCATCGTGCTCAGAATTACTTAAGTTCATGCTTCTTCACTCGACGTCTTGGTGCGACTCCAACATCAGCAGCTGAGGTAGAGGCAGTCTGCTCATTGTGTTGCCACGTTGTTGTGGATGGCCGTTTTAGCCTTCCTCCCGAGCTTTGGGGCCTTGGGTGTTCCATCCTACAGCTGGTCTGCTGTACTGGTGCAGGTGAATCCCCTTGGCTTCACTGGCAGGAGGTAAGGCGGTCAACGTCAGGAGGGATGAGAAGATGCGACTGACATTAGGGGTGTCCTGAGACGAAGCCCCTGGACCAGCTAACACGCATCCTTCCTCCATCTGGGGGCTGTCTCCCTGGAGGAAATGTGCACCCAAAGGGAGCTCCAGGCGCCTCGTCTTCGCTGCTGCACTGAGTTCATAGCTACAGTGATGCAATGCAAGCCAGAGTACATATAGATCGAGTGCTAGACCTGGCCATCCATAACAGTCGCCTTGGCCTCCACGGAGGAAGCCATGCATTCACATGCCTGGGACATAGCAGACGTCATGGCTTGCGAGGACTACTCCATCACCCGCACAAAGCTACACATGACCTCTGGCATTTCCAACTCATATTCCCCAATTGTTCACTGCATTTGCTGCACGTTCCTTGTGCCCCCGACTCAGCATGGGACTCAGCTGGGGCCGAGTCCCCAGAAGTTCTCTGAATATCAAGGGACTTGTCTGCAATATTCTCCCTCGGCGGCTGGGTCACAACTGTGCCATCCTCGCCAGGCTTTGACCCTAATTCGAAATGGAACCGCACCTGCCCCCGGATCCTGTGAGTGTGACTACACTGGCGGAGGATGGTGTAGAGGCAGGTGACATTGTAATCTCTGGAGCATTGGTATCATATTCCCCAGTAATGGAGTGCACGGAAGTCGGGTTTCTCATAGTTCTTGTAGTGCAATTGTGGGCACCTGCTGTGGAGAACAAACAGAGCAACGTTGAAAATAATCACAGCATGATCACATCACCTTTATAGTGTAGTCCCCTTGTGTGCCCATATGCCAGTGACAGTAAGTTTGGCTCTTCATCTTGACCCCTAGATGATCTTTACTCCCCATCTCTAGTGGCATGTCCCCCCACTTCTCCTGCTGTCCCGACAGCCTGCTCCTCTGCAAACGTCAGGAGACTTTCACCTGGCACTTCTCCTACGTCTTGGTGCACAGCCGATGACTGTGGTTCTGCTTGTCCTGCACGAAAATGTGCTGAGTTAATTCCATGTCAAGTGACACCTAACGTCCCCATCTCTGCATGCATCCCCATCACACGTACTAGCCTGTTTATCGCACGTTACATCCCGTGTAAACTTATGCCAGACTTCCATATACTCTGGCCAAAATGTTCATGTGGCGCCAAGGTTAATGACACATGCAACGCTGTGGCATTGATGGCCACTGACAGATACGTTTTGATGAGGTCACGAGAGACCATTTGTTGCGATTCTGCCGCATCATTTGCCCATGCCGATCTGAGCAGGATATTAACCCATTTCCTAGACAGCACCCAGGTTATAGGTTGAACCTCGTGGCTCCACACCTCTCCTGCCACCTCTGTCAAGGCGGCCTTAGTCAGGTATCATCGGTCTTCTGATGCCATCTGCAGAAAGAGGGCCACTCGCCTTTCTCTAATGTTCCGGAGGAGCACCTGCAGGGAAGAATCATTGAACCATGGGACATGGCTCTGCTTGCAAGCAGACTTGTTGGTGTTGGTGATGAACTGAACCACATAACTACAGAGTGGGGTGGTGATGTTTTTGAGAGGTGTGAAGACGGGTGTGGGTGGGTCGAAGGTTATATTAAGTTAAGGGAAATAAACTTAGAATATTCGCCTTAAAGCCAAACGGTCGCCTGATTAACTTCCCTAATTATCCTGAAGGACTATTTATAGCCACGTAGTAAATTATGTTTCACTGACTGAGGGCAGGTTACAACAAAGGAAAGTGGTGCACGCCGCATGATCACGTGGTCACTGGCAACCCTCTGATTTTCAATTTTAAATCACGTGGGAGCCGGCAAAAAGGGAGGGAGCATAAGCACCGCCCACTTCCAGTTCTGTCGCCTGAAGGGGCACAACATGGATACATTATAGACAGCAGAGTCAGACAGTGACAGGGACAGGAACTGAGGCTGAAACAACTGGCACTCACACGCATCACAGTGTCCCACAGTGGCAGGGACAGTACATGACACAGAATAAATCCCATACTCAAACATTGCACATCGTGAGACAGTGAAAGGGACAGGAAGTAAAACTGAAGAAATCCCACTTTCACACATTTCACAGTCTCAGTGTTAGGGTCTGGAACGTAACTTGGAGCCGTTTTGACTCAACGAATACAGAATAAATTACGCACATGTATACAGTACAGTGCCAAATAGTGACAGTTACAGTGACTGACATTGAATACATCCCGCAGTCGAACACTATATAGAGTCATACGGTGCCATATACAATAACAGAGGCATTGCGAATTTCACATTCGCCCTCAGTACAGTGTCAGACAGTGACAGAGATAGTAAATAGCATTAAATAAACTCCACACACTGTACAGAGACAGACACTGTGTAAGTCTCACACTCACGTCGAGTACAGTGTCAGACAATGAGCCTGGCAGTAGTCCTGTTTCCTCGGGTAGCTCCCTAGGCCCAACCATCTTCAGCTATTCATCAATAACCTTCCCTTCATCATAAGATCAGCAGTGGGGATGTTCAGTGATGATTGCACGTTGTTTGGTACCATTCCCAACTCCTCAGATACTGAAGCAGTCCGTGTCCATACCCAGCAATACTAGGGCAACATTCAGGCTTGGGCTGATAAGTAGCAAGTACCATTCATGCGATACAAGTGCAACGCATTACGATTTCTAATAATAGAAAATCTAACCATCTGCCCTTGACATTACATGGTATTAACATCGTTGAATGTCACAGCATAAACAACATGCGGGTTTCCATTGACCAGACATGCTGTGGCTCCAAGTGCATGTCAGAAACAGGAACTTCTGCGGCGACTAGCTCACCTCCTGGCTCCCCAAAGCATTTCCACCATCTGCAAGGCACAAGTCAGGAGTGTGACGGATAACTGCCGTTCCAACAGCACGCAACAAGCTCAATATCATCCAGGGAAAAGCAGCCCGCTTGATCAGCACCCCATCGCCACGTTAAAAGTTCATTACCTACACCCCTGACACACAGCGGCAGTGGTGTGTGTCATGTACAAGAAGCACTGCAGCAATTCACCACACCTACTGAGACAGCAGTTTCCAAACCAGCGATCTCTTCCACCTGGAAAGACAAGGACAGCAGACTCATGGAACAACTATCACCTGCATGTTCCTCTCCAAGTTACACACGGTCCTGACTTGTAAATACATCGTCGTTCCTTCACTGTGACTTTATCAGAATTCTGGAACTACCTCCTTAACAGTACTGTGTGTGCAACCATACGAGAAGGGTAGCAGGGTTTCAAAAATGCAGCTCACCACCACCTTGTCGAGGGCAATTATGGATGTGCACGAAATGCTGGACAAGCCAGCGAAGCCCACATCCTCTCCTATGAAATAATAAAAAGACAAACCACCCACGTCAACTAGTTATTAAAATAAATCCCACTATCACAATACGTAGAGTGTGAGACAGTGACATGGACTGTAACTAACACTGAACAAATCTCAAACTCACACCGAGTACAGTGTCAGGCAATGACAGGAACTTTAACTGACACTGAATGAATCCCACTCTCACAACATTGCAGTGTCAGACAGTGACAGAGACAGTAACTGACACTCATGTATCCCACACTCGCACACAGACGAGGTAATACATTTTGGTAGCAAGAAAGGGAGGTTATTTTTCACGTAGAGGGTGTGAGTGAATGTGGGGTAGAGGAACAAAGGTATCTCGACGTACAAATAGATCAATCATTAAACGTTGCACTGTCAGGTTAGCAAGGCCATTAAGAGAAGCAAGAACAAAGTTTTATTTTCCAGAGCTATAGAATTGAAAAAAAGGAAGTTATAAAAACTTGCATCATACCGCAATTGGACCACAATTTCAGTATTCTCCTGTGATTGCAGGGGAAGGTGCTGTACGAAGGGGATCGTGGTGGTGGGGGCAGTGGCGGCGTGGACCAGGGTGTCACGGAGGGAAAGATACCATTGGAATGCTGACAGAGGAAGGGAGGGGAAGATGCATTTGGTAGTGGCATCACGCTGGAGGTGGCAGAAATGGTGGAGGATGATCCTTTCGACATGCAAGCTTAAGGGGTGGAAAGTGAGGACAAGGGGAACCCTGTCGTGGTTCTGGGAGGGAGGAGAAGAGGTGAGGGTAGAGGTGTGGGAAATGGGCCGGGCACGGTTGAGGACCCTGTCAACCACAGTGAGGGGGGAGGGGGAGGGGGAATTCCTCGGTTGAGGTTAAACGAAGACATATCAGAAGCGCTGTCATGGCAGGTAGCATCATCAGAGCAGATGCCTCGGAGAAGGAGAAACTCGGAGAATGGAATGGAGTCCTTACAGGAGGTAGGGTGTGAAGAAATGTCGTCGAGGAAACTGTGGGAGTCGGTGGGCTTGTAATAGCTATTAGTAGACAGCCTATCCCCGGAGATTCAGATACAGAATTCTAGGAAAGGAAGGGAAGTGTCAGAGGTGGACCATGTAAAGGTGCGCGAGAGCTGGAAATTGGAAGCAAAGTTGATAAAGTTTTCCAGTTCAGGGCCGGAGTAGGAAACAGCACCTGTGTGGTCATCAATGTACCGGAAAAAGAGTTGGGGGAGGGTGCCTGAGTCGGACTGGTACAAGGAATGTTCAACATACCCCACAAATATAAAGGCATAACTCGCAACCATGTGGGTATCCATTGCAACACCTTTTACTTGAAGGAAGTGAGTGGAGTTGAAGGAGAAATTATTCAATGTGAGAACAAATTTAGCCACGCGGACGAGGGTGGTGGTGGATGGGGACTGGCTGGGCCTCTGTTCGCACAGCCCCCAAACAGTCCACCTACTTCCGTGACTCTTCTGACGGCCTAGTCATTTTGACAATTTCCAGTTTCCTGGCCCCTATCGCCTCCTCTGCATTATGGAAATCAAATCTCTCTACACCTCCATTCCCCACCAGGAGGGCTCATTATTGATTAAGATTTCGTTTTTTTTTTTGAATAAAAAGTTGCTTTTTGTTGATTAACAAACCTGGCCGGTGTGCTTTATTCTGGGGGACAAGGTGAGGAGGAAATTGGCTGTTGTTCTGTGGTTGGGAAGATTTATTGATATGCTGTGACCGCTGGAGGTGTGAGACTGAAGTCACAGTCCGCTCCTCCTGCCATGGTCATAACAAGGTTCAGCAACTTTGCCGAGCGGAAGACCCATCCATAAAGGGCCTGGCATCAGAGCACCAGGTAGTTTATTGCCTGAGCACCACTGAATTGCGCTGGGTTGGGGCTTCGAATTTTTTTTTTTTTTTTTTATTAGAGATACAGCACTGAAACAGGCCCTTCGGCCCACCGAGTCTGTGCCGACCATCAACCACCCATTTAGACTAATCCTACACTAATCCCATATTCCCACCAAACATCCCCACCTGTCCCTATATTTCCCTACCACCTACCTATACTAGTGACAATTTATAATGGCCAATTTACCTATCAACCTGCAAGTCTTTTGGCTTGTGGGAGGAAACCGGAGCACCCGGAGAAAACCCACGCAGACACAGGGAGAACTTGCAAACTCCACACAGGCAGTACCCGGAATCGAACCCGGGTCCCTGGAGCTGTGAGGCTGCGGTGCTAACCACTGCGCCACAATTGTGTGTGCTTCTCCTCAACTTTTCAGCCCTCCGTCAGGAATTCCACTGGCTCCATTAAATTCTGCTCCCTGCCTCCAGCAGAAATCCCTGTCACTGGTACAATAATTAGATCCATCACTAAATGCATGAAAAATTGTACAAATGTCACCCTAAATTCTGTCAATCCGTTGTTTTTATTCGCAGACTGATGTATAAATGCCTTAGTAATTTCCAATGGTGCTGTTAACATAGTGGCGATTGATATTATTTGTTTCACTGATTTTTCAGTGGACTAATTTCCAAATGTTGCTTTGAAACAATTGAATTCTGTGCAGCCTGTAACAGGTGAGGGAAACTCTCAGTCAGTCCAACATTTAACTTTCCATACAATAGGAACAGGGAGCAGATGCTGCACATCTGACATAAAAACAGGAAATGCTGGAAATATTCAGCAGGTCTGGCAGCATCTGTAAAGAAAGAGATGGAGTTAATGTTTCAGGTCAGTAATCCTTCATCAGAACTGGGAGTGATTAGAGATGGAACAGTTTATAAACTAGGCAAAGTAAGGGGGGGGGGTTATGGTCAACGTTGATTTTAACAATTTCAATATCATATCTTTGTCATTTCATCTCTCCTACCTTTCACTGTATCGCAGACATCCCCATTTGTTCTTTCAGGTCCAATCATTTCAATGCATCACTGGATACAGGTACACATTTATATTTCTCAATAGGTCCTCAATCAAATTGGCAACTTTGCTCCCAGCATGATGTATAATTTCCCTCTTTATTTTCCTTCCTCACAGTTAACTTGCTGACGATTCGGATCCTTTATCGGGGAAAGTGTGGTCTCTCCAAATGTATTACTTGCTACCTGGTGGCCATGTCAACGGCAGATCCTCGACCTGATATTGAGGCACCTTCCCATTGTTTATCGGGAAAAGTTTCAATTCCTGGACTAAGTTCCCTTGTGTAACATCCACGCCATGCTACTTTACACAGCCACAGATTCTTCTGTCTGGTTCACCGTCACTTTTACCTTTGATCGATTTGTGGCCATTTGTTACCAGAAGCTGAAAAGTAAATACTGCAGCGAGAAAACGGCGGCTGTGGTTATGGCAACAGCTACTGTGTTGAGCTGTTTAAAGAACGTCATTTTTTTATGTAAACAGGTCGGTATTGGCTGGAAAACGTCCCGGGGTTTTGTGATGTAACGCCATTTGTCCCACTTGTGCTGATTTTATTGTTCAATGCCCTCACTCTCCGATTCATTATAGTGAGCAGCAGAGGACGCAGGAGGCTCCGAGCTCACAGCCGTGGGGAGAGTCACAGAGACCCAGGGATGGAGAGCCAAAGGAAATCCATATTTTACTGTTAGCTATCTCGGCGAATTCCATCCTGTTAACGGCAGTGTTAATCGTATATGCAACATGGCGGCGGGTGTGGAATTTGGGGTATGAGCATGAGTTTGGGTCTGTTTATGTACCTGATTATCTGGTAGAATTGGGCTTCATGCTGCAGCTCCTGAGTTTCTGCACAAACATTGTAATTTATGCTGTGACCCAGACTCAGTCCAGAGAGCAGTTCAAGAATTTGATGAAATATCCCTTTCCTGCAATTGTTAAATTTGTTTAATGTTGTGAGCAGCTGAATCACTGACTATTCCAGCAGCCTGGGACAGAGCCTGCCGCTCTGCTGACAAATCAGGTGCGGGGCCTGTCGCTCTAGTGACAGAGCAGGGCGGGTCGTTTCGCTGTGTTGAGAGAGTGGTGACGGGTCTGTAGCTCCAGCCACATAGCGATGGCAGGCCTGTCGCTGTTGTGACTGAGCAAGGGCGGAGCGAGGGCCTGTCGCCATGTTACCAGAGCAGAGACAGAAACGGCAGGTGTAGTGATAGAGGACGGCGGGTCGTTTCACCGTGGTGACAGAGTGGAGGCTGGGCCTGTAGCTACAGTGAAAGTGCGTGCGAGTCATGTCACCACAATGAGAGAGCAGGTATAGTGCCTGTCGCTTTAACGCTTTATAGTGGTTCATGAATGTGTTTCTGGCTGGAGGAAGGGTTGTTGTGGAGTTTCCCAGGGATTGGTGTTGGAGCCCTTGCTTTTACTGATATATATCAATAACCTAGACCTTGGTGTGCAGAGCAGAATTTCAAAGTTTTCAGATGATATGAACGTTGGAAGCATTGTAAAGTGTGAAGTGGATACCTCAGAACTTTACAAGGACATAGACAAGTTGGTGGGATGGGCAGACAGGTGACAGCTGAAGTTCAATGCAGTCAAATGTGAAGTGATTCATTTTGGTAGGAAGAACATTGAGAAGGAATATAAAGGGTACAATTCTAAAGTGGGTAAAGGACCAGGCGGACCTGAGTGTATACGTGCATAAGTCATTGCCGGTGGCAGGACAGGTTGAGAGATCGGTAACTAAAGCATACAGTATTGTTGGCTTTATTGAAAGTGGCAAAGAGTACAAGAGCAAGGAAGTTATGTTGAACCTGTTCGGCCTCAGCTGGGCGCCACACTTGAGAAAAGACGTGTGGGAATTGGAGAGAGTACAGGAATACAGCTGGAGAATGGTTCCAGGGATGAGAAATTTTAGTTATGTAGATAGATTGGAGGAACTTAAAACAATTACAATCACCATGAAAAAGGTACTGAAAAAAATAGGAGTAGGTAAAACTGATAAGTGCCCAGGTCCTGGTGGACTTCGTCTTAGGATCTTAAAAGAAGTGGCCGCTGAGAAAGTAGATGCATTGGTTTTAATTTGGCAAAATTCACTGGATGCTGAAAAGGTCCATCAGATTGCAAAATAGCAAATGTGAGTCCTCTATGCAAGCAAGGAGGGAGACAGAAATCTGGAAACTACGGGCGAGTTAGCGTAGCATTGGTCCTGGGGAAATAGCGGAATATATTATTAAGGAGGTGATAGCGGGACACTTAGAAAATGTTAATTTAATCCAGCAGAGTCAACATGGTTTTATGAACAGGAAATAATGCTTGACTAATTTATTGGAGTTATTTGAGGAAGGAACAAATAATGTGTGGGTAAAGGGGAACCTGTGCATGCAGGGTACTTGGATTTCTGGACGGCATTTCACAAGGTGTCACAAAAAAGGTTACTAAGCAAAATAAGAGCTCGTGGTGTAGGAGATGACATATTAGCATGGACAAAGGACATGTTGGCTAACAGGAAGCAGAAAGTAGGCATAAATTATTTTTGTTCAGGTTGGCAAGCTGTAATTAGTGGCGTGCCACAGGGAGCAGTGGTAAGGCCACAACTATTTACAATTTATATTAATGACTTGGATGAAAGGACCTAATGGACGGTTGCTAAATTTGCTGATGATGCAACGATAAGTAAGAAGGTAAATTGTGCAGAGGACATACGCAGTATAGGGGTATAGATAGATTACGTGAGTGGGCAGAAATTTGTCAAAAGTAGTATCATGTGAGAAAATGTGAACTTATCCACTTTGGCAGGAAGAATAGTGAAGCAGCATATGATTTAAATGGAGAGAGATTTCTGAACTCTGAGGTGTCCTGGTACCTAAATCAAAAAAGGTTGGCCTGCAGATGCAACAAGTAATTAGGAAAACACGTAGAATGTTGTCGCTTATTGCAAGGGGAATAGAATATAAAAGTAGGGATGTTTTGCAACAGTTGTATAGGATATTGTTGAGATCACATCCGGAGAACTTTACACATAGTTTTGGACTTATTTCAGGAAGAATATAAATGCATTAGAGACAGAGTAGAGAAGGTTCACTCGACTGATACCTGGGATGTGGGGGCGTCGGGTTATTTGAAAAGGAAAGTTTGGACAGATTGTGTCTGTATATATTAGAGTTTAGAACAGTGAGACGTGAACTTATTGAAACAGATAAGATCCTGGGGGGACTTTACAGGGTAGATGCTGAAACGATGTTTCATCTGGTGGGAGAGACCTGAACTCGTTTAAAAATAAGGGGTCACCCATTTCAGATGGAGATGAGGAGATTATTTTTTTCCTCTTAGAGGATTGTGAGTGTTCAGAACTCTCTTCATCAGAGAGTAGCGGAGGCAGGTTCATTGAATATTTTTAAGCCATAGGTAGATACATTCTGATCGAAGAAGGGAGTCAAAAGGTATCAGGGATAGGCGGAAAAGTGTGTTGAAGCCACAGTCAGATCAGCCACGATCTTAGTAAATGGTGGCGCAGGCATGAAGGGGCTGAATGGTTTACACCTGCTCCCAATTCGTCTGTTCACATAATACTTTATAACATTTTATCATACTTTATAATCCGTTAGAACTCTTTATATTCGTTGACAATCCTTTATATTCCTTTAAATCCCTTTATAATCCTTTATAATATTTTATATTCCAACCCGTTATAACGCGTTATAATCCTTCATACGTCTTTATAATCCATTATAAACCTTAATAATAGTTTATAATCCTTTATATTCTTAAAACCCATCACAACAGACTATAACCGTTTAAAACTCTTTAAAATCCTACATAAATATTTACATCCTTCACAATCCTTTATAATGGTTTATAATACTTAAGAATCCTTTACAATACTTTATACTCCTATTTAATACTTCATAAAATAACAAAGAAAAAAGCACAAAGCACAGTACAGCACGGGCACAGGCCATTCCGCCCTCCAAGTTTGCACCAATCTTGATGCCTGAATAAAGTAAAACCTTTTGCACTTCCGGGGACCATATTCCTCTATTCCCTTCCTATTCATGCATTTGTCAAGACGTCTCTTAAACATCGCTATCATAACTGCTTCCACCGCCTCCCCAGAAGCAAGTTCCAGACACTCACCACCCTCTGTGTAAAGAACTTGCCTCGCACATCCCGTCGAAACTTTTCCCCTCTCACCATAAACCTATGTCGCCTAGTAACTGACTATCCACTCTGTCCATGCCGCTCATAACTTTGTAAACCTCCATCATATAGCCCTTTTTAACCCCGTACAGCCATTTGTAACACTTTATGAACTTGGCTAATCCTTCATAACCCTTGAGATCCTTCATAATAATTCATGATTCTTTATAATACTTTACAATCCTTATATTACATTGTTGCATATTATAATACATTATAGTCCTTTCACACCCTTTATAATCGTTTAAATCCTTATTTACTTTATGATCAGTCGATAATACTTTATAACCAGTTTACAATTATTTATTATCCTATATAACATTTTATAAGACTTTAAAGCTCTTAAAATGCCTTTATAACACATTATTCTCGTTTATAACACTTCAAAATCCTACATAAACGTTTTATATCCCTTTATAACCATTTCTAATCCTTTCTTATCCATTTCTCACACTTTCAACTTTATAGTCCTTTTATTCCTTTACAATCCGTTATAACTCTTTATCAGAGAATCATAGAAATTTTACAGTGCAGAAGAAGGCCATTGGGCCCATCCTGTCTCCACCCAGTTCAATTCCACAGCCTTCTCCTTGTAACCCGGTGCATTCTGCCATCTCATACAACAGTTGAATTCCTTTTTAAATGCTTCAACTGAACTTGCCTCCACTGCACTCTCAGGCAATGCATTCCAAATCTCGCTGCATGGAAATGTTGTTCCTCATATCACTTTTGCTTCTCTTACCAAATACTTTAACTCAGTGCCTTCTCGTTCTCGATCCTTTCACGAATGGGAACAGGATCTCCCTACGGGGTCTGCACACACCCCACATGAATGTGAATGCCTCTACCAAATCATCTATAAGTGTTCTCTTCTCCAAGGAAAACAATCATAACTTCTCCAATCTATCTTAATAAATTGAAGTTCCTCCTTCCTGGAAACATTCGTGTGAATCGGTTCAGTACTCTCTCCGATGTCCTCTGAAAGTGTGGTGTCCAGAACTTGACGTAATACTCCAGCTGAGACCGAAATAGTGTCGTCTACAAGTTAACGTGATTTTCTTGCTCTTGTACTTTAGGCCCCGGTTAATAAAGCCCACGATACTGTATGCTGTATTAACTGTTCTCCAAATCTATCTTGCCACCTTCAATGACGGACGCACACAGACTCACAAGCCCCTGTGCTCCTACTCCCCTTTCGAATTCTCAGAGTCATAATCATAGAGTTACACAGCACGGAAAAAGGCCCTTCGGCCCATCGTCAATGTGCCGACCATGAAGCACCAAACTATTCTTATACCATTTTCCAGCATTTGGCCCGTAGCCTTGTTTGCTATGGCGTTTCAAGTGTTCATCTAAATACTTCTTAAACGTTGTGAGGGTTTCTGCCTCTACCACCCCCTCAGGCAGGGTGTTTCACATTCAAACCTCCCTCTGGGTGAAAAAAAACCTCCTCAAAGCATCTCTAAACCTCCTGCCGCTTATCTTAAATAAATGCGGTTACATACCCTCGGCTAAGGGAAACAAGTTTCCTCCTATCTACCCTTTCAATGACCCTCTTAACATTGTATAACTCAGTCAGGTGCCCTCTCAGCCTTCTCTGCTCTCCGGAAAACAACCCTGGCCTATCCAATCTCTCTTCATAGCTGAAGTCCACTAGAACTCTGTGAGGATGTAACGAGTAGAGATGATCAGGGGATGCCTGAAGATGTGGTTTATTTGGACTTTCAGAAGACTTTCGACAAAGTCCCACATCAGAGATTAGCATGTAAAATTAAAGCGCATGGGACTGCGGGTAGTGTATTAAGTTGGATAGAAAATTGGTTGGCAGACAGGAAACAAAGAGTAGGAATAAATGGATATTTTTCTGAATGGCAGGCAGTGACCAGTGGGGTACTACAAGGATCGGTGCTAGAACCCCAGCTATTCACAATATGTATAAATGATTTGGATGATGGAACGAAATGTAATATCTCCAAATTTGCAGATGACACCACAAAACTGGGTGGGAGGGTGAGTGGCCAGGAGAATGCAGAGAGGCTTCAGGGTGATTTGGATAAGTTGAGTAAGTGGGCAAATGCATGGTGGATGGAGTATAATGTGGAAAAATGTGAGGTTATCCACTTTGGATGCAAAAACAGGAAGGCAGATTATTAACGGAATGGCTATAAACGGAGAGAGGGGAATATACAACGTGACCTGGGTGTTTTCGTACACTATTCATTGAAGGAAAGCATGCAGGTGCAACAGGCGGTAAAAAAGGCAAATGGTATGTTGACCTTCATAGCAAAAGGATTCGAGTACAGGAGCAGGGATGTCTTGCTGCAATTATACAGGGCTTTAGAGAGGCTATACCTGGAATATTGTGTGCAGTTTTGCTCTGCTTATCTGAGGAAGGATGTTCTTGCTATAGAGGGATGCAGGATGTCCTCGATAGTGGGGGAGTCTAGAATCAGGGGTCATAATCTCAGGATACGGGGTAAACTTATCAGGACTGAGATGAGGAGAAATTTCTTCACCCACAGAGTGGTGAGCCTGTGGAATTCTCGACAACAGAAGGCAGTTGAGGCCAAAGCATTGTATGTTTTCAAGAATGAGTTAGATATAGGTGTTGGGGCGAAAGGGTTCAAAGGATATGGGGGGAAAGCAGAACAGATTATTGAATTGGATGATCATAATGATCATCCAGCCATGATCATAATGAATGGCGGAGCAGCTGCAGAGGGCCGATTGGCCCACTCCGACTCCTATTTTCTATTTTTCCTTGTTTCTATGCTTCAAAGTCGTTTCTGACCTCGCCCTCCCGTGAGCTGACCATTGAACTGTCCCCTGGTCTGGCTGCAGCTCATTCGTGCTAAGTGACTCAAACTGTGTACATTCCAGCTCTATACCAGCCTCTATGGTACACGCAGTCCTAGTATTTGATCTGGTGACTGTGAATATCAGAACAAGTGATGGGGCTTAACCATCAGTGCTGTCTGCTGCTTTCTCTTTCTGTCTCCTTGAGCTGCTGTGAGTGGGAAGCTGGCAGTATTGGTTTATCGTTAGAAAGTATAAAATCGGAAGGGGAGGGTTGGGGTGAGGGTTTAGGGTTGGAATGGAAAGCAGGAGGTGAATGGCCCCATCATCTCCAGCTTGCACATCATCCCAGACAGCAGGATGAGGGGGAGGTAGGAGTTAAGAAGGGACATAAGGCAAGAACAGAGCATCACCCTGAATGCTCTCAGTTTTTCCGGATGCTACGGGCTCTTTCACATCCGGTCCCATCATGTGGAGAATCATCTCCTTGCTCAGGCTCAGTGGATAAAGGTATGCCTGGCCCCGCCGGTTCACTGTTGCTCCCCGTGATTATGTGCCACCTTGTCCTGTTGGAGAGAGGGCATAATGTCAGTAATTGTGTTGCACTGTGCTTAGGGGAAGTGTCTGCCATAGCTGAATGGTTGGAGGTATGTGGAGGCATTGAGAGGTGGGTGTGAGACTGGTATCAGTAGACGGCGGGTGAGTTGGAGTATGTGAATGTTAGGTGCGAGTCCTGAGTGTTAGGGACTGCTGATGGGTGATTGATGCGGGTGTGGTACATTGAGCAGTGTGAGACATTGGTGGTTTTGGGGGTAGGAGATGCCATGTGGAGATGAATTCACTGACATCCACCACCCGTGCGAGCTCATTAAACTTCTTCTGTCACTGCTTCCTCTTCCTTGGGGCCAGACTTCTGGCATTGACCTGCCTGGCCACCTTCTTCCATTCCCTTCGAAGGGTGTTCCTTGAGGGTCTCCGCCCCACCACATGGAGAGATTGGCTTTCTCCTCCAGTCAGTCTCCATGACTATGGTCTACATACATGAGAAGCAGAGCCCTCTCTCTGACCCAGTATTCCATTGAACTTGTGTCCAATTGCCACATTCACAGTTAGCAGCATCAGTCTCATGTGATTCAGTACAGCTTCCCTTTAAGAGGGACAGACTGTCTTTAACAGCTGAATCCTGGCTGAAACAAGTGCCATCCTCACACACAGTTAGGTCATTAATCGTGCAGACAGACAGCTGCGCGGGTCACACTGGGCGGCACGTAGAATTCATGGAAATAAGGAGGCAGCAGAAGGTTTGTGTCTCACCTGCCTCAACAGGAACGGGCACGGCAGATAATGACACCTCTGCCCAAAAAGCGATGCAAACCCGATTTTCTCACTCTTTCCCTCTTCACTCTCACTCTCCATCTCTTGCTCATTGAGTCAGAGATTTATACTGCACACATGGAGGCTATTCGGCCCATTGTGTCGATGCTGTCTCTCTGAAAGATCTATCTAATTAGCTCCAGTCCCCTCCTCTTTCCCCAAACTCCTGTACTTTCCTTTTGTTTTCTTTCCCTTCTCAAGTATTTGTTCAATTCCCTTTTGAAAGTTATTATTGAATCTGCTTCCACCATGTTTTCAGGCAGTGAATTCCAGAACAACAACTCGCTGTGTAAGAAAATGCTCATCATTTCACCTCTGTCAATTACCTTCAATCTGTGTCTTCTGAATACTGAACTTTCTGACACTAGAAACAGTTTCACATTAATTACCCTATAAAAACCCTTCAGAATTTTGAACTTCTCTGATAAATCTCCCCTTATTCTTGACTGCTCTAAAGAGAACAATTCCAGCTTTTCCAATCTCTCTACGTAACTGAATTCACAGATCTAGGGTACCATTATAGTAAATCACCTCTGTATCTTCACTAAGTCCTTGCCATCCTTACCAAAGTGTGGTGATCAGAATAGGACACAATTCTCCAACTGGGTTCTAAAAGATGATGTGTAAAAATCAGCATTTTCTCCTGAGTTTTATTACTCTGTGCCTCTCTCTCTCATACCAAGGACACTACATGCTACCTTTAAAGATCTGTGTGTGTGGATACCCCAGGCCTCTCTAATTCTGACCCCACTTTATAATGGTACCATTTAGTTTATATTGTTTCTCCTCATACTTCCTACCCAAATGTCTCACTTCACATTTCACTGTGTTAAATTGCATCTGCCATGCGCCTGCCCATTTCACCAGTCAGTCTCTGTCCTCATGAAGTCTGTTGCTACCCTTCTCACTGTTTATTAACATTTCTGAGATTCCTGCCATATGAAAACTTTGCCATTATCCCCTCTGTATGCAAGCCCATAGTATTAACATACAGCAACATTGATCCCAACAGCGACCCTGGGGAACCCCACTGTGCACTTCCCTCCAGGTTAAACCGCAAGCACTCTTCACTACTCTCTGCTTTCTGTCACATAGCTAATTTCCTTCATGCTGGCACTGAAAATAATAATTTTTAAAAATGTATTTATATACTGCCTTTCATGGACAGCAGACGTCACAAAGCCCCTCACACACAGTGAGTACTTCTTAAAGTGTAGTCATTCTTGTAATCTCTGAAGCACAGCAAATTCCCACAAGCAGCAATGTGTTAATGATCAGATCTGTTTTTGTGGTGTTGACTGAAGGATAAATATTGGCCAGTCCACCGAAAATAATTCCCCTGCTCTGCTTCTAAATAGTGCGATGGGATATTTAGCAGCCACCTGAGAGGGCAGACGGGGCCTTGGTTTAACGTTTCATTCGAAAGATGGTACCTGTGACAGTGCAACACTACCTCAGAACTGCGTTGCAGTGTCAGACTTGATTCTTGTGATCAAGTCCTGCAGTGATACTTGATCCAAAAAGCTTGTTACTGAAAGGAGAGAGAGAGAGAGAGAGAGCTACAAACTGAACTACGGCTGACATTAGCCCTTTAAACCCATGTGTTTATAATTTGGTAACACGGCTGTTTTGTGGCACTTTATCAAACGCCTGTTGAAAGGATAGGAATGTCGGGAAAGTACAGGCAGAACAAACATAGAATTATTGAATAGCATTCCACCGAAGGAGATCATTTCGCCCATCAAGTCAGTACTGGCCCCTTTGAATAACTTCCAGTTAGTCCCACACCCTGGCTATTTCCCAGATCATTCCACTTGTTCTACTTAAGATATCCATCCAATTCCCTTTTTAAATCTACTTTTGAATCTGTATCCTTCAGCTTATCTGACAATACATTACAAATCCGAAACATCCATTGCACAAAATAAAATCCTCATGTCACATCTGCTTCTCTTTCCAATCTCCATAAATCTGAGTCCTCTGGTTAACGGCTCCTCACACATTGGAAACAGTTTCACTTTATTTAATTCATCCAAACCCTTCATAATGTTAAATATCTCTGTCATATCTCCTTTTAAATTCACCTGCTCTGAGGAAAACAATCCCATTTACATTACTGTAATCCGTCGTCCCTGGAAAAGTTCCAGTAAAACTCTTCTGTCTCCTCTCCAAAGGTTGAATGCCCTTCCGAATGTGTGATTCCCAGCATTGGACACAATACTCCAGGTGGAGCCGAACGCATCTTTTCCACAGGATTAGCATAACATCCTGATTTTTGTAAACGATGTCACTATTAATAAAGTCTAGGAATCTACTTGCTTTGTTAACTGTTTGTTAACCTGTCCAGCTAAATTCAAAGATTGCACGTCAAGCCTCTCTGTTATTCTCACCCTCGTTAAAATTCTGCTATTTAGCTTGCATTATCTCTCCTCGTTCATCCGCATGCAGCTCACCATCACCTTTTCAAGGGGAATTAGGATTGAACAATAAATGCTGGCCTAGCCAGCGACACCCCCATCCTTTGAACCAAGACTTTAAATAAAATCGCCCACAATGTATCACCTCACACATCTGACATACCAATTAAATATTAGGAAGACTGAAGCCAGTGTTTTGAAACCCCACATCAAATGTTTTCTAGCTACAGACTCCATCCCTCTCCTTGGCAACTATCTGAAACTAAACCAAATTGTTTACAGCCTGGTGTCATAGTTGACCCTGCGATGAGCTTCCGCCCAAATATTCACACTACCACTAAAACTGCCTATTTCCACCTCCGTATCATCTCCCAACTTTGCCCCGTCTCAGCTCTTCTGCTGATGAAACACTCCCCCTTGCCTGTGTTACCTGTAGACTTGACTATTCCAATACACTCCCGGCTCGTCTCCCACATTCTACCTTCCATAAACTTGAGGTGATCCAAAGCACTGCTGCCCATGTACCAACTCTCACCAAGTCCTGCTCACCCTTTAACCCCTGTACTCATTGACTTACATTGGTGCCTGGTCAGTAACACGTACATTTTAAAACTCTCAGCCTTCCTTTCAAATCCTTCATTGCCTCACCACTCCCTATCTCTGCAAGCTCCTCCAGTCCTACAACCCTCCGATATATCTGCAGTCATCTAATTCTGGCCTCTTGAGCATCCCCGAGTTTAATTACTTTACCATCGGTGGCCGTGCCTTCAGCTGGCGAGCCCTAAGCTCTGGAAGATAAGCCCAGAACTTCTTCAACTTTGACATTCTGGAAGAGAAGTGGCAGTGAATTAAACACTGACACTAAAGCAAAATACTGCGAATGCTGCAACTCTGAAATAAGAACACAAAGTGCCGGAACTACTTAGCAGGTCTGGCAGCATCTGTGGAGGTAGAAACAGATTTAATATTTCAGATCTGTGACCCTTCATCGGAACTGGCAAACAATAGAGATTTAACAGTCTTTCATTTAATCTCTCCCCCACCACCACGCCGCCCCACCCCGCCCCCGTCCCGCCTCCCCTGTCCCATCAGTCCTTCCTTCTTGTTCGTCTTCCCGCTTACCCTCTTTCACTTGCTCAAAGACTGTTATATTTCTAACTTTTGCCAGTTCTGATGCAAGTTCACTAACCTGAAACATTAACTCTGTTTTTATCTACCCCGATGCTGCCAGATCAGGTGAGTACTTCTGGCACGTTCTGTTCTTATCCATAAGCTCTGAAATTCCCTCCCTTAACCCTACATACAGTAACTTGCACAGAGACCAGTTTCAGGGAGTCCTGCTTAATGAGTGACAGAAATTTAAGATATCTAAAAGTTGACCTATTTCCAAATTTGTTTTTTTTTTAAATTAAGCATTTCACTTACTTTAAAGCTGAACTTGTAGTTTCTTTCATCTACTGTGACAGCTGGACATTTTTTTATTTCATTCATGGGATGTGGTCATCGCTGGCTAGGCAGCATTTATTGCTCATTCATGATTGCCTTTGAGAAGTTGGTGGGGAGCTGCCTTCCTCCACCACTGCAGTCCATGTGAAGTTGGTAAACCCACAGTGCTGTTAGGAAGGGCGGTGCAAGATTTTGACCCTGCAACAGGGAAGAAATGGCGATGTAGTTCCAAGTCAGGATGGTGTGTGACTTGGAGGGGACGTGCAGGTGGTGGTGTTCCCATTAATTTGCTGCCCTTGTCCTTCTAGCTGATAGAGGTCGCGGGTTTGGAAGGTGCTGTCGAAGGAGCCTTGGTGCGTTGCTGCAGTGAATCTTGTAGTTGGTACACACTGCTGCCACTGTGCGTCGGTGGTGAAGGGAGTGAATGTAAGTGGATGTGCTGACCATGAAGCGGGTTGCTTTTTTTGGATGATTTTGAGCTTCTTGAGTGTTGTTGGAGCTGCACCCAACCAGCCAAGTGGAGAGTATTCCATCACACTCCTGACTATGCCTTGTAGATTGTCGACGGACTTTGGGGAGTCAGGAGATGAGTTACTGGCCGCAGGATTCCTAGCCTCTGACCTGTTCTTGTAGCGATGGTATTTATATGGCTACTCCAGTTCAGTTTCTGGTCAATGGTAGCCCCGAGCATGTTGACAGTGTGTGGATTCAACGATGGTAATACCATTGAATGGCAAGGGGCGATGGTTAGATTATCTCTTGTTGGAGATGCTCATTGTCTGGAACTTGTGTGGCATGAACATGACTTGCCACTCATTAGGCCAAACTGGATATTGCCCAGGTATTGCTGCATTTCTACACGGACTGCTTCAGTATCTGAGGAGTCGCAAATGGTTCTGCACATTGTGCAACCATTAGTGAACATCCACACATCCAACATTATGATTGGACAAAAGGTCATTGATAAAGCAGTTGAAGGTCGTTGGACCGAGGACACGACCCTGAGGAACTCCTGCAGTGATGTCCTGGAGTTCAAATGATTGACCTCCAACAACCACGGTCATTTCCTCGGCGTTAGGTATAACTCCAACCAGCGGAGAGTTTTCCCCCTGATTCGCATCGACTTCAGTTTTGTTCGGGCTCCATGATGCCATACTCGGTCAAACGCTCCTTGATGTCAATGGCAGTCACTTTCACCTCACGTCTTGAGTTCAGCTCGTTTGTCCATGTTTGAACCAAGGCTGTAATGAGGTCAGCAGCTGAGTGGCCCTGGCGGAGTCCATACTGAGCGTCACTGGCCAGGTTATTGCTAAGCAAGTGGCGCTTGAAGGAACTATTGATGACACCTTCCATCACTTCACTAATGATTGAGAGCAGACTTAAAGGGCGGCAATTGGTCGGGCTGTACTTGGCCTGCTTTTTCTGAGCAGGACATACCTGGGAAATTTTCCACATTGCCGCGTAGATGCAATTGTTGTAGCTGTACTGGAACAGCATGGCTAGGGACGCTACAAGTTCTGGAGCATAGGTCTTCAGTATTCTTTCCGGTACATTGCCAGGGTCCGTAGCCTTTGCAGTATATAGGGCATTCAGACGTTTATTAATTTCATGCAGAGTGAACGAATTGGCTGATGTCTGGTATCTGTGATGCTGCAAACCTCAGGGGGAGGCTGGGGTGGATCACCAACTCGGCTCTTCTGGCTGAATATTGTTGCAAATACTTCTGCCTTATCTTTCGCACTGATGTGCTTGGCTCCTCCATCATTGAGGATGGGATATTTGTGGAGCCACCTCCTCCAGTTAGTTGTTTAATTGTCCACCACCATTCATGGCTGGATGTGACAGGACTGCAGAGCTTAGATCTGATCCGTTGGTAATGGGATAGCTTAGCTCTGTCTGTCGCATGCTGCATACAGAGTTTGGCACGCAAGTAGTCCTCTGTTGTAGCTTCACCAGGTTGCCACTTCAGTTTTAGGTATGCCTGGTGGTACTCCATGTGCAAAAATCTTCAGTCAGAATTGCCACTGGAATTTTCCCATACCGCACATTGTATTCTCCATTCACAACACTGATCTTAACAAGTTTAAACTTAAGTTAATAGAATAGCATGTGCTTTTAAAGAAAGAAAACAAAGGAAATACATTATTTCAGTGGTTTTGATATGTTCTCTCTCTCTCTCTCTCTCTCTCTCTCTCTCTCTCTGTCTCTCTCTCTCTCTTTTTTTTTTTTCTCTGACTGTCTTTTCCCCTTTTCTTTGGTTTTTACGCTTCTCTGGCTTTCAATCTCTTAATTTCTCCCTCTAACTCTTTCACTCTCTTCTCAGCTTTGTCTTCGACTCTTTTTCTCTCTAACTCAGTATTTCTTCCTTTCTCTGCCTTTTTTATTGCCTCATTGTCGTGTTTTATCTTACTTTGGGTCCTTCTCTCTTTCTTTGGCTCTTTCTCTTCTGCCCATAGGATGTTGATAGTGGGGGATTCAGCGGTGGTAATATCATTGGACATCAAGGGGAGATGGTTAGATTCACTCGTGTTGGAGATGGTCGTTGCCTGGCATTTGTGTGGCGCGAATGTTACTTGCCACTTATCTGGCCAAGCCTGGATATTGTTCAACAATTGTTTAACAATGGCGAAGCATGGATTCATCAGCTGAGGGAAGGCGTTAGGTGATAATCAGCAGGGGGTTACCTTGACTATGTTTGATCTGATGCCATGAGAGTTTCTGGGATCCAGAGTCAAGGATGTGCCCTGCCTCTGGGATATGACATACCCGGAATGGTGCTGGCAGTGTCCAGAACATTTTAAGGTGTCATTAGGTGTGCATGACTATGCTTTCTGCTGCTTCATTATTCTGTGGGACAGCTTTCTAAATTTTGGAATAAGCCCCCAGATGCTGGTAAGGAGGACTTTGCAAGATCGACAGGGCCGGGTTTGCCTTTGTCATTTCCGGTGCCTAGGTCGATGCCATGAGATTTGTTTATCACTGGTCAGGCTAGCATTTTAGATCCATCTATGATTGCCGTTGAGTTGCCCTGTGCTGTATACACGTGTACAGAAAACGGACTGATACTGACTAGCAGACACTGCAAAGGCCAAAAAAGTTTTTTCCGAGCTAAAGTAACCTGTTACCCGTTGCAGGTTGTTTCCCTTACAGATTAACAGTTAATAGTGAAATAATTAAAAATACTTGACGTCCATGGAATGTTTAACAAAACACAGAAAATTCATAAAAATCGAATCAAAACCAATATACCGACATACTTAAAAACTATGTTTCACTTTGATACCAAGTTAAAACTTTGGATGAGCTTCTTGTGCACAAAAAGAAACATGCCATCATTGTATCCGAAAACATGAATATAAGAGATTGGCATGACTGAACATGTTTAAAACGCTAATAAATCAAGCCTAAGTGATTCAAAGTGTTTTGAAAATCCTTGAGAGTGGCACAGACTGATATACATTGATGATGCCAGGGTTTATCATGATTTGACATGCAAAGAAGCTAGAAATTCTCTCCACAACAAACTGTAAGTCGTCAGGAATTTGAGAGACCTGGATTGTTTAATTGCTCTGTGGTTTAAAATGTGTATGTGACCAGGAAGGGAACATGCTCTTGTGTATTCTGATACCGATCATGAGGCATGCATAATGTCCACAAGGGGTGATTAAATTACAGAAGGAAATATAAACACATGCTCACCATCAAGGCAGTCTCTAATATCATCGTCTCAACAAAGAATTAGACATCTCATTGGACCATTGTAGCTTTTGGTGGATTTTGATCGGACAATGTTATCTTGTCAATGAAACATCCATCCCACCTTGGAAAGAGAGCTGTACAAATAATTGCAAATAGTGATTCGAAGTTTAAGTCGAGTAACATCGTCAGCTACTGAAGAGAATGATCAGCAGAGAGATGTCTGCTCACTGGGTGATCATGTATGTATGACTCCTTGTAACGTATTTGTGACAAATGGTTATATTGCTAACATGTGTAGTGGTAATGGGCGTTTTATATCGCTGTTAACAATAGTATTCTTACTGAAACTAGTGGAGTCATTCTTGTTTAATTTGAGATTTGAGTGTTGTCTCTTTATTTCTCCTAATTATCAAGTTCAAACAACAGAGTAACCAGTCAAGGGTAAAAGATTACAACTTACAAGTGACAGTTGGTTAGATATGTGGACATGAGTCTTCTCATTATCAGGCCCAGGAATGTCGACACAAAGTCCTGTGTGCAGAGGTATGTCCTTGACGAGATAACAGCACTTGTAAAAAAACTTACTGTTCAAAAGTAAGGGGTCACTCATTTAAGACAGAGATGACGAGAATATGTTTCTCTCTGAGGGTCGTTAGTCTTTGGAACTTTCTTTCTGAAAAGGCGGTGGAAGTAACGTTTTTGATGTTTTTCAAGGCAGAGGTAGATCGATTCTTAATTAGCAAAGGGTGGAAGGTTATTGGGGTTCGCGGGAATGTGGAGTTGAGTTTAACATCAGATCAGCCATAATCTTATTGAATGGCGGCACAGTCTCGAGATGCCGAGTGTATTACTCGTGGTCCTAATTCATGTGTTTGTCTGCTCGTACGTTAATCGACCTGCCTGTGCTGTTCTGTGCTTGTGTTAGCTCTCGAAGGCTTCGGAAGAATTGTTCTTCGTGAAGGAAAGAGATCATTGTTAGAAAACTACCACTTCCCTACTGCTCCTTTATAATTCTATAAGTTTCTTACAAGGTCCATTTCCTACAGCATTCCCTGGAATGCAGAAGAATGAGAGGTGAACTAATTTAAACATATGCAATTCTCACAAGGGTTTGTCAAGATACACGTTGGGTGGAAAGCAGCATATTTTCTTTGGATATTGAGTAGACGACAGAGATCACCGTTTCAAAATAAGGGGTTGACCATTTAAGAATGAGCTGAGGAGAGATTTCTTCACTCATACGGTTCTGAATCTTTGGAATCTAGGACTAGGAGCCATAGTCTGGAAATTAGAGCGAGACCTTTCAGCAATGAAATTAGGAAACACCTGCACAGACAAAGTGTGGTGGAAGTTTGGAACTCTCTTCCACAAACAACAATTGATACGAGATCAATTGTCAATTTTAAATCTGAGATTAATATGTAACTGTCAAGCAATGGTATTAAAGAATATGAGAGCAAATATCGGTGCATGAAGTTAGGTCACAGATCAGACATGATCTTACTGAATAGGAGTGGAACAAGTTTGAGCAGCTAATGGCCTGGCCATGTAATATCATTCCGATAATAAGCCCACCTCCATCACCAAGAGTAAACAGGATTGATTCCCCATGTGAATATCCGCAATTCAGATATTAACATTCAATCAACACACACCTATACAGTAGAATACGCCACCCACTAGGAATGCAATTCACAGAGACTTACTTTTTGTATTTGTTCTTAAGAAGCAGCGAACATTCAAAAACACTACTTTTAAAACCAGTGAATTACTGTTTTTTTTTAAAAACATGTTTGTGACTGCGGGGAGTTTGTTTAAAATAAGATGGTCTTTAGTCAGATGTTTATCTTTTAAGACTATTTCAGTGTTTAAGATTTTTTTGAATACATAGTTAATCTGTTGGTGACTGAAGATACTTGGTTTGGTCTGTTTTTTTCTGGGGTTACTAAAGTGTTAATTTGGCTGTTTTCCAATTGGGTGTGAAACCTTAATAATAAGCTGCGACCTGTGAAGTGAAGGGACTGAATTGACGGTGCATTGCTCCCGCCACAGTTGTAATATATTAATTGGGCGACTCACCTGGGATCAGAATCAGATGAATTGTGTATCTCGTGTTTGGAATTATATTAATGACTTGCCTCTGGGAAAGCATAAAACTTTAGATCTTGTGTGTGACATTATATTAATTGCTCTGGGATCATATTAATTGGAAACACTGTTGTCAAGATCCATACCTAACACCAATTAACAAAAAAGGAACCAGTTTACTTGTATACCAAGGTACAGTCTATAAAATATTTTTTTTCAAAAGAGAGAGTTAACAAGGTGAGCGTTGGTGCTATAAAAAGTGAGTCTGGAGAATTGAGAATGGATAATGAGGAGATGGCAGATTTATTGAACTGATATTTTGCATCGTTCTTCACTACTGATGATGCAAGGGAGATCCCAGTATTAGCTGCAAGCCAGGCAATGGAAGGAAGGGAGGAACTCAAGAAAATTACTATCACAAGGAAGTGGTTCTGAACAAATTATTGGAGCTTCAAGTCCCCGGGTCCTGATAGACATTATCCTTTGGTGTTAAAAGAAGTGGCTCGTAAGGTAGTTGATGTGTTAGGTTTAATTTTCAAAAATTCCCTAGATTTGAGGAAGGTCCCTTTCGATTGGAAAATGGCGAACGTAAATATTTTTTCCAAAAAGGGAGGGAGACAGAAAACAGGAAACTACAGGCCGGTTAGCTTAACAGCTGTCTTAGGCAAAATGTTCGAAGCTATAATTAAAGATGTTACAGCAGGGCATTTAGAGAAATTGATGGTAATCAGGCAGAGTCAACATAGTCTTGTGAAACGGAAATCATGCTAAACCTATTTAGAACAAAGAACAGTCCAGCACAGGAACAGGCTATTCAGCCCTCCAAGTCTGCGCCGATCTTGATGCCTGCCTAAACTAAAACCTTCTGCAAATCTAGGGACCGTATCCCTCTATTCGCATCCTATTCATGTATTTGTCAAGAAGCCTCTTAAACGTCGCAATCGTACCTGCTTCCTCCACCTCCCCCGGCAGCAAGTTCCAGGCTTTCACCACCCTCTGTGTAAAGAATTTGCCTCGCACATAACCTCTAAACTTTGCCCCTCTCACCTTAAACCTATGTCCCCTAGCAAAAGACTTTTCCACCCTGGGATAAAGCTTCTGACTATCCACTCTGTCCATGCCGCTCAGAACTTTGTAAACCTCTATCATGTCGCCCCTCCACCTCCGTCGTTCCAGTGAAAACAATCCGAGTTTATCCAACCTCTCCTCATAGCTAATGCCATCCAGACCAGGCAGCATCCTGGTAAAACTCCTCTGTACCCTCTCCAAAGCCTCCAAGCCCTTCTGGTGTTGGAGTACTTTGAGGGATTTACATTACTGAGGGGAAAGCGGGAGAGGTGGATGTTTTGAACTTTGGTTTCCAGAAGGCATATTTTTAGGAGACATATCAAAACACATTGCAGAATATAAAATCTCTTGGTGTAGTGGGTAACATGTTTGCATGGATAGAAGATTGGTTATCGAACAGAAAGAGAGAGCAGGCATAAATGGGTCATTTTCTGGTGGGCAAGATGTAACATAGAACACAGAACATGGAACATAGAACAGTACAGCACAGTACAGGCCCTTCGGCCCATGATGTTGTGCCGAACCTTTAACCTACTCTCAGATCAAACGAACGACCTACCCTTCATTGTACTATCATCCATGTACCTATCCAAGAGTCGCTTAAATATCCCTAATGTATCTGCTTCTACTACGACCGCTGGCAGCTCACCGACCACTCTCTGTGTAAAGAACCTACCTCTGACATCTCACCGAAACCTTCCTCCAATCACCTTGAAATTATGCCCCCTGGTGATAGCCCTTTCCACCCTGGGAAAAAGTCTCTGGCTATCCACTCTATCTATGCCTCTCATCATCTTGTACCCCTCGATCAAGTCATCTCTCATCCTTCTTCGCTCCAATGAGAAAAGCCCTAGCTCCCTCAATCTTTCTTCGTAAGACATGCCCTCCAGTCCAGGCAGCATCCTGGTAAATCTCCTCTGCACCCTCTCGAAAGCTTCCACATCCTTCCTATAATGAGGCGACCAGAACTGAACACAATATTCAAAATGTGGTCGAACCAGGGCCTTATAGAGATGCAGCTTAACCTCACGGCTCTGAAAGTCAATCCCCCAGTTAATGAAAGCCAACACACCATACGCCTTCTTAACAACCCTATCAACTTGGGTGGCAACTTTGAGCGATCTATGGACATGGAACCCAAGATCCCTCTGTTCCTCCACACTACCAAGAATCCTGTCTTTCAGCCTGTATTCTGCTTTCAAATTCGACCTTCCAAACTGAATCACTTCACACTTTTCCAGGTTGAACTCCATCTGCCACTTCTCAGCCCAGCTCTGCATCCTGCCAATGACCCGTTGCAACCTACAACTGCCTTCCACACTATCCACAACTCCAGCAACATTCGTGTCATCGGCAAACTTGCTAACCCAGCCTTCCACTTCCTCATCCAATCATTTTTAAAAATCACCAAGAGCAGAGGTCCCAGAACAGATCTCTGCGGAACACCACTGGGCACCGAGCTCCATGCTGAATACTTTCCATCTACTAACACCCTCTGTCTTCTATTGGCAAGCCAATTCTGTATCCAGACAACCAACTTTCCCTGTATCCTGTATCCCATGCCTCCTCACTTTCAAAATGAGCCTACCATGGGGAACCTTATCAAACGCCTTCCTAAAATACATATACATCACATCCACTGCTCCTCCTTCATCAATGTGTTTTGTCACATCTGCAATGAATTCTATAAGGCTTGTGAGGCATGACCTGCCCCTCACAAAGCCATGCTGACTGTCTACAATCAAACCATGCTTTACCAAATAATCATAAATCCTGTCTCTCAGAATCCTCTCCAATAATTTGCCCACTACCGACATAAGACTGACTGGTCTATAATTCCCAGGGTTATCCCTATTCCCTTTCTTGAACAAGGGAACAACATTTGCCACCCTCCACTCATCCGGTAATACTTGAGTGGACAGTGAGGACGCAACGATCATCGCCAAAGGCGCAGCAATCTCTTCCCTCGCTTCCCGTAATGTCCTTGGATATATCCCGTCTGGCCTCGGGGACTTATCTGTCCTCATATCATTCAAAATTTCCAGCACATCCTCCCTCTCAACCTCAACCTGTTCGAGCATATCAGCCTGTTACACGCTGTCCTCACAAACGACCAGGTACCTCCAACTAGTGAATACTGAAGCAAAGTATTCATTTAGGACCTCCCCTACCTCGTCCGACTCCAGGCACAAGTTCCATCCACTATCCCTGATCAGCCCTACCCTCACTCTGGCCATTCTCTTGTTCCTCAAATAAGTGTAGAACGCCTTGGGATTTTCCTTAATCCTACCCACCAAGACTTTATCATTTCCCCTTCTCGCACTCCTAAGTCCATTCTTCAGTTCCTTCCTGGCTACCTTGTAACCTTCTGGAGCCCTGTCTGATCCTTCCTTCCTCAAGCTTAAGTAAGCTTCCTTCTTCCTCTTGACTAGCTGTTCCACATCTCTTGTCATCCAAGCTTTCTACACCCTACCATCCCTTCCTTGCCTCATCGGGCCAAACCTATCCAGCAGTCGCAGCAAGTGCTCCCTGAACAACCTCCACCTTTCTGTCCTGTATTTCCCTGAGATCATCTGTTCCCATGTTATGCTCCCAGTTCCTGCCTAATGGCATTGTAATTCCCCCTCCCCCAATTAAATATTTTCCCTTCCCATCTGCTCCTGTCCCTCTCGATGACTATAGTAAAGCACAGGGAGTTGTGATTACTATCACCGAAATGCTCTCCCACCGAGAGATCTGCCACCTGGCCTGGTTCGTTGACAAGAACCAAGTCTAACATAGCCTTCCCTCTAGTCGGCCTATCTGCATATTGAGTCAGGAAACCTTCCTGGACACACCTGACAAAAACTGCTCCATCCAAACTATTGGCACTAAGGAGGTTCCAATCAATATTAGGGACGTTGAAGTCACCCATGACAACAACCCTGTTACTTCTGCACCTTTCCAAAATCTGCCTCCCAATCTGTTCCTCCGTGTCTCTGTTGCTCCTGGGGGGTCGAGACAAAACTCCCAACAAAGTGACTGCTCCTTTCCTGTTTCTGACTTGCACCCGTAATGACTCAGTCGACAAAACCTCCTCGAATACCTCCCTTTCTGCAGCTGTGATACTATCCCTGATTAGCAATGCCACTCCCCCACCTCTTTTACCTCCCTCCCTATTCCTTTTGAAACATATAAATCCCGGAACATCCAACATCCATTCCTGCCACTGTGATATCCACGTCTCCGTAATGGCCACAACATCGTGGTTCCAAATACTGATCCATGCTCCAAGTTCTTCACCCTTATTCCTGACACTTCTTGCGTTAAAATAGACAGATTTTAACCCGTCATACTGGCTGCAACTTTGTCGTGTCAATTGTCTAACCTTCCTCACAGACTTTCTGAACTCGGTATCTGCCTGTTCAACAGCTCCCCCATCCACTCATCCGTAGCTCCGGTTCCCATCCCCCTGCCAAACTAGTTTAAACCCTCCCGAAGAGCTCTCGCAAACCTCCCGCCCAGGAGTGTGTTGTGCCACAGCGATCTGAGCTGTGGCCTCAACCTTTTACAGTTTATATAAGTGACTTAAATGAAGGGACCGAGGGTAGGGTTGCTAAATTTGTTGACGGCACAAAACAGGTAGGAAAGTAACTTGTGGCGTGGACATAAGAAGGCTGCAAAGGGATATAGAAGGGTTAAGTAAGTAGGAAAAGTCCTGCGAAATGGAGTATATTGTGGGGAAGTGGAAAATTGCCCACTTTGCCAGGAAGAATAATAAAGAAGCATATTATCTAAATGGCGAGAGTTTGCAGAGCTCTGAGACGCAGAGGGATCTGTGCGTCCGAGTGCATGAATCCCAAAATGTTAGTATGCAGGTCCAGCATGCAATTAGGAATGCCAATAGAATGTTATTGTTTAAAACGAGGGGAATTAAATACAAACGTAGGGAGGTTATACTTCACCTACAGGCCAGTGGTGAGATCAGATCTGGAGGAGTGTCTACAGTACTGGTCTCCTTATTGATGGAAGGGTGTAAATGCTTTATAGGCAGTACAGAGAAGGTTTACTAGACTATTAACTGGAATTGGTGGGCTGTCTTATGAGGGTAGATTGGACAGGCTAGGCTTTCATCCGTTGGAATTTAGAGGAGTAAGAAGCCGCTTGATTGAAACATATAAGATCCTGAGGGGTCTTTGCAGGGTGGATGTTTTCCCTTGCGGGAGAATCTGGAACTAGGGTCACTGTTTAAAAATATGGTTTCTCCTAGTTAAGTCAGATGAAGAGAATTTCATTCTCTCAGAGGTAGTGAATCTGGAATTCTCTTTCTCAAAAGGCAGTGGATAGCAGGCTCTTTGAACATTTTGAAGGCCGAGGTAGATAGATTTGTGATAAGCAAGGAGGTGGAAGGTTACCGGGGGGTGGGTGGAAATGTGGAGTGATCAGTTCAGCCATGAACATATGGAGTGGCGGTGCAGGATCGATAGGTCAAGTGGTCTGCGCCTGCTCCGTATTCGTATGTCCGTATCTTCGCATGACACTACCCTGAGAAACTCCTGCAGTGATGTCCTGGAGCTCAGATCACTGGCCTCCAAGAACATCAACCATCTTCCTTTGCACTAAGTATGACTCCAACCAGCGGAGCTTATCCTCTTGATTCCCATTGACTTCAGTTTTACTCGGCCTCCTTGATGCCATATTCAGTCAAATGCTGCCTTGATGCCAACGACATTCTCTCCCACCTCATCTCTTGAGCTCAGCTGTTATGTCCATGTTTGAACCAAGGCAGTTCAGGAGTTGAGTGGCCCTGGCAGAACCCAAACTGAGCGTCATTGAGCAGGTTGTTGCGAAGCAAGTGCCACTTGATAGCACTGTCGATAACACCTTCCATCACTTTACTGATGATTGAGAGTAGACTGATGGGGCGGACTTGGGCGGGTTTGACTTGTCCTGCATTGTGTGTACAGAGCATACCTGGGCAATTGTACGCAGTGCCGGGTGGATACGAATGTTGTAGCTACCCTGGATCAGCTTGGCTAGGGCTGTGGCAAGTTCTGGAGCACAGGTCTTCAGTAATATTGTCGGAATGTTTTCAGGGCCCATAATCTTTGTCGTATCCAGTGCCCTCAGTCGTTTCTTGATATCACATGGAGTGAATCGAATTGGCTGAAGTCTGGCATCTGTGATCCTGGGGGCTTCAAGAGGAGGCCGAGATGAATCAACAACTTGGCACGTCTGGCTGAAGATTGTTGCAAATACTTCAGCCGTATCTTTTGCACTCATGTGCTGGGCTTCCCATCATTGAGGACGGTGATATTTATGGAGCCACCTCTTCTAGTCAGTTGTTTAATTGTTCACCACCATTATTGGCTGGATGTAACAGGATTGCAGTGCTTAGATCTGATCCGTTAGTTAAGGGATTGCTTAGCTCTGTCTATCGCATGCTGCGCATGCAGTTTGACATGCGTGTAGTCCTCAGTTGTACCTTCACCAGTTTGGCACTTCATTTTCAGGTATGGCTGGTGCTGCTCCTAGCATGCCCTTCTGCACTGTTCATTGAACCAGAGTTTTTTTTGTCCCCCGGATTGATGGGAGTGGTAGAGTAGGGTATATGCCGGTCCATGAGGTTATAGATTGTGATTGAGTAGAATTCTGCCATGCCATGGCGCCTCATGGATGCCCAGATTTGCATTGCTATATCTGTTCAAAATCTATCCAATTTACTACGGTGGTGGTGCCACATACCACGATGGTGGGTATCCTCAATGTGAAGGCGGCACTTGGTCTCCACAACGACTGTGCGGTGGTCACTCCTACCAAAACTGTCATCGACAAATGCATCTGCGGCAGGTAGATTGCAGAGAACAAGATCAAGTTTGTTTTTTCCATGTTTTTGTTCCCTCACCACCTGTCGCACACCCTGTCTTGCAGCTATGCCCTTTCGGACTCGGCCAGTAGTATTGCTACCGAGCCACTCTTAGCGATGGACATTGAACTCCCCCACCCAGGGTACATTATGTGCCCCAGATACCCTTCGTGCTTCCTCCAAGTGGTATATCACACAGAGGAGTATTGACTCATCAGTTGAAGGAAGACAATAGGTAGTATTCAGCAGGACGTTTCCTTGCCCATATTTGACCTGATTCCATGAGACTTCATGGGGTCCAGATTCGATGTTGAGCACTCCCACGACAATCCCTCCCAACTGTATACCACTGTACAGCCAGCTCTGCTGGTCTGTACTTCCAGTGGGACAGGACAAACCCAGGGATGGTGATGGCAGTGTCTGGGACATTGTCTATAAGGTAGGATTCCAAGGATATGACTATATCAGGCTGTTGCTTGACTCGTCTGTAGGATAGCTCTTCCAACTTTGGCACAAGCCCCTGATGTTCGTAAGGTGGACATTGCAGTGTCGGCAGGGCTGGGTTTGTCATCGTCGTTTCCAGTGTCTCGGTTGATGCTGGATAGTCTGTCTGGTTTCATTATTTTTGGATTGAATTCGTCGTGGTTAGATACAACGGAGTGGCTTGCCTGGCTATTTCAGAGGGTATGTAAGAATCAGCTACGTTGTTGTGAGTCTGGAATCACATGTAGACAAGACCAGGTAAGGACAGCAGACTTCCTTCCTTAAAGTATATTAGTGAACCATACGGGTTGTTGCAACAATGGGCAATGGTTTCACGGCCAGCATTAGACTAGATTTGAATTCCGGATTTATTAATTTAAATCATGTTTCATCTTCGGCTATGCTTGGAGTCGAACCCACGTCCCCAGAGAAATACACTGGATCTCTAGACTGTTAATTCCAATGACAATACAATTAAACCACCTCCTCCTAAATTGTTATAATCATTTCCAATTTCATGTTGCCTCTGCACAGAAAGGACAGCAGCATAACTCAGCATATTGATAGCTAAATAAGTAAATTATTGGCTATCAATTTCTTCTGATTGGCGCATTTCTGAAAAAAAATATGCGAGAACTTCCTCAAACGGGACCCAGCCATCTGCGTCCATGTGAGCCAAACGTTTTGAGAGGAGCACGTGTACTTTCTCGTAGTCCGACTCATATCCATTTTCTCGTGAAACAACCAAAGTACTGTATTTTTTATTTCCTTATTTCTAACTCCTTACAGCAACAATATTAAGCCTCCAATATGTAAACCACTGGCTATAAGATCAAAGCCCGACACCCCTCTTCACTGGTTTGCATGCACACAGATCCGAAGCTCGATCAGGCAGTTGGACCCAAAGTCTCACACAAATCACAACTTGAGGTCTGTTCTGTTCCACCCGTTGCCCCATCTGGCTGCCAATTTATATGGATGTTTATAGATTGGATCATAACCCAAACACTGGTAGGACAACAAACACACTGAATCAAGTGAGTTTTATTAAGTAGTAATTCAATACTTAACAAAGGTGGAGCTGAACAATAATTTTGGGTTATTGCTTCCCGAGTTGCTGTAGTGCAGGCAATGTCTACAATGGCCTTTTGTTTTTGCTTCTTCTGTGTCTCTTCAAATTGTGATCACAGTGTCTTCCAACGTCCTGCTTTTATCCATCTTTTCAAGTCCCTGTCATACCATATTTGGTCATGTTTAAACATTACCTTGTCTCTTCCTTGGTTAGTTTAAGCAATCATTGGATTGGTCAGGTATGACCTCACCTCCCATATGTTGCTTCATTTCTGATCAATGTAACAATTGTTATCTCAAAACTCACTTTTGATTATTCAGTGCATTCCATTCTCCTTCACGTGCAGAATACCAGGAATAATTCCATTTGATATGATTTGAGGCAGGTTAGTGGTGGCACTTTGCAATTTAGCCATAACATAAAAGGAGACCATAAAAAAGATCATAAGGAAAAAAAAACTATCAAAACCCACAGTGTGATCGTACACTGCAGGTGTCTGAGATCACTTTAATCAGTGCCAGAGAGATCGTTGAAAAATAACTTTTCGGGATGAGGGACCATAATATGATAGAATGTTACATTATTATTGAAAGTGAGGCAGTTCAATCTGAAGCCAGGGTGTTACATTTGAATGAAGGAAACTCTAAAGGTATGAGAGGTAAATTAGCTGAGGTTGATTGGGAAAATACATTGCAAGGTATGACAGTACGTAGGCAATGGATCGACATTAAAGGAATATTACTTAGTTTACAGAAACTATAAATTCCTTGTTTCGTTGCACATAAAACACAAAAGTAAAGGCATTCAACCATGGATAACAATGGAAGTTAAAGATTGCATAAGATTAAATGAAAAAGCCTGTAAGGTTGCCAGAAAAAGTGTTAAACCTCGAGGATTGGGAGGATTTTAGAATGCAGCACTGGAGGTCAAACAAACTGATAAAGAAAGTGAGAATCGAAAATGAATGTAAGCTTGCAAACAAAAAAACTGAACAATATGAACTGTAAAAGCGTCTACAGGTATGTAAATAGGAAATGCTTGGCTAAGACAAAGGTGGGTTAATTACAGGCAGAGTCAGGAGAATTTGCAGTGGGATTAGAGAAATGACAGGGAAGCTGAGTGATTACTTTGTGTCGGTCTTCACTGAGGAAGATGCAAGAAATCGCCAAGAATTAACGATCCATGGGATTACGGAGAATGAAGAATTGAAGGAAAGTAGTATTAGCAAGCAGCTTGTAATGGATAAATTGATGGGGCTGCATGTTAATAAGTCCCCAGGACCTGATATTCAATATCCAAGAGTGTTGAAAGAGGTAGCAATGAAGATAATGGATGAATTGGTAATCATCTTCCAAATTTCTGTAGATTCTGGAACGGTTACAGCAGCTGGAAGATCTCAAATGCCACCCCACTATTTAAGAAGTGAGGGAGAGAGTAAACAATGAATTACAGACCTGCTCATCTTATATCAGTCGGAGAGAAAATGCTACAGTCTATTCTAAAGGATGTGAGAAATGGACGCTTGGATAATAATGATCCGATTGGCAAAGTCAGCATGGATGTATGAATGGGAAATCATGTTTGCTGAACCTATTCGAGTTTGAGGCCGATGTTACGAACAGCATTGACAAAGGGGAGTCGGTAGATGTAGTGCACTTTGATTTTCAGAAGGATTTTCATAAATACCCCACAGGAGACTGGTTAGCAAAATTAAAGTACATGGGACAGGAGGTAATATACTTGCATGGATTACGTATTGGTTAGCAGGCAGAAAGCAGAGAGTAGGAATAAACGGGCCATTCTCACGTTGGCAGGCTGTGACTAGTTGGGTACGACAGGGATCAGTGCTTGGGCCCCAACCGTTCAGAATATATATCAATGATTCGGATGTGAGGACCAAATGTAGTATTTCCAAGGTCGCGGATGACACAAAACAAGGTGGGAATGTGTGTTGTAAGGAAGATGCAAAGCAGCTTCAAGGGGATTTAGACAGACTTAGTAAGTGGACAGGAACGTGGCAGATGGAATGTAATGTGGAAAAATGTAAGCTTATCCATTTTGTAGGAGAATTTGATTTACATAGTAATTCTTAAATGGGAAGAGGTTAGAAAGTGTTGATGTAAAAAGAAACCTGGGTGTCCTTGTCAATAAGTCACTGAAAGCTAACATGCAGGTGCAGAAAGCAATTATGAAGGCGAATGGTATCTTAGCCTTTATCACAAGAGGATTTAAGTACAGGTGTAGTGATGTCTTGCTTCAAATGTATAGGACCTTGGTTGGACTCACTTGGAGTACTGTGTGCAGTTGTGGTCCCATTACACTCTGAAAGATATTGTTGCTATAGAGGGAGTGCAACGAAGAGTCACCAGACTTGTCTCTGGGATGGGAAGGACCGTCAAATGAAGAGTGATTGGGGAAACTTGGCCTGTATTCTCTCGAGTTTCGAAGAATGAAAGGTGATCTCATTGACACCTGCAACATACTTAGAGATAGAAAGGTTGGATGCAGCTCAGATGTTACCCTTTTAGGGAGTCTAGAACCTGGGGACACTATTTCAACACAAGGGGAAAGCCACTTCAGACAGAGATGGGGAGCATTTTTTATCTCAGAGGGTTGTGAATCTTTGTAATTCTGTACCCCAGAGGGTTTTGGAAGCTCAGTCATTGAGTATGTCGAAAGCAGATTTTGACAGATTTATAAATACAAACGACATAAAGAGATAAGGGGGATAATGTGGGAAAATGTATTGAAGTGGATGATCATTTTGTCATCACATTGAATGCCGGAGCAGGCTCGTTGGGCTGAATTACCTACTTTTGTTCCTATTTGCCGATGTTCTCCTCCAAGCCACACACCATCCTGCCTTGGAACTATATCGCCATTGCTTCACTGTCGCTTTGTTGAAATCCTGGAAATCCTTTCGTCACAGCACTGTTGGTGTACCTGCGCCCCAAGGACTGCAATGGTTCAAGACGAAGGCTCACCAAGAGATTCTCATGGGCAATTGGAGATGGGCAATAAATGCTGGCCTAGCCAGTGACGCCCATATCCCGCAAACAAATACAAATATGATATGCCATGTGGCCAATTTAAGTGACATGCATTGTGGCTATTTCTAATGATATTTGTTATTGCCGTTTAAATTGATGTGCGCTGTGGCAGACTGAAGTGGCATATGTGCCGCCATTCAAAGTGACATGCATTGTGGCCAGCTAAAGTGATATTCAGTGTGACTATTTCAAGTGAGAAACGGTGAGACCATTTTAGGTGCTATGTGTTACTGCCATTTAAAACAATTTGCACTGCGACCCTTTTAAGTGACATGCACTGTGACTATTTTAAGTGATAAAATGTGACAACTTTAAGTGAGGTGCAGTGCGACCATTTTACATGATATGCAGTCTGCCCATTTTAAGTTATATGCAGTGCAGCAATTTTAAATGACAGGCACTGCGGCCGTTTAAAGTGCTATGAAGTGCAACCATTTTAAGTGACATGCACTATGCCCATTTTTAATGATATCTAGTATGCACATTTAAAGTGACATGTCGTGCAACTATTTTAAGTGCTGTGTGGTGCGACCATTTAAAATGATATTTGTTAGTGCCATTTTAAATGATGTGCACTGTGGCCCATTTAACTGATGTGTGTATGACCATTTTAAGTGACATGCAGTGCAAACATGTTAAGTGAAATATACTGTGGCCATATTTAGTGATATGCATTGTGGCCATTTAAAGGGACATGTATTGCGGTTACTCTGAGTGCTAAGTAGTGTGGCAGTTTTAAGAAATATGCACCGTGGCCATTTAGAATGATCAGCAGTGCGAGCATTTTGAGTGTTTTATTTTTATTTGTTCATGGGATCTGAGTGTCGATGACTAGGCCAGCACTTATTGCCCATCCCTAATTGCCCTTCAAGTGAGTGGCCATTTCAGAGGGCACTTTAAGAGTCAACGACATTGCTATGGTACTGGAGTTAGATGTAGGCCAGACGAGGTAAGGACGAGAGAGTTCCTTCCCTGAAGGCCATTTGCGAAACAGATATTTTTACAACAATCGACAATGATTTCATTGTCACACTAGACTATTTTTTTTTTAAATTCCAGGTTTATTAATCGAGTTCAAATTTCACCATCTGCCGTGGTGGGATTCGAACCCACGGCCCCAGAGCATTAGCCTGGTCCTCTCGGCTACCAGTCCAGTGACATTACCACGTTGTCCGTTATTGCTATGTTAAATGATGTGCACTGTGGCCTTTATACGTGATATGACTCCGACATGCAGTGCGACCATTTTAATTGAAATGCACTGTGGTCATTTTAAGATGGGAGCAAACCACGGTGTTCATTGTCAGTGTTACCTTCCCACGGCAGCGAATGTAGGAGATGTAAAAGAGTAAAGGCTGATAAAGGGTAACAAAAGGTTAACAAATGTTATTAAGGATTATAAACTGTTCCAAAGCATTATCAAGTGTTATGCACGAACAGAAAGGATTGCAATGTTATATATTCCGTTAGCTAGGTTTATAAATACTTAAAAGTATTAGAGATGGGTTATGACGATGTGTAAAAGTTTAGAAATGATTATAAATGGCTATATAGGCGCACAAAGGACTCCAGGTATTATAAAGGGATTATAAATTATGATGGAAAATTCTGCCTTGCAACTTCCCCGTCACCCTGGGAACAGGAACTGTCACACTGGGAACAAGCCCCGCAACCATGCCGTATCACCATGGGAACAGACTCGGTCGACACTCCTGGTCACCCTGGGAATCGGCTCCACTTCACTCCCGGGTACCAAGGGAACAGGCCCGCCCCCACTCCCCCGGCACCCTGGTAACAGGCCCCACCCCTACTCCCCCGCACCCTGGGGACAGGGTCCGCCCCCTGCCCGTCCCCATAGCAGCAGGTCCCGCTCCCATTTTCCGTGCACTCTGCAAGCAGGGTCTGTCCCGACTCCACTCGCACTCTGGGAAGAGGCTCTGATACCCCGTAAAGCTGAGAGTCGGCTCTGCCCTCAATCTCTGGCACCATGGAAACAGGCCCTGCCCCCACTCCGGTGTCAAAAGCGCCACACTCGCTATCGACACAGAGCTCGGCCGCACTCATCTGTCACCCTGGGCATTGTGTCTGCCCCCTCGCCCCCATCACGATGTTGAACAGACCTCACTACCACTCTGTCGTCACAATAGCGTCAGGCTCCGACCCCCGCTCTGTGACCAACGCGTCAGGCTCCTCCCGACTCTGTCAGCACAGCAGCGGGCACTTTCTCCCGGAGGAGGAAATAGTCGGTGATTCAATTCCTCTCATCAGTGAACGAATTTAATAATTGTGGTAAAGGGATATTTCAGCACATTCTTCAACTGCTCTCTGAACTGAGTTTGGGTCACGGCATAAATCGCAGTATTTGTGCAGCAACTCAGAAGTTGCAGCATGAAAGCCAATTCCTGCAGAAAAAGAGGCATTGATACAGACACAGACCGCAAAAACTGCATAGGTAGAAATGGAGATACAGACACAGACACCGTCAAATACTGCATCCGGCTCCATATCGAATACACCATTAACACTGCCCATAACAGGATGAAATTCCCCGAGATAACTAACAGTAAAATGATGGATTTCCTTCGGCTCTCCATCTCTGGGTCTCTGCAACTCTCCACACTGCTGTGAGCCCGGAGTCTCCTGCGTCCTCTGTTGCTCACTAAGATTTGTCTGACGGTGAGAGAATTGAGCAGCAGAATCATGACAAATGGGAGCCCCGGGGTTAGAATGTGATGGAAGAACTTGATTGCTACCCACACCCGAGAGATCTGAGCGTCGAATGTTACCCGACAGAACCAGGGATCGTTCCACAGCAAATACCAACCTGCTGGCATAAAATACCAGGTGGTGTTCTTTAAACAGCTCAGCACAGTCACTGTTCCCAGAACCACAGCCGCCGTTTTCTCACTGCAATATTTACTTTTCCGTTTCTGGCAACAAATGGCCACAAATCGATCAAAGGTGAAAGTGACGGTGAACCAGACAGAACAGTCAGTGGCTGCATAAAGCAGGACGGCATGGATATTACAAACGGGAATGGACTGCAGGAACTGAAACTGTTCCTTATAAATAATTGGAATGTGTCTCAATATCAGGTCGAGGATAATGACCAGTAGATCCGCCACTGACATGGCCATCAGGTACCGAGTGACACATTTGGAGAGACCGCACTTTCCCCGAGACAGGATCCCAATCGTCAGCAAGTTGACTGTGAGGAAGGGAAGTAAATAGGGAAATTATACATCAGGCTGGGAGAAAAGTTACCAGTTTGATTGAGGAATGTTTGCGATTTACAAATGTGTTCCTGTATCCTGTAATCTGTCGGAATGATTGGACCTGAAAGAACAAATGGGAAGATCTGTAATCAGGTGCAAGGCAGGACAGATTAAATGACAATTGGATGATATTGAATTTTTTAAACCCGATATTGATCATAATCCTCCCCTCCCTCCGTTTATTGCCTGCTTTAAAAACTGTTCCATCGCTCATCTCTCTCAGTTCTGATGAAGGGTCATCGCCCTGAAACATTAACTTTGTTTCTCTCGCCAGACCTGCTGAATTTGTCTCGCATTTTATGTTTTTATTTCAGATTTTCAGCATCTGCAGCACTTGGCTCCTGTATAGAAAATTGATAAACAACACGGAATTCAGTGATTTAAAAGCAATGATTGGAAATGAATCCGCTGAAAAATCAAAAAAACAAATAATCGCAATCATCACAAGTTGACTGTAAACAAGGGAAATTATCAAGAAATAATACATCAGGTTGGGATTAAAAACAACAGTTTGATGGTGTTCGGGTCATACTTGTTGCCACATTCAGTATGTATCTAATTATTGTATCAGTGACTTCTGCTGGAGAGAGTGGGGGTTGGATTTAGTGGAGCCAGCTGGTTCCTGATAGCAGACCAAAAGATCGAGGGGATTCCCGTCCTGGCATTCGGCGTCCCCACCAGCAGAAATTCAATGACATTAGGGGAATTAACTGCTTGGTTCCGTGCTCCACATCACTATAATTATGGGGATCACGCTGCCAAAGCTGTTGAACAATTTGAGGCCAGCAGCTCAGTAGTATCGGCAAGGCCACTGGCAGCAGCATAACTGCCAGTACTGCACCAGGCCTTGGTGAAAGGCAATCTCTAGACGCCTAGAGCACAGATAAATATGGCAAACACACTAGGGACAGTCAGCTAGTTGGGGCCACTGTCCGTAATACACCAGAGCTGGAGATACAGCACCTCAGGTAACGATGACGAGGACACTTCTTGCCAGACGAAGTAAATGGGAGCCACTGCCAGTACTGCGCCAGGCCTAAGGCTAGAATGATTGCTGGAGTCCCAGAGTCCATGTAAGTGTGTGGGGGGGATGGTCGCCAGGACCTGTTAGGTAGTGAGGGCCACTGCTGGTACAACACTAGACCTGAGCCTACGCCCACTGCTGCACAGCCTTGACACCAGGCAAGTTTTTGGTGTCATTGGGGCTGGTCAGGGAGCTGGGGCCACTTCTGGACCTATTGCACTCCTGGGACCTGGATCATCACTGGAGTCCCATAACCAGAACGTGTAGGGGCTTCAGGTGGGCGTGGGGGTGGGGCCCACTGCTTGTACCACACCAGGCCTGGAAACAGATGAATTGCTGGAGCCCCACACCCGAGGTAAGTGTGGTGGGTTTCAGAACCAGTCAAGGACGGGGCCCATTTCCAGGATTACATATGACCTGGGACCAGGACGTTCACAGGAGGTCAGATCCCAGACAGGTGTGATGGGATAGACAGGACCAGTCCGGGAATGGCCTCACAGACGGTACTACAGCCAGCTTGGGACTGGGAGCATCAGTGGACACCCATAACTAAGGTAAGTGTGGCACTGCCGACTGGACCTGTAAGGACATGGGCGGGGGGGGGGGGGCACTCTCAGTATAAGACCAGTCCTGGGAGCAGTAACATCGCTGGAGACTTGGACCCCAGGTAAGTGAATTTTTGCAGCTGGGGCTAGTCAGGGAGCAGGGGCCACTGCTGGTAGTACATCAGTCCTGGAATCGGGAGCAGCTTTGAGGTCCCAGACTCCAGGTAAGTGTGGTGAGGTTGCCGGTGCCAGTCCTGTAGCTCCTGGAAGGTGGAAAAGGGTGCTTATTGAATGCATAGGCTTTTATCGGAGAAGCAGTCTTTGCTTCGGGGATCCATCCATGGGCCACAGATTACCTATAGAAGAGGTTTTCCCCAATTATGCAGGGAGGCAGCCTTGTTTTACTGGGTGGATTGCACAAGTGGTGGGCTCCCGCCAACCGCTCGTGTAATTCCATTTAAAGGCCTCAATTGATATCTGGATGGGAAGCTTGTCTTAGCCAAAGTTCTATGGGCCCCGCCACCGCTTATCCTGTCTCACAGGGACCATTAAATTCAGCCTTGGGTTTAAATTAAAGAACCATAGTAAGATTGGGAAATTGAATAAAAACACAGGGATTTCAGCTGGAATCAGAAGTTGATTGAGAAGTTAATTAAGTACGAGGATTAAATTAAACATCAGTAATAATAGGTTTATAATAAATCATCCCCCCCCCCCCACCCCGGTAAATATTGATGAGGACAGTAACATATTTCATGAGGTCTTTTATCAACACTGTAGTGAATGTCTTTTTGTCAGACTGGAGGAAGATATACTGTGTTGATCCCCAGGGTTCGATACGAGGTCCACTGATGTTTCTGATATACATTAATGACTTAGACTTCGGGCTTCAGCCCACATTGTCGAACTTTGCAGCAGTCATGAAGCGTGAAAGTACAGTGAAGAGTGAGGAAGATAGTAATGGAATTCAGGAGGACAGAGACAGGGCGGTGGAATGGGCAGAAACAACAATAACAACATGTGCTGATATTGCACCTTTCATGCATTGAAACGCTTCAAGATGCTTCACCGGCACATTATAAAGCAAAATAAAACACGGAGTGACATTAGAGGACTGTCGGTAACATGGTCAAAGGCTGGATCAAAGAGTTTTAATGAGTGTTTTAAAGTCAGAAAGCGATGTGGAGAGGTGTGTAGAGGGTATTATGGAGCTTAGGGCCCAGGCAACTGAAAGTACGATCATCAATGGTGAAGAGATTAAAATCCAGGGTGCTCAAGAGGCCAGTATTAGATGAAAACACATATCTTAATGTGTCGTGGGGCGGAAGGAGATTACAGTGATAGAGGACTGGATATGTGTGGGAAGTGGGACTCCCAGTGCTGGTCCAGAAAGGCGGTGGTAACACCAGCTCGGCCTTTTCGTGCCACACCCCCGACACAGAGAGTTCCATTTTTTTTCTTTGTCTCCGTGTCTCACATCAGTATGCAAGTCACTTTAAAGATGGGATTCCCGCCTCCAAGTCTGATTGCTAGCCAATCAGCTCAGCAGTATTGGCACTGTCACTGGAAGTTTTGGCCACTGTCAGTACTGCAGAGGTCTTGGACCCAGGCCCAGCGCTGGAACCAGGACGCAAGGTGAGTGAGCTATGGTCATCAGGACCAGTATGCAAGTCCTCACCTCATGGGGATCCATAAAATCCAGCCCATAGAGTAGTGAGGCCATGGAAGATTTTGAAAACAAGGATGAGGATTTTAAATTTAAGACGTGTCTTAATCGATAGCCAATGTAGGTCAGCGAGCACAGCAGTGATAGGTGAATCAGCGTGAGAGTGTTAATGGGAGTGAACACAACAGCAGCTGAATTTTAGATGAGCTGACGTTTACAGAGATTAGAATGTGGGAGATCAGCAGGAAGACATTGGAATGATCAAGTCTAGAGCTAACTAAGGCCTGAATAAAGGTTTTGGGCAGAGGAGCCGAGGCAGGGGCGAAGTCAGGCCAAGTTACAGCGACCTTATTTGGCCAGTATTCAGGAGAAGTTTGTTGCGGCCGGTATGTAGCAAGCCCAACAAGAAAGGGCGCAGTTTTGGACTTAATATTAAGAAATGAAGTTAGGAAAGTGGAAGGTGTGGCAGTCAGAGAGCACTTTGGTGACAGTGATCATAATTCAGTCAGTTTGATTATAATTATGGAAAAGGGCAAGGACAAAAAAGGAATGCTAGTTCTCAAATGGGCCGAGGTCAATTTTACTAAACTGAGGAGTGACTTAGCGAAAGTGGAATGGAAACAGCTACTTGAAGGCAAATCAGTGTCACAGCAGTGGGAGACATTAAAAGGGAAGATTCAAGGGGTTCAGGTAAACATTCCAAAAAGAAAAAGTGTGGAACGGCCAATTCTAGAACCTCCTGGATGTCAAGGAGCCTACAGGGTAAGATAATGCAGAAAAGGAAAATGTTTGTCGACAATGAGAACTCAGTACACCAGAAAGCTGAGAGGAGTATAGAAGGTGGATGGATGTGATCCAAAAGGAAATTAGAAAAGCAAAGAGAGGGCGTGAAAGAATATTGACAAGCAAAATCAAGATGATCCCGAGGATGTTTCATTAATACATAAGGAGTCAGAAGATAAATAAGGAGAGTGTAGGGCCCATGTGAGAGCACAAAAGTAACGTATGTGTAGGGAGGGAAGATGTGGTATGGTTCTTAATGAATACCTTGCATCTATCTTCACAAAAGAGGGGGATGATGCAGATATTTTAGATAAGGAAGAGGAGTGTGAAGTATTGCATGTGATAAGCATAGAGAGGATGATGTATTAATGAGATTAGCATCCTTGAAAGGTGATAAGTCACCAGAACCGGATCAAATGTACCCGAAGTTGTTAAAAGAATCGAGGGAGGAAATAGCGTAAGTTCTGTCCATCATTTTCCAGTCCTCACTGGATGCAAGTGTCGTGCCAGAGGCTTGGAGAAGTGCTAATGTTGTACTTCTGTTGAAAAAGAGAGCGAGGGATAGACCAAATAATTACAAGCCAGTTAGTCTAAGCTCAGTAGTGGACAAATTGCTGGAATCATTTCTGAGAGTTTGGATAATCTGCCATTTAGAAGGGAATAGATTCATCAAGGATAATCAGCATAGATTTGTGAAGGGAAGATCTTGTTTGACTAAACTGATTGAATTATTTTAAGAAGAAACAAGGAATATTTCTGAGCATAGTGCATTTGATGTGGTCTACATGGAATTTAGCACTGTGTTTGACAAGCTCCCACATAGCAGAAAGGTTACAGCACACAAAATCACACAGTTGTTACAGTGCTGAAGGAAGCCTTTCGGATCGTCAAGTCCACACCGGCTGCCTGAAAGAGCAACTCCTCAGTTCCATTCACCTTTTTTCTCCCCGTAACCCTGCACATTGTTACAGTTCATATAACTGTCTAATTCCCTTTTCAATGCTTCAATTGAACCTGCCTCCTTCACGTTCCCAGGCAGCGCATTCCAAACCTTAACCACTCGCTGCGTCGAGAAGAGCTTTTCCTCATGTCACTTTGAAATCTCTTACCAAGTACTTTCAATGTGTGCCCTCTCGTTCTCGATCTTTTCACGAGTGAGAACAGTTTCTCTCTATCTACTCCTTCCAGAACCCTCGTGATTCTGAATACCTCTATCAAATCACCGCTCACCCTTTTTTTCTCCAAGGAAAACAGTCCTAACTTCTCTATTCTGTCTTCTGAACTCAAATTCCTCATTCTTGGAACCATTGTCGTGAATCTTCTCTGTCCTCTCTTCAATGCCCTCACATCTTTCCTCAAGTCAGGATCCCAGAATTGGCGCAATACTCCAGCTGAGGCTAAAATAGTGTATATTACAAGTTGAATGGAACTTCCTTGCTCTTGCACTCTATGCTCCTATTAATAAAGCCGAGTATACTGCATGCTTTATTAACCGGTCTCTCAACCTGTCCTGTCACCGTCAATGACTTATGCACATATATACCTAGGTCCCTCTGCTCCTGTACCCCCATTAGAATTGTACTTGTATTATGTATTGTCTGTGCACGTACTTCCAATCAACATGAATTGCGCATTTCTCTGCATTAAACTTCATCTGCCACCTGTCTGCCCATTTCCCCAAGTTGTCTATGTCCTTTTGAAGTTCTAAATGTTCCTCCTCACAAAGTCAAGGCCATTAATATATGTCAGGAAAAGCAAGGATCTCAACACTGATCCCTGGGGAACTCCACTACAAACCGTGCTCCAAACCAAAAAACTTCCATTTCACACTACTCTTTGTTTCCTGTCACTCAGCCAATTTCATATCCATGTTGCTACTATGCCTTTTATTCCATGAGCTAAAGGTTTGCTCACAAGTCTGGTATGTGACACTGTATCAAATGCCCTTTGACAATCGCTGTACACCACATCAACAGCATTGCCCTCACCAACCCTCTCTGTTACCACTTCAAACAAACTGCAGCAAGATTGTGAAACACAATTTCCCTCAAGAAATCCATGCTGGTTTTCCTTAATTAACTCTCATTTATCTATGTGACTATTGATTTTGTCACGAATGATTTTGTCTAGAGGTTTCATCACCAGCGAAGTTGAACTGACTGGTCTGCAGTTGCTATGCTTATCTGTACACCCTTTATTGAACAAGGATGTGACGTTTCCAATTTTCCAGTCCTCCAACATCATCCCCGAGTCTCAGAAAGAATGAAAAATATAGCCAGTGCTTCTACAATTTCCACCCTCACTTCCCTTAGTATCCTTGGATGCATCACATCCGGTAGTGCTGCTTTATTTACTTTAAGTGCAGACAACCTGTCTAATAGTTCCTGTTTATCAAATTTAAGCCCCTCTAGTGTCTGACCTCACACCTTTTTCAACAATTCCAGGGTTTATATGCCTATAGTAAACTTTGTGATGCCCTTTAATGCCAGCTGGCAGTTGCTTTACATGCTCTTTATTTGCTTCTATTATTTGCTTTTTCACTTTCACTGTGGACCTTCTATTTTCAGCCTGGTTCTCAATAGTTTTTGCTGCCTGTCATCTGTCATAAGGACATGTTTTCTCCTTTATCTTACTTTCTAACTCTTTTGTCATGCAGAGAGCTCTGGATTTGTTTATCCTACCTTTCCCGTCGAAGGAGCATACCTTAACTGTGTCCAAACTGTCTCATTTTAAACGTATCCCATTGTTCAGGTACCAGTTTGTCTGTCAGCTTTTGATTCCACTTGATTCGCCCCAGCTCCATTCATGCCCCCTTGATGTTGGCCTCACCCCAATTAATTATTCTGAACCCGGAATGCTCTTTGTCCTGTTCCCAAATTCAGCCTAGACCTTATGATACAATGATCACTATACCCTAAAAACTCTCCTATTGATAATTGTTCCACTGGGTCCACCTAATTCCCAAGAACCAGGTCTGGCAGTTCTTCCTTCCTCGTTGGACTAGCAACATACCATTGCAGAAAAAAATCCTGAACACACTCCAGAAACCCTTGCCTCTCACTGTCCTTTACAGTACTATTATTCCAGTCTATATTTGGAGAATGAATGCCCACCATTAAAACTACCCTATAATTTTTGCACCACTCTCTAATTTCCTTGCAAGTTTGGTCCTCCAGGTTCTTACCAATAGTTGGTGGCTTATAGGCAACACCGAGCAATGGAACTGCACCTTTTATTTCATTATCTCTAGCCAAATTGATTCCGCCATCGGACCCTCTGGGACATCCTTTTTCTGCAGCACTGCAAGTTATCCTTAATCAATGCTGCCACCGCCCCCCTTTTTTTCTCCAGCACTGCAATGGTCTCCTTAATCCGAAAAGTAAAGCCCATGGGATCCAGGGAAATGCAGCAAGGTGGATGCAAAATTGGCTCAGTAGCAGGAAAGAACGGGTAATTGTTGATGGGTGTTTTGGCGACTGGAAGGCTGTTTCCTTTTGTGTTCCGCAGGGCTCAGTACTGGTTCCCTTTTTGTGGTATATGTAAGCAATTTGGCTATAAATATAGGAGCATGTTCAAGACGTTTGTACACAACATAAGGGGGAAAACGCCGCCTGAATGAGAGCGAGGAGGATAGCTGTAAACTGCAGAAAGAGATTGATGGTCTGGTCAAATTGGCAGAAAAGTGGTAAATGGAATTCAACCTGCATAAGTGTGAAGTGATGCATTTGGGGAGGTCAAGCAAGGCAACGGAATTCACGATAATTGGGAGAATACTGAGAAGTGTAGAGGAAGTAAATGACGTTGGACTAAATGCCCACAGATCCCTGAATGTATCAGGGCAGGTAGATAAGGTGGGCAAGAAGTGTTGTGAGAGCCCATATTTCTTTGTTAAAACTTGGAATCTATATTTTAAAACGGAAGAGTCTGAACGTTGGGTGTTTTCTTTTGAAGGAAATTCAACTGAACGTTAACCAGTAAACAAGCTTTTGCTGGAGCACATGTGATTTCAGGTTAACAACACAGGGAGTTCTAACCTGAAGGGACAGATGATTACAAGGAAATGACGGACCACGACATATAGCTGTCACAGGATTGTTGCTGATCTGTTTTTGCTATCACTTTGAATTGTTCAAAGATGTCGCTTTTCTTTTTACTAAAATCGGCAGTTGGAATTTGCTTTGGACCTGATAGAAGATCGGAAGAGAAAGAAAACTCCTGTTGCATCTCTTTGAAGAATCCCTGCTATTGAAAAGCAAAAGCGGGTATGAAGTTGTACTGTTGCCTCCTGTATTTTGAAGAAACATTGAACTTTTGCAGAAACCAACCAACTTCAAAAGAACCTTGCATCAAATGTTTGAGTACTGAAACCTGCGTTGTTGCACATTTGCTGTAAGACCTATGTGAAGCCTTCTGCAGTTGAATTGCTTTGAACATCTACCCAAACAAACTGTTCAGCGACCTCGCCTGGAACGTTTCCGAGTGCCAGCCAACAATTTGACTTTGGAACACCTCGTCAAAACAAAGGACTTCCTTCCAGATTATTGCAGTCTACTTTTTTTTTTAATTCTTTCTATTCCTTTGTAACAGCTGTAAACAAAAATCCCTACTTGTGGTGAACTCTTTGTTGGATGCATATGCGTGTGCGTGAGGGCAATGGTAAAATACAGGGCTTTAATATTTCATTTCGCATATGTGTTTACTTCCTTATTGGTTAAGACTTGTTTAAGAACAAAGTTTAATTTTGTTGTTTATTAAAGATGGTATGTTTTACTCTGGTAACAATTAGAGGATCTGGTTGGTTGTTTCAGTAGGTGGGAAAAATTATTGATAGGCTGTGCCCTGTGGAGAAGTGGGACTGATTTAACAGTGCACTCCCCCCGCATTGGTCGTAACATAAGGCATATGGAATCGTTCATTTTTATTAGCTGAGGTGTAGAATATAAGAGCATGGAGGTTATGCTGGGACTGTGCAATTCATTAGTTAGCAACAACCTGAGTACCGTGTGCCATTCTGGTCACCTCATTACAGAAAGGATGTAATTACACTCGAGAACGTTTGGAGGATATTTACGAGGAGGTTGGTGGAACTGGAAAAATGCAGCTATGGAGAAAGATTGGATAGGCTGGGGTTGTTTTCCTTGGAACACGGAAGGCCCAGGTGAGAATTTAGAGGCCTGGAGAGAGTGGATGTGAAGGTCCTATTTACATGCAGAGAGATCAGTGACCAGGGAGCATAGCTTGAAAGTGATTGCTGGAAAGAGTACAGTGTTATTGAGGAAACAGAATAACCCAGATGGTGGGGGGAGGGTGGTGGTGGGGGGGGGGATGGGGGTGGGGGGCGGTGTTGGAACTCACTGACTGAAAGGCAGAGACCCAAATCTGATTTAAAACGGAGTCTCGATATGCACCTCTACAGCTTAACGTTCAGCGCTAGGGACCAAATTCTGGAAGGTGGGATTAGAATGGGTGGATCGTTTTTTGACCGACACAGACACGATGGGCCACGTGAACTCTTTCTGTGCTGTTTCAGTTCAATGATTTTCTATGAATTTTCTCTGATTTTCTTGGTGGACATCGACTATTTTAGTGAAGGCTCATCTCGGTGTCAAAAATGACCCAAAGGTTGCCAACAATCTGGTTTAGTCTCACACAGTTGCCAGGAAGAGGGATGCAGTCGGTAGCTAGGGAATAAAGTTGGGAACGGGATCTGAAAACAATGGCATCAATCTTCTCGATATTTAATTGGAACAGTAGATGTGTGAGGTAATACATTTTCGAAGGATGTATGTGGAAAGACAACACAAGGTATATGTTACAATTGAAAAGGGAGTATCAGAAGAGAGCGACCTGGGAGTTTGCGTGCAAATCGTTGAATGTCACAGGGCAGGTGACAAAAGCAGTTAATAAAGCATATGAGATCCTAGGATTTATAAATAGGGGCATATCAAACAAAAGTTGGAAAGTTATGCTAAATCTATATGAAACACTACGGCACACCCCAGTACATAATACATGGAACCGCAGAATTCTTATCATATCGTACCAGGGATGTGGGAATTCAGTTACGTGGAGATATTTGAAAATCTGGGATTGTTCTCTGAAGAGCAGTGAAGGGTAAGTGGAGATGTAATATAGAAGTTCAAAGTCATGAAGAGTTTTGATAGGGTATTTAATGTGAATCTGTTTCTAATGTCAGCAAGTTCAGTATCAAGAAGACACAGATTGAGGTAATTGACACAGACCCAGAGGTCTAATGAGGAGAAATGTCTTACAGAGCAAGTTGTTAAAATGTGGAATTCACTGCCTGAAAACATGGTGGAAACATAGAAAGTTAGAAGATAGGAGCAGCAGTAGGCTATTCGGCACTTCGGGCCTGCTGTGCCATTCAAAAAAGATCACGGCTGATCATTTATTCAGTACCATGTTTCCGCTTTCTCCCAACATACCTTGATCCCTTTGCCATTAAGAAATATATCGATCTCCTTCTTCAATACATTTAATGACTTGGCCTCCACTGCTTTCTGCGGTAGATAATTGGACAGATTCACCACCCTCTGAGTGAAGAAATTTCTCCTCATCTCTGTTCTAACTGGCATACCCCGTATCGTGAGCCTGTGACCCCTGGTTCTGGCTCCCCAGCAATTGGGAACATCCTCCCTGCATCTGAAATAAAAGCAAAATACTGCAGAAGCTGGCAATCTGAAATAAAAATAAGAAATGCTCCCTGCATCTAACCTGTGTAGTTCTGTTAGAATTTTATATGTTTCTATGGGATCCCTTTCATTCTTTTAAACTCGAGTGCAGTCGAACCAACCTCTCCTGATACATCAATCTTACCATCCCAGGAATCAGTCCAGTAAATCTTCTTTGCACCCCATCCATGGCAAGAACATCCTTCCTCAGATAAGGCAATCAAAACTTCTCACAATACTCCAGATGAGGTCTCACCAAGGCCTGTGATAGGGTGGGATGGGGGAGAGTGTGTTAAGGGCAAAATCTACTTGGATGGAGTTAAGAAGCATAAAAGGTGCAGTTACATTGTTCAGTGTTCTCTTTAGGCAATCAGCTCGTGGGAAGGACGTTGAGGAATAAATTTGAAAGGAAATTACTGAAAGTTGCATGAATTATATAGTAGTTACAATTGGGGACACTCATTATCCAATTATGGACTGGGATAGTAGTAATGTAAAGGGCAGAGGAGGGCAAGAGTTTCTGGAGCGTGTTCAGGAAAATCTTCGACAAAAGTATGTTGCTAGTCCAACGAGAAAGGAGGCAGTGCTATACCTGGTTCTCGAGAATCAGCTGTTCCAAGTGGATCAAGTGTCAGTAGGAGAACATTTAGGAGACAGAGATCATTGCATCATATGGTTGACTCTGAGAAAGGAAAAATGAGAATCCAGGGGGAGAATAATGAATTAGGGGAAAGCCAACTTCAATGGCGTAAAAATGGTGCTGGGACAAAGACATTGGACTTAAACTTTGACAGGACAAACAGTAGCTGAAGAATGGGTTACCTTCAAAGAGCAGGTAGTTCGGGCACAGGCAAGGTATATTCCCTCGAAGGGGGAGCGTAGGGCAAACAGATCTCGAGGTCAATGAATGAAAAAAGAGACAGAGTTGAAAATGAAGAAGAAAAAGTGTGTTTATGACAGATGTCAGATCGATCATAAAATGGATAACCAGGCTGAATATGGAAGGTTCAGAGGTGAAGTGTAAAAGCAAATAAGAGAAACAAAGAGAGAGTACGCAAAGAGACTGGCAGCAAACTTTAAAGAAAATCCTAAAGTCTTTCTGCAGTCTCCCCCAGTGTAAGTACGCAGTCTTCCACGAGCCATGTTGCAGCTACTGGAGAAACACCGTATAAGAGCAGTAGGCAAGTCTTGCGAACCCACAAGACAGTCTCTAATGGAATAGACAATGGGGAATATTTCAGTTTTGTATGTATAATTGGATGTGATCTTGGATAAAGATGTTCACGGAAAGGTTTTTGTTGGTGTTTTTATTGGAGGATGGTGACCAATTGGACACTGTCACTGGGCGTCTCAGATGGATGTAGCAGTGGAGAATAGGAGATTTTTGGCGAGAAAGGGAAGTTGTCCTGTGGGAACTGAACTCTTAGCAGGGACTCTCCGACAGCCTGTCTGGGTCGAAGGCGTCCAGGAAACATACTCCCGGCCTCCTCCTTTTCCACCTCCTGAGGTAGCCCAGGATTCCTGGTGCCAATTCCTGTGTCCTCATGATGGTGATGATATGAAGGGTGCGGCAGAACACCATGAACTTGGACACCTGCTCCAGTGTGTACTGGAGGGCTCCCCCCGAGAGGTTCAGACATTGGAGGCAATGCTTCATCAGACCGATATTCTGTTCCACGATGTTCCTGGTGACTCCATTTCTCACGTTATCGACATGTTAATTGCATGAGGTTGCTTGGCTGCAGGAGGTGGGTTGGGGGTGTAGAAACATGAGTTGTGTCTGGAGGGGAGTTTTCTTTATCTACGAGGAGCCACATTCTGATTCTGCATGGAGTTAAGGCCCCAACTAGAGGACTGTGTCCAATTTTGGTAACCAGACTTTAGGAAGAATGTGAAAGTCCTTGAGAGGGTGCAGAGGAGATTTGCCAGAATCGTTCCAGGGATGGGGATTTTAGTTACAGGGTTAGTTTGACCTGGAGTTGTTTTCCCTGGAGCAAGGAGATTAAGAGGAGGTTTGATACAGGTGTACAAGATTATGATACGTTTAATTAAGATAGACAAGGAAAATCTGTTGCCATTAACTGCAGAAACACGAACAAGGGGGCACAGACGAAAGATTGCGGGCAAGTGATACGGGGGAATATGAGGAAGAACTTTTTTACACAGTGGATGGTACTGACCTGGAACTCACGGACCATGAGTTGGTAGAAGCCGAGACAATCAATAATTTCCAAACGAAACTGGATGGGCACCTGAAAGAAATGAACTTATCGGGGATTGCGTGGGGGAGTGAGACTGACTCGATTGTTCCACGAAGAACTGGCATGGAGGGGTCGACTGGCCTCTTCCTGCATATAAACGACTTTATTACAACATCTGCGACATTATGTTGGACACTGCGCCTGCTCCTACCTGGAAATCACCCCTAAAAATCTGAAAAGGACAAAGGGTGGGAAGGTGATATCCGCCAAAGCAGTCCTGGGAGAGAAAGATCAGCAGGAGACACAAGGGGCCCTCCTCCAGCCAAAAAGGAAGGTGCTGTGAGCAAGGGTGAGACCCAGAGACTTGTGTGCTTCCATTGTAACAAGGCATGACATTCAAAATCTGGCTGCTGGCACTTAAAGTGGAAACCGGTAGCCTTAATCAGGGCACAGCTGCTCAGTGCAGGTGAGGGCCTGATGGAAAACACGGAACAGGCTGTGGGTTTGAATCCCATTAGGGTGAAACCCAGGAAGCTTTCGACGGCCAGTGCAGGAAAAGTTGATAGTATTCCTGAAGGTTATCAGGGTTTGGTATTTGAAGGGAAAGTAACTTCAAACCCTTCGAGTGGGGCAAGCAAGCTCATAGTGATTCTTAGCAACACAAGGGCCACCAGACCCCTTTTTAACCGAGAGTGCAGTGAACACCAAAATGGTGGTAAATGATGTTTGAGGGCAGTGTATGCCTGCACCTGTACACCGAGTACACCTGGAGTGGGACCTAATTACGGAAGCGGGGACAATAGGGATTGTCCCTAGTTTGCCTGTGGACGGGGTTGGCCTGCTCCTCGGTAATCAGCTGTGGAGGATGAAGGTGGCAGCCACCCCACCCCTGCCGCCAAGTAGAGAAAGAAATACCGCAGGAGGTGAGAGAGGCAGAGCAGTGGCAGGAAACGGTCTCCTGCAGAACCCCGGAAAGTGCAATGGGTCAGGCCAAGATCAAATTAGTTCCTTCAAAGCAGACTGCAGTGGCACTGCAGGCAAATGACCAGGTCTGTCAGTCTGAGACTTGCTTTGGAAAGTTAGGAGACCCAGGGAATGAATTAAATGGATTTTCCCCAGCTGAGGCTCAGTGAGCCGACCTGGTATTGCGAAAGTTAGCACAGGCTGCTCAGTTTGAAAGAGAAGCAGAGAGAGTCCCTGACTGCTACATTTTGAAGAATGAGGTACCGATAAGTACATAAAAACATAAGAAATAGGAGCAGGAGTAGGTCATTCAGCCCCATCATTCAATAAGATCATGCTGATCTGTCCCAGGCCCCAAGTACTCTTTCAGACCTGATTCACATAACTCTCGTCTCCCCGAGATTTCAAAAATCTACCTTCCTCCTCCTTAAATACATTTAGTGACCTAGCCTCCACCACTCTCTCAGCTAGACAATTCCAGTGATTCACCACCCTCTGAGAAAAGATATTCCGTACCATCTCAGTATTAAATGTGTGACCGCTTAGTCTGTAACTCTGTCGCCTAGTTCGAGATTCCCCCACCAGTGGAAACATATTCTCAACATCTTCTGTCAAGCCCCCTTAGATTCTGATATGTTTCTATAAGATCACCTCTCATTCTTCTAAACTCCAATTAATAAACGTCTAACCTGTTTAGCCAGTCTTGATAGCACAACCCCTTAATCCCAGGAATCATCCGAGTGGACCTTTTCTGAACTGCCTAGTATATCCTTCCGTAACTACGGGGACCAAAGCTACACGCAGTACTCAGGTGTGGCCTCACCAACACCCTGCACAGTTGCAACAAGACTTCCCTACTTTTACACTCCAACTCCCTAGCAATTAAGGCCAGAATTCCATTTGCTTCCTAATTATTTGCAGCACCTGCATACTAAACTTTTCCGTTTCCTGTACAAGGACATCCAAATCCCTCTGTACTTGTAGCATTTTGTCGTCCTTCTCCATCTAAATGATAATCTTCATTTTTATTCTCCCTACCAAAGTGGATTACCTCACACTTTCATACATTCTTTCAACTAAGGCAAAGGAATACATGATTAATGGGAAAATACTGAGAAGTGCAATGGAAGTGAGGGACCTTGGGATGAATGTTCACAGGTCCCTGAAGGACAATAGGGCAGATTGAAAAGGTGGTTGAGAAGACATATGGAATCCTTTCCATTATGAGCCGTGGTATAGAATATAGGAGTAGGGAGGTTATGCTGGAACTGTATAACTCACTGGTTAGGCCACAGCTTGAGTACTGTGTGCAGTTCTGGTCACTTCATTACAGAATGGATGTAACTGAATTAGAGAGCATACAGAGGAGATTGAAGGCGATATTGCTAGGATTGTGAAAATGCAGCTTTGAGGAATTATTGGATAGGCTGGGCTGTTCTCCTTGGAACAGAGAAGGCTGAGGGGAGATTGGATTGAAATGTAGAAAATTTTGAATGTCCTGGATGGAGTGGAGGTGAAGGGTCTATTCACCTTAGCAGAGAGGTCAGTGATGAGGGGGCATACATTTTAACCAGATGGTCGAATGATTCGAGGGAAGATAAGGGGAAAAAATTGCCTTGCTGCACCTCAAGTGCTGTAACTTGCAGGACTACGGACCAAATGCTGGAAGGTGGGGTTCTGTTTTGGGTGTAGGGGTGTGGGTCATTTTGGCAGGCAAGAACACAATGGGCCATTTGTCCTATTTCTATTTAGTGAAGATGCGTATTTGTAGTTGGAAGCTCATATCGAGATCCAATATAACACCAAGGTGTGAACAGTCTGGTTTTGTCACACAGTTGCCACAATGAGGGATGGAGTCAGCAGCTAGGGAATGAAGTTCGGAGTAGGGACTGACAACAATGGCTTCAATCATCACACTTTTGAATTGTCACAGCAGATGTGTGAGTTAATGCATTTTAGAAGGATGTATGCAGAGAGACAACACAAGCTACATGTTGCAATTGTAAAGGGACTGCAGAAACAGAGAGACCTGGGAGTGCAAATCATTGAAGGTCACAGGACAGGTTAACAAAGCAGTTAACAAAACATATCAGATGCTGTTCTATATAAATAGAGACATAGAAAATAAAGACTCGGAAGTTATGTTAAATCTCTGTAAAACATGCCTACACATGCCAGTAAATGATACATGGAACAACAGAATTTTAATCATATTGTACCACTGATCTAGGAATTCAGTTATGTGGAGGGATTGGAGAAGTTGGGATTATTTTCTTTGCAGTAGTGAAGGGTAAGAGGATATTTAATATAGAATTCAAAGTCATGAGGATTTTGAGAAATGAGGAGAATTTTCTTACACAGCGAGTTGTTGGGATCTGGAATTCGCTACTTGAAGTCATGGCGGAAACATGTTTATTACGATCTTTCAAAAGGGAATTTAACAAATGCTGACAACGCAACCACGAGGCGGCGCAATACTTGCACATGCGCAAATGCAGGCACTTCAAATGGAACGTCAGTGTCTGCGACGTTCAGACAGCTGCCTGGATTAATGCTGGCATGGCTTAATGTATCACGCGAAATGCTATCGCGAGATCGTTCTAGCAAACTAACCTTACATTAAGTTGGTTGGAAGCCCAGTAATATGCCTGGATACTCACTGTAATCCTCAGATCCATGGAATATTTCCATGGTATTAAATACAAAATGAATTACATGTTTGATCGTGAGTTGACACCCCGATCATTGGAATCAGGCAGATTATAAAATTTGCTGGCAGTTCGTTATTGCGCTTCGTTTAGATGACTGACCAGGGCTAATTCACCCGAACACAGCTACTAGCTCCTGCCACACTGGTTGCTCTCCCCCATCCGCAGCTTGCTTTGTTCCCCCCAAACCTCATCACTTGCTCCAGGCCTTGCTGCTTCCCCCCTCCACCCTGACCGACTTTTCTCCGCTCCTCTGCGCAACGCTCTCTGACTTCTTACTCCCCACATCCCCTCACCAACCCCCATTCAGCCGTTAGTTAGCGGCGGCGCCGCTTTACCCCCTGTCAGCCACGTGCTGCCCAAAGAAGCAAGTGGTGACGGGGCGATGTAGGAACGAGTGTATTGAGTACTCTGTACAAGCAGCACTCCCTAAAACTGGTCTCTATGCAACTTACTCTATTTAGGATTTAGGGAGAGAATTCCAGAGCTTAGGGATGAGAATAATAAGTTCTGGAAATATTCAGCAGGTCTGGCAGCATCTGTGAAGAGACAAACAGACTTAACTTTTCAAGTCTGTGGCACTTCTTCAGAATTGGTAAACGTTAGAAATGTAACAGTCTTTGAGCAAATGAAAGAGGAGAAGGGTGTAGAAGAACAAGAAGGAAGAGTTGTGATGGAACAGAGAAGGGAGAAATTAAATGACAGGCTGTTACATTTTTAACGTTTACCAGTTCTGATGAAGGGTCACTTACCTGGGATATCAGCAACTTTGTTCTCTGCACAGATGCTGCCAGATCTGCTGTGTATTTCCAGAACTTTCCTTTCACCCTTCGGAGTCCCAACATCCACAGTCATTTGCATTTATTTTAGTATTTGATTCACTGCCACTTCTCTTCCAGGAATGCCTACCTTGAAGAAATTCTGCTCTTCTCTTCCAGAGCTTAGGGCTTCGGCAGCTGAAGGCACGGCCATCAATGGTAGGGATGCTTATGTGACCAGAATTAGATGCATGCCGACATCTCCGTGGGTTGTAGCACTGGAGGAAATTCCAGAGATAGGGAGGGGTGAAGCAAATAGGGATTTGAAAAGGAGGCTGAGAGTTTTAAAATTGAGGTGTTGTTGACCATGAGCCAATATAGGTCAGAGGGTACAGGGGGTGACGGGGAACAGGACTTGGTGTGAGTTAGGACATGGGCAGCAGTGTTTTGGATCACCTCAAGTTTATGGCGGGTAGAATGTGGGAGAACAGCCAGGAGTGTGTTGGAATAGTCAAGTATAGAGGTAACACAGGCAAGGGGGAGTGTTTCATCAGCAGAAGAGCAGAGAGATTGAGAGATTTGGCTGATGACACGGAGGTGTAAATAAATGTGAATATTTTGCCGGAAGCTCATCGCAGGGTCAACTATTACACCAGGTTGGGAATAGTTGTCTTTAGTCTCAGACAGTTGACAAGGAGAGGGATGGAGTCGTGAGCTAGGAAACGTTTCTTGCTGGGTCTGAAAACACTGGCTTTAGTCTTCATAATATTTAATTGGCATGGCAGATGCGTGAGGTGATACATTGTAGGAAGATTTTATTTATATTCGTCATTCATGGGACGTATGTGTCGCTGGCTGTGCCAGCATTTATTACCCATACCTAATTGCACTAGAGAAGTTGATGGGTGAGATGCTTACCGATGAATGAGGAGTGACAATACAAGCTAAATGGCACAACCTTAAAGGTGGTGAGAAGAACAGAAAGACCTGGGTATTTGTGTGCAATCTGTGAAGATAGCTGGACAGGTTAACAAACAGTTAACCAAGAAAATAGATCCCTAGACTTTATTAATAGACACATAGGTTTGAATCGTCAGCATGTTATGGTAAATATATAGAAAAGACTAGTTCAGCTCCACCTGGAGCATTGTGTCCAATACTGGGAACCACACTTTAGGAAGGACATGAAGCCTTTGGAGAGGGGACAGAAGAGTTTTTCTGGAACTTTTCCAGGGATGAGGGATTACAGTTGGAAATTTGGGATTGTTCTCCTGTGAGCAGGGAAACTTAAAAGGAGACCTGACTGATATATCTAACATTATAGAGGTTTTAGATCAATTTAATAAAGTGAAACGGTTTCCAATGTGTGAGAGGCCGTTAATCAGAGGACAAAGATTTATGGCGATGGTAAAAAAGAAGCAGAGGCGACACGAGGATTTTTAATGCAATGGTTGTTTCGGATTTTCAATGTATCGTCTGATAGGCGAAAGGATACAGATTCAATAGCGGATTCCAAAAGGGAATTAGATAAATATCTTAACGAGAAAAAAATGGAAGGATCTGGGAAAGAGCCACGGTGTGGTACAAAATGGAAGCTCTTCAAAAGGGTCAGCACTGACTTGATAGACCAAATGGCTTCCTTCCATGCAATGCTATTCTTTGATTCTATGATTGTTCCTGCCTCAACTTTCCCAATATTCCTATCCTTCCAAAATGTGTTTGATAATGTACCACAAAACAGCCGTGTTACCAAATTAGAAGCACATTGGATTAAAGGACCAATGTCAGCCGTGGCTCAGTTTGTAGCTCTCTTCCCTTTCAGTAACAAGCTTCTAGGATCAAGTATCACTGCAGGACTTGATCTCAAGAATCAAGGTTGACAGTGCATTGCAATACTGAGGGTGTGCTGCACTGTCAGAGGTGCCATCATTCAAATAAAGCACTAAACCGAGGCCCCGTCTGTCCTCTCAGGTGGATAATAATAATTCCATTGCGCTATTTAGAAGCAGAGGAGGGGAATTATTCCCGGTGTCCTGGTCAATATTCATACTTCAATCAACAGCACAAAAACAGATCTGATCATTAACACATTGCTGCTTGTGGGAACTTGCTGTGCTTCATAGATTACAAGAGAGACTACACTTTAAAAAGTACTCTTTGGGTGTAAATCGCTGTGGGGCATGCAGTGGTCATGAAATGCGTTATTTTCAATAACAGCATTCTGCCAGGATAATCGACATTCACCAAGATGATATACTGGCATGCTCACACACCAACTTTACATTAATGGAGTCAGCTAATTGATACGTCATCCGCTCCTGCCTGGAAACACCCAGATACATAGACGTTCAATGAAAATTTGACCGTAACGGCCACTGACAGCATCGTCTTCACCCTGATGTGAGGCTCCAGTTCATGTTGCAGGAGCTGACACTGCTCTGTGACCAATTACTTATTGAATCAGAGTCGACTCACACACCGCACCTGGGTTAGGTGTAGGTAGGAAATTTGCTCTTGGAAAACCCAGCGTGGGTAGGGCAGAGCCCTGTCCTTCTCCCTCTTTACAGATCCTACCCCCTCTGCAGCCACTGTTCCATGTGTTGGTCATGTTACAGACCCAGAGGCACTGTAACTATAGTCCCTATACCTCGTTCAGAGTTGGGGCACCAAATCCTCTGTCCCCCCTGAATGACTGCAGCAGCTCACAATACAACCTCCAGAAAACCATTCACAACACCTCCACTAACTTTACAATAGCAGAAGGAAGTCAAAATCGCCTCTCCTGTAATTTGGATGCCTGGTCCTTTTAAATAACACTGGAGGGGGTTCCTCATGCTGCTGACTGACACAGGCAGTGAGTGGACATGTACAGAACAACTTTCAAAGATGTGTGTCAATGCTGCTGGAACGCCATACTCAAAACGGAACACCACTGTAGAGAAGCCACTGGTGGCTGGCAGCGCATCCACCACCACATTAAAAGTTCTAGGCTTTGTAGCCTCGTCAGCAATGGCTCTACGGAGCCCAGAACTGCAGTTACGGAGAGATACAGAGTGAATTGATAAATAATCTAACGGAAAAAATATGCAGCACCATGAGAAATAGACGGGTGCATGGGACTCATTGTATGGGTGGGGTCATAGAGGGAACTGAACACAATAACAGGAATATTACAAATATGATTCTACTTTACCAGGAATCATTGTGGATCAGGGTGCTCAGGGGTGATGAAAGACAGGATTTAGTGAGAATTAGGATTCAGGAATCAGAGATTTCGATGTGCTGTGGTTAATGCAGGTTTGTAACTATGAGTCTTCTCAGCATAGCTTTAGGATAGTTGAGACTGGATTGTGGTTTAAAGAGCAGATGGACAAAGACAAAGGCTGATATTACAGATGTCGTTGTCGACAGGATAGGGTTTTGGAATTCAGCTCAGGGTCAAAAAGATCATTGAGGAAGTGAACTGTTGGTTTCAGCTCTTATATTGGCTGATTCATTGGAAAGAGAACAGAGTGTATGTTGGGAATGACAACAATGGCTTCAATATCCCCAATACTTAAATAACAAGGATAGTAATACATTGAATCGTGGTTTACACATGCAATAGCTGGGCAGGGAGAGACTTACCAGGGGCACCAACAGCAGCAAAGATGACACAGTAAATTAAAATAACAGTAATACAGTTAGCAATGGTTTATAGAACTAATACCTGGAGATAGAAATTTCCCATGAATGATCACAGCAGCGAGGATGGCAGGTTAAATGACAAGATCAGTAATGCAGTTAAATAGGGTTATATAATTAATAACTGGACAAAGAGAGAGAGACTTACCAGGGACACCAATAATAGCTAGGATGGGATAGTAAATGTATTGAATCATCCGAAGTGCATCACCGAATCGCCATTCCAATGGTATCCAATCACAACCTGCAGATAGACTGTTAAACACATCGGATAAACCCCTACCCAATGTTGTAACATTCCATTCTGCTGTTCTCAGATTCTGACCCATTGCTGCAACATTGAAATCTATTGTTCTCAGATTCTGATCTATCCTCTGCCTCTCTCTGGAGCCGCTGATGCCTGTTCGTGCCGAGGTTTATGCTCCTGCTGACACTATCGGATAACATATTGAAAGGAGTCCCTATTAATAGAAGATGGAAACCCTCTGGTGATACAATTAGGGTCCATGGAGACTGACATTAATTACAGGCACTGAAAGAACAGATTCAGTTAACCCCTTTAAATCCAACACTTTACCACAATAAAGTCGATCTTTTAGCTGGTCTAGATGAGATATGTGAGAGCTAATGATGGAAAGAGTGGTGGAAATAGAGGCACTGGGCAGAATATTCCAGTACTCCTATGATATTGGGGTGGTGACAGATGACTGCAGATTTACCAATGTTACACCCTGCTTCAAAAAGGCAGAAATGTGTCAGCACTGTTATTGCAGTTCCTGCTTTCTAAAGTCGGTGTAACATCGGGAAACGTTTAGAGTCTATAATCTGGGGGTAAATCATGTATACTTTGGTAAACCATGGGTTTGTAAATGACAAGCAGCCTGGATATGTTAATGCAAATTATGTCTGACAAATTCTTTCCAGTTCTTCAATGAGGTAATGGAGCGGGTTGCTGAAGGAGGCATGGTTGATGTCGTTTATGTCAACTTTCAAATGTTATGTGATCAAGTTCCATCTAATTGTCTTGTTAGGAAAACTGCACCCCATGTATGAAAGGGGCAGTGACAGTGCAGATATGACACTGGCTAAGAAACAGAAAGCAGAGAGAGGTTGTGAACAGTTGTTGCTCAGACTGGATGGGAGTATACAGCAGTGTTCCCCAGGGATCAGTATTAGGACCACCTCCCCTTTTGTCACATATGAATGCTATAGACGTTTCAATAAATGGCATAATTTCAACGTGGAGCTGGGAAACCGAAACGTGAGGTGGATGGCAGTGGGTTTGAGGATGACATGATGACCAGATCAGGAGCCAATGTAGGTCAGCAAGCAAAGGCATGATGGATGAACGGGGCATGATGTAAATTAGGATAAAGGCAGCAGAGATTTAGACGGGCTGACATTTATGGAGGAGGCGAGGTGGGATGTAAGCGATGAGTAGATTGGGGTAGTTAAGTCTGGCGCGAACCAAGACATGGATGAGAGATTCATCAGCAGATAAACTGAGAGAGAAACAGAGACGGTAAATGATATCGAGGTGAAGTAGGCGGTCTGTGTGATGGAGCTGGAAGATTGGCTCAAAGTGCATTAGGACGACTAGGTTTTGATAAGGCTTGTTCAGTCTCAGACACTGGCTGGGGAGTGGAATTGAGAGTGTGGATTGGGTCAGTTGAGGGAGATCATGATGGCAGCTGGCAATGATTGCTCCTGCAGTTCATTAGCAACACCCAACAACAACCAATGAAGCAATTATTTGTGGAACCCAGACCCCAGCACAGGAAAGAGTTTTATAATAGAATCACAGACCAGCATAAACACTGTCATTGGTTGTAATGCTCAGGAATGCCACACATGTCCAATATCAACGATATTAATTCCCAGGGCTGGTACAGCTCTGGATAGATACATCAAACACTCCCAGAACAGGTACAGCACGGGGATTGGCTGCAGTCTGATTTCGGAGCCTGAGTGCATCAACGAGGTGCAGCTGACTGTGGCTGTGTGCACAGGTTGGAGGCTGCAGGCTGTGTGACTGCTGCAAGAGGGAGACTCAAACTGAAACAAAAGACTTTTCCAAATTTCAACAAAGGAAGGAAGGCAGAGAACTGGAAGAACTGGAAGCTCTTTTGTGAGTTTGCTTGGTACTGAAAGTCTTTTTCATTGATTGTTGGGGGTGGGGAAAGAAGAGACCTGAAGACCTTGGGTGGGGCTGTATTGTTCAATAGGGAGCTACTGTGTTTAACATCTTTGGATAGCTGGAGCTGCCCAGGTGAAGAGACTTATTATCTGAACATCGAAGGAGGCTTGTGCCTGGGCAGCTTACAGCTGACCCAGGAGAAGACATCACCCCACCCTCCCAACTGGAAGACCAGCTACAAGACTTGTGCAATACTAACAAAGACTGATTCCTCTTGGCCTTCCTCTCCCTCAGCCTCTTCACCTGTGCTACATCCTTTAAGTGTTACATTTTTGATTTATTGTATTTGCTCTTTTCTTTTTTTTTGCTCTCAACAAAACGCTTGTAACTCTTCCACCCCATGACTTCTCAGTGCTCTCCGGTGGCGGGGCCCTCCTGCACTGCAGCAGCTGCGACAGCTGCTCCTGTGGCCCAATCACCATTTAAAATGTTAACATTAAAGCATGGGGTGAAGAGTTACACCCATCCTAATATGACTATTGAGGCTTGTGTTAAGGCAATGGCCATGGCTGTCGGCCCCTCGGCCATTGTTGCAGCCTCAAAGATGTATGGGAAGGCTGTGTTCTTCCTGAAGACCGAGCGGGCTGTGTCCCTCGCCCAAAGTACGGGGCTCACAGTGGGTGGGATTTTCCTGCCAGTGGACCCTCTGGGGTCACTGCGCATCGGGTAATCTTGTCGAACGTCCCACCCTTCATGCCTGATTAGCTCCTTCTCCCTCACCTACACCATCTGGGGGAGGTGAGGTCAGGGATCACCCCAGTCCCGCTCGGTCTTCGGGAGCACAGCCTCCGACATGTCGACTCCTTCCGCCGCCAGCTATTCATGCAGCTGGCGCGGGAGGAGGTCTTGGAGGGCCACTTCGGTATAGACTTTCACGGGACGGCCTACCGCGTCTTCTGCACCTCGGATGGAGCGCGGTGCCACGTCTGCAAGGGGTTGGGGCATGTTCGTAAGAACTGCTGCAACCTCCCGGCCGCCAGCTCCACCTCGGCGGCCAAGAGTGCTTCCACAGCACCTCCTCCCACTCCCCCACACATCCAATAGACACCTCTCAGTTGGTTCCGGAGGCTGTGGTTTTCACAGCCGCCGGTGGTGAGCAGAGCGTCCGTCCGAGTGGAAGGAAGATGCGGGGAAAAAAGAAACATCATGAGGCGTGTCCCCTGGACACTTTGACACAAACCGAGCCTGAGCTCAGCCCAAAGCCTATTCCCATGGAATCCACCTGTCCCAGGGCTGGGCTCAGGCCCAGGGTGACTAAAAAGGAAAAAAAGCGTGCGGAGGCGGAGGCCTCTGATGACATGCAGAGACTCTGAGACTCCGCGCCCTAGTGCGAAATAGAGGAGAAGGCACCCCTCCACAGAAATAACACATGGCCCTGAGGTGCTGGGCCCATCTGTTGGAGGGGAGCTGTCTTCTGTTTCGGGTCCTCAGGTTCCCCATACCGCCACCACCAAGGCTACAAAGTCTGGGCAGGAGCTCCCGATTCCTCAGGATGGAGGGGAGGGGAAGGCCCCGGTACATGAGGCCCCTCCTGAAGGAGTAAGTGGGGCCCTGCTTATGGTGGGGGAGCCTGGGGAGGCCGCCCATTCCGCCACTGCTACTGGGTCGCCTGCCCTAAATGAAGGGGAGGGCGACGCCCCAGCGGGTCAGCCCTCCCAGCCGGATTCCACCACCAACCAGGAGACACCCGACCTGGTGAAAACTGAGAATGCTGCCCCATTTGCTGTACCTGTGGGTGCTGGCGGAGCGGGAGATGGCCTCCTCTCTCCGCCTCTGGTCTCGGCTCTGGCTGTATTTCCGGAGTCGGGATCTTATGCCTCCCCTGGACCACTCATTGGCCTGGGGACGGAGGTGGAGCGGGGTCCCGCGCTGCTGGTACCCACAGGCTCCAGTTTCACAATAGAACCCAGAGAGGACTCCTCCACCATCGATCCTGGGGGTGGGATCGTGACGGAGGTGGGACCAGCTGGCGTGGCCGGGACGTCCGCCCCACAGTCTGTGGTGGATGTGTCGGCCGCTGGCGGTGACGACCCGGAGGAGGATGGGGATTCGGTGTGGGCCACGGAGGATGATCTTGATTCCATCGCCCGTGAGGTGGTGGAGTCCCTCGTGCCTCCCACCAAATTTCCTCTCATACTCACGGCGGAACTCCGGGATTTCCTCGCGTCTTGCAGGGGTTGCCGCGATAATGTTCAGCTGGCCCTCGGCCATTGGTCGAATCTGGCGCGGATCATACAGTCCGTCCGTGCCGCCCTGAAGAAAGCGGGCAAGCGCACGGGCGTGAAACTGGTTGAGAAGCGCCGTTTTAATGCGTTCCTCAATGGGTTGCTGGGGAAGTGGAAGGCCAGGTGCACTTCCACTCCCTCCTCACAATGAGCTGTTGGTGACAGGTTTTAAGTACCTTTGACATGAAGATAACCATTGCCAGCCTCAACATCAACGGCAGCAGGGGGTCTCACCGCAGATTTCACAATCTCTCAGTCCTCAGGGAAGGGAGATACGCGGTGAGCTTTCTGCAGGAAACACACAGCGTTCCGGGAGATGAAGCCACCTGGCTCCTGGAGTGGCAGGGTGGGGTCTACATGAGTCACCTCACCCCTATTTCAAGTGGGATGGCTATCTTGTTGGCCCCGACTTTTCAGCCGGAGATCTTGGGGGTCAAGGAGCTAGTGCCGGGCCGCTTGCTCCACCTCGCCGTTCGCCTGGGGAGCGTGCCGCTCCACTTTGTGAACGTGCACGCGCCCAGGCCTGACGCAATACAAGTGCGCTTCTTTGAAGAAGTGTCCGCTCTCTTGAGCTCAATCGATAGCGGCGAGTGCATCATCCTCGGGGAGGATTTTAACTGCACCCTCGAATCCCCAGCGCGGCAAAGCGTCGGTGGAGAAGTTGAGGCGACTGACCAGCTCCCTTAACTTGGTGGACGTCTGGCGGAATCTCCATCCCGATTCCAGCGCCTTCACTTGGAGGTCTGGAGGAGGAGGGTTCCGAATCGGAGTTCACTCCGCTCCGCACGCGGGCGGGGTCCGCGTACTGGCACTTTAACAACCGGCTGCTGGAGGACGAGCGATTTCGGGACTCGTTCTGTCGATTCTGGGCCGCCTGGAGAAGGAAGCAGGGGGGCTTCGCCTCCTTGAGGCTTTGTTGGGATGTGGGCAAGACTCACATCCGTGTCTTCTGTCAGGAGTACGCGAACGGGTCGACCAAAAGGCGGCCGGCCGAGATCGGGCGCCTTCAGAGGGAGGTGCTCGACTTGGAGTCCCGCCTCGGTCATGCCGTCGCGGACCCGGCCCTGTGGCAGGCGTACAAAGAGAAAAAATGCGCGCTGAGGGACCTGCAGCTCAACGGGTCCCGAGGCGCGTACGTGAGGTCGCGGATCCAGATCCTGGAAGATTACGACCGCGCCTCACCCTTCTTCTACTCGCTGGAAAAGTGGCGGGGGGTCCGTAAGCAGCTCGTTGAGCTGCTGGCCGACGACGGATCCTCCATCACGGATCCAGAGGGAATGGGCCTCCTGGTCCGTACTTATTACAGTGCGTGGTTCTCTCCGGATCCGTCCAGCCCACAATTTTGTGGGAGGACCTGCTGCAGGTCAGCCCGGTGGGTGCTGAAAGATTGGACGCTCCGCTCACGTTGGCCGAGCTGACCGGCGCCCTCCACCAGCTTTCAAGGGGCAAATCCTTAGGGCTGGATGGGTTGACCGTGCAGTTCCTCAGGGCGTTCTGGGACGTCCTGGGGGACGATTACGCGCGGGTCCTGGGGGAAAGCCTGGCGACCGGGGAGATGCCCCTCTCGTGGCGCAGGGCGGTCATCATTCTGCTGCTGAAGAGGGGCTTAAAAACTGCTTAAAAACTGGCGTCCGGTCTCCCTCCTCAGCACGGATTATAAGATCATTGCCCGGGCTATGTCTACCCGCCTGGGCTCCGTGCTGGGCCACATGTCCACCGTGACCAGTCGGACACAGTCCTGGGCCGGTCCATCCAGGACAACATCTACCCAGTCTGGGTACTGATCCATCTTTCCCAGAGGACTGGTCAGTCTGTCGCCTTTCTCTCCCTCGATCAGGAGAAGGCGTTCGACAGGGTGGATCATGAATACCTTTTCAGGACTCTGCGCGCTTTCAGACTCGGGCCTCATTTCGTGGCCCTCCGTGCCATTCCAATCGGCGCAGAGGGGTTTCATGTACGGGCTGCTCCTGCACACACGCCACTTCCTCGCCCTCGTCAGCCGGCCGGACACGCCCTGGCGGTCCGCATTGCCATCTGGCAGCAAGGGGATACCCCGATGGAGGTCTCTCGATGCGGGAGTCTTCCCCTTTACATCGGGGACCTGGGATGGAGGGTGCTGCACAGAGCAGTCCCGTGAAATTGGCTTTTAAGTAGGTTCACGGACTCCCAGGCCGCCTGTACTTTCTGCGGCCTGGACGATTCCGTGTTCCACGTTTATACGGAGTGTGCGAGGTTGCAGCCCCTATTTGAGTATCTAAAGGGGCTGCTCCTCAAATTCTGGCCACACTTCAGTCCCACGCTCCTGATCTCTGTGCACCCGGTGCGGACGGGCTTGGGCTGGGAGCAGGATCTCCTCGTCGGTCTGCTCCTGGGCCTGGCCAAGGTGGCAATTCACAGGTCCAGGTTGCAGGCCGTCGGGGGTTCCGTCCTCCCCGATTGCCTGCCCCTCTTCCGCGGTGACGTTTGCGCCCGTGTGTCCCTGGAGAAGGAGCATGCGGTGCCCGCCGGTATACTTGAAGCCTTCCGCGATCGGTGGGCACCGCAGGGACTGGAGTGCATTGTCTACGCTGAGAATGGCATTTTAATTTGAGTTTTTTGTTTATTTATCTGCTTTTAATAAAGTTATTTTAAAACTGTAAATATGTATATGAAGGGGGCCTGAGGAATAAAGGCCCCCTCGACGAAAAAAAAACAAACAAAAACGGGGTTAGATACTGAGTAAAGCTCCCTCGACAGATGTTGATGCAGAAAAGCTAATGACACCTGATGTGAAAATAAGTTAAATTTCAGAAAAGTTGAATTTGTATGAATATTTCTATTTTATTCCCCTGGAGACAAAATAGGGTGCTTCCTGCTTGGAGCATGAGAAACACTCAATCTGTGGGGATCTGAAGCACGACTTGAAGTGCAAGTACTGCTCTATGGTTTTTGCTGTCTGAATATGTATGTTCAACCAGTGATATATCAAGTTCTTGGACTTCAGGAATGAATAAGTTACCATTGGATTTTGAAAAAAGGGTGTTGTCGATTGCTTGGTTGGAGGTGTTGAGTGCTGATTTCAGCAACGAACCTCAGCTTACAGTGTTGGTGGCAGATGGATATTGCAGAGGTGGAGCGAGGAGCTATACTGAGCAGAGGGAGAGCATGAACAACAATCACCTTTTCAGTGAAGAAAGCTACTTTTGTTTTGAAACAAGCCTTTGCTTGCCAGTCTGTGCTGAACACCAGAAGGTATCTTTGGTTTAGACTTTGGGTGAGGAACAATTGGCCAGAACAACAAGGGGCGGGACTCGTAATCCTGTCGGGATCTGTGTTGCTGCACTAACCGCACAGGAAAACTCACTCCCCACCCCAACCGCCTGGGTGAGCTGAAGCTGCCTGGCATAACAAGCAGAAGGGGATAGCTCGTGTCTGGGCAACTTTCAGCTGACCCAGGTGAAGACGCCTCATCCAGCTGGAAGACCAGACGACCGCAAGATCAGGAGTGCTGGCAAAGATTGTTTTAAGTGTGCTGTGTGCACCACCCCCGGAACAAGTCATGGCTTACAGCCTGTGTTGCCCTCTTCTCTTTGTGCTCAGCCTCTCCCCGAGCATGTTTTTTGCTTATTTTGTATGTCTTCTGTAACTTGTCTTTCGTTTGCTTTGCAAGCCGACAATTCGGGGTAAGCTTAGCTCTTGGATCCTTGGCAAGTCCGCCATCACCCGTGGCGGGTTGCTCTACAAACTAGGCAGCTGCAGACTCTCTGGTTGCCCATGTGGTCCCGTTACTTTTTAAATTAATAACATTCAGCCAACATGTCCATTGAAGCCAGCGTAAAGGCAGGAGCCGAGGTTGTCGCCGCCTGGGCCATTGTTGCATCCTCAAATATATACGGGAATGCAGTGATTTACCTGAAAACTGAGTAGGCGGTGTGCCTGGCCCTAAGTAATGTGCTCATTATGTGGGGAAACCTTCTGCCGGTGGACCCTCTGGGGGCAATTGTGCAGCGGGTCATGCTATCAAGCATCCCGCGCTTAATTACAAGTGAGTTCCTCCACCCCCATCTGCACCATTAGGGGGGGGTGGTAAGGTCGGGGATCACCTCAGTGCTGCTCGGTCTTTGGGAGAACCTCCTCTGGCATGTGTACTCGTTCCAACACCAATTACTTTTACAGCTGGGACGAATGGCTTACTCCTGCTCACAATTAATGTGTTCTTGTGTGTTCCATTTCACCAGACTGTCTCTACCATCCTGAAGTCTGCTACTAGTCCCTTCCCTGTTTATTACATCAAATTAATAAACCTTACATTCTCCTTTTCAATCCACCCATACAATCTCTCTCTCTCCAACCTTGTCCCTCTCTACAGCCCTCTCTCTGCCTGCATATCTAACCCTCTCTCCCTCTGTCTCCCTCCTAGTGTCAGAGATAGCAGGAGGGAGAGACAGAGGGAGAGGAAGACAGGGAGAGAATTTTGAAGGAACTGTACTCTGTTCCGAAGCTGTGCTGAACCTGCTCTCGGAGTGTTTGATGGGCTACATTAATTGGACGTGTACAGTCCTGTATCAGGCTGTGAAGTAGCAGAGCATGTTCAGTAGGGGTCAAAGGGAATGATTGATTCTTGTCTGCGAATGGGAATCAAGGCAGCGTTTGACCGAGTGTGGCATCGAGTAGCCCGAGTAAAATTGAAGTCATTGGGAATCCGCTGGTTTGACTCTTACCGAGGACAAAGGAAGATGGTTGTGGTTATTGGCGGTCAATCATCTCAGTCCCAGGACATCACTGCAGGAGATCCTCAGGGTAGTGCCCTAGGCCCAACCATCTTCAGCTGCTCGCTCAATGACCTGCCCTCCACCGTAAGGTCAGAAGTGGGGATGTTCGTTGATGATTTCACAGTGTTCAGTTCCATTCGCACCTCCTCAGATAATGAAATCCCAGCAGAAAATTCTGGAAATACTAAGCAGGTCAGGCATCATCTGTGGAGGGAGAAAGAGAGAGTTAGTGATTAAGCTCGATGGTTCCAGATTTCCAGCATCCACAGTATTTTGCCTCAGATAATGAAGCAGTCCATAGCCACATGGACCAAGACCCGGACAACATTCAGACATGGGCCGACGAGTGGCAAGTAACATTCACGCCAGACAAGTGTCAGGCAATGCGCATCTCCAACAAGAGAGAATCCAACCTCCTCCCCTTGGCATTCAAAGCATTATCCCATCGCTGAATCCCCCCAGCATGGGGTAACAACCTCTCAGTGACGATCCAAGAAAGCCCATTTACAATCTTGTATGTTACAATCAGATCACTCTTGCCACTCGTCCGAGACTCACCTAACTAGTGAGAAGATTTTCTCTCTATCGACCCCATCAATTTCCATTATTATCTTGAAAACTTTGATCAAATCATGCTTTATGCTTCTTCATTCCAGGGCGACAGAGTAAATCTCCATCTAAACTGTCCCATCAAATGCTGCCAAGCCAAGTACAGCCTGGAGTTATCGAAAGAGTCAATCTCTCTCTTCTCCGTTCTATCAAACACTCCCAGGGCAGGTACAGTGTGGGGTTAGATACAGAGAAAAGCTGCCTCTATATATGCCACTCTTTCTCCTCCTCCATCCAGATGCAGAGGGTAACGGTGAGAAAGACAGGGTAGATGTAGAGAGAGAAAAGCTGAGAGTGTGAAGGATAGCAATGGGGAGGGAGTACCAGAGAGAAAGAGGAAGTGATTGGGATGGAGAGTGTCGGTCAGTGTTCCTGCAAAGCTGTGTACAGCAGCCCGGAAGGAACCACGCAGGTCCGGTTCCGAGAGAAATAACACACGTCTGCAAAGATTCTTAAAATTTAAAGGGACCGTGCATGAAAAAATAACTGGCCCTGCACAACAACTAAAATTTCTGGGAACATTGGAGCCAGCTGTGGCTGCGTGGGTAATAATCCTGCCTCTGAGTTATACGTTTGTGTGTTCAGGTCAGAACACAAAATCTCGGCTGATGCCACCCAACAGGAATTTCTTTTTTTTAATTCATACACGGGATGTGGGCATCGCTGGCCAGGCCAGCATTTATTGCCCATCCCTAATTGCCCTTGAGAAGGTGAGCTGCCTTCCTGAACCGCTGCTGTCCATTTGGGGTAGGTACACCTACAGTGCTGTTAGGAAGGGAGATCCAGGATTTTGCCCCAGTGACAGTGAAGGAACAGCGATATAGTTCCAAGTCAGGGTGGTGTGTGACTTGGAGGGCAACTTGCATGTGGTGGTGTTCGCATGTATTTATTGCCCTTGCCCTTCTAGTTGGTAGAGGTCGCGGGTTTGGAAGGTGCTGTCGAAGGAGCCTTGGTGCATTGCTGCAGTGCATCTTGTAGATGGGACACACTGCTGCCACTGTGCGTCGCTGGTGGAGGGGGTGAATGTTTGTAGATGGGGTGCCAATCAAGCGGGCCGCTTTGTCCTGGATGGTGTCGAGCTTCTTGAGTGTTGTTGGAGCTGCACCCATCCAGGCAAGTGGAGGGTATTCCATCACACTCCTGACTTGTGCCTTGCAGATAGTGTACAGGTTTTGGGGAGACAGGAGGTGAGTTACTCGCCTCAGGATTCCTAGCCTCTGACCTGCTCTTGTAGCCACGGTATTTATATGGCTACTCCAGTTTAGTTTTCGGTCAATGGTAGTCCCCAGGATGTTGATAGTGGGGGATTCAGCGATGGTAATGCCGTTGAATGTCAAGGGGAGATGGTTAGATTCTCTTTTGTTGGAGATGGTCATTGCCTGGCACTTGTGTGGCGCGACTGTTACTTGCCACTTATCAACCCAAGCCTGGATATTGTCCAGGCCTTGCTGCATTTCTACACAGACTGCTTCAGTATCTGAGGTGTCGCGAATGGTGTTGAACATTTTGCAATCATCAGCGAACATCCCCACTTCTGACCTTATGATTGAAGGAAGGTCATTGATGAAGCTGCTGAAGGTGCTTGGGCCTGGGACACTTCCCTGAGGGACTCCTGCAGTGATGTCCTGGAGCTCAGATAATTGACCTCCAACAACCACAACCATCTTCCTTTGTGCTCGGTATGACTCCAGCCAGCGGAGGGGTTTCCCCCTGATTCCTTTTGACCTCAGTTTTGCTAGGGCTCCTTAATGCCGTACTCGGTCAAATGCTGCCTTGATGTCAAGGGCAGTCACTCTCACCTCACCTCTTGAGTTCAGCTCTTTTGTCCATGTTTGAACCAAGGCTGTAATGAGGTCAGGAGCTGAGTGGCCCTGGCGGAACCCAAACTGAGCATCACTGAGCAGATTGTTGCTAAGCAAGTGCCGCTTGATGGCACTGTTGATGACACCTTCCATCAGTTTACTGATGATTGAGAGTAGGCGAATGGGGCGGTGGTTGGCTGGGTTGGATTTGTCCTGCTTTTTGTGTGCAGGACATACCTGGGCAATTTTCTACATTGCAGGGTCGATGCCAGTGTCGTAGCTCTACTGGAAAAGCTTTGCTAGGGGCTCGGCAAGTTCTGGAGCACAGGTCTTCAGTGCTATTGCCGGAATATTGTCAGTATCCAGTGCCTTCAGTCGTTTCTTGATATCACGTGGAGTGAATCGAATTGGCTGAAGTTTGGCATCTGTGACGTCAGGAGGAGGCCGAGATGGATCATCAACTCGGCACTTCCGGCTGAAGATTGTTGCAAATGCTTCAGCCTTATCTTTCGCACTGATGTGCTGGGCTCCCCCATCATTGAGGATGGGTATATTTGTGGAGCCACCTCCTCCAGTTAGTTGTTTAATTGTCCACCACCATTTACAGCTGGATGTAGCAGGATTGCAGAGCTTAGATCTGATCCGTTGGTTATGGAATCGATTAGCTCTGTCTCTCGCATGCTGCTCACGCAGTTTGGCATGCAAGTAGTCCTGGGTTGTCGCTTCACCAGGTTGACACCTCGTTTTGACGTATGCCTGGTGGTGCTCCTAGCATGCCCTCCTGCACTCTTCATTGAACCAGGGTTCAAATCAGAACAGACCAGCGAGACTCAGAAAAGGAAACTTGTGTTAAATTTGTGAGCCTCGCGTTTTGGAATGTTTTAGTGTTTGAGTAAATGTTTAATAGTTACCGATGATACCAAACGTGGAGGAGATGCAAAGAGTGAGGATGATACCAATCGACTGCAACAGGGCATTGATATGCGAGCAGAATGGGCAGACAAGTGGCAGTTGGAATTTTATGCAGGCAAATGTGAGGTGATGTATTTCAGCAAAAGTGATTGGGAGAGGCGATATAGATTTAATGTCACAGTTCTGGAGCGTGTGCAGGGACAGAGGGACCTGAGGTTATATGTACATACACCTTTGAAGGTGGCAGGACTTATTGAGAGAGTAGTAAGTAAAGCCGATAGGATCCTGGGCTTTATAAATAGAGGTGTTGAGGACAAAAGCACAGAAGTTATGATGAACATTTGCAAAGTTCTGGTTGGGCCACAACCAAAATATTGCATCCAGTTCTGCTCACCACACATGGTGAAGGATGTGAGGGTCCTTCAGGGGGATCAGAGGAGATGGTGGTTCCAGGGAGGGGAGGGTTAAGCAAAGTTGACGGGAAACAGCTACCTTAAGGTAAATCAGTGTCAGAGCAGTGAGAGTTAATGAGGGTTGAGAACAAATAATTTCACACAAAGGCCAACAGTGTGAGACTGCCAAATCTAGAGCCCCTTGGATATCAAGGATCAAACCGGGTGCGAAAAGGCACAAAAGGGAAGCTTATGTCAGATACCGAGAGCTCAATACCACTGAAAGCCAAGAGGAGTGAAGAAAGTGCAGGGGTGAAATAACAAGCTAATCAGGAAAGCAAAGAGATAGTCGTAAAATAATATTACCTAGTAAAAGTAAGGAAAATACAAAGATGCTTTATAAATAAACGAAGAACAAGAGGATAACTAAGGATAGATTATTAGGGATCAAAAAGGGAATGTGTGTATGGAGGTGGGAGATGTGGGCATGGTTCTTAATGAATACTTTGTGTCTGTCTTCATAAAAGAGTGGGAATGATGCAGACATTGTAGTTAAAGAGGAGGAGTGTGAAATATTGGATGGCATGCACAGAGTGAGAGGGAAATATGAAGGTGTTTTGCATCTTTGAAAGTGGATAAATGGTCAGGCGTGGATACATTGGTACCAGTTTAGAGAAGGTTCACTAGGCTGATTCCTGGGATCAAGGGGTTGTCTTATGATGAATGGTTGGGCAGGTTCAGCCTGCACTCGTTGGAGTTTCGAAGAATGAGAGGTGATCTCATTGAAACATGCAAGATTCCGAGGGGACTTTACCGGACGGATGCTGGGAGGATGTTCCCTTTGTGGGGGAGTCCAGAACGAGGGGACACAGCTTAAAAATAAAGGGTCTCCCATGAAAGACTGAGCTAAGGAGGATTTTTTTTCACTGTGCGGGTGGTAAGACTTTGGAATTCAGTACCCCAGAGAGCAGTGGAGGTTGGGTCATTGAACATATTCAAGGCTGAGTTAGATAGATTTATGATCGGCAAGGGAGTCAAGGGTTATGTGGGGCAGACAGGAAAATGGAGTGAAGGCCATTATCAGAGCCACTATCACCATCTGATGGCATGGCAGAACAGGCTCAATGCGCTGAATGGCCTACTCCTATTCCTATGTTCCCAAGCTGCTGATATAGTTTCTCCCAAACTACCCAAACTAGTTTTGCTAGCGTCACTCGGGAGGGTTTAAACTCGTGTGATAGTGGGTGGGAACCAGAGCAGTAGGACAGCTAGTGAAATAAATGAGGAGGACTTAGTAAATAAGTCCAGTAGGACGAGGAGGAAGAGCAGGCAGGGAGATGTTGTTTAGTGCAGCGGGGCTGGCGGTCTGAAGTTCATTTGTTTCAATGCGGGAAGTATAACAGGTAAGGCAGATGAACCGAGAGCTTGGATTAGTACCAGGAAATATGATGTTGTTGCTATTACAGAGACTTGGTTGAGGGAAGGGCAGGATTGGCAGCTGAATGCTCCAGGCTTTAGAAGCTTCAGGCGGAATAGTGGGGGATGTAAAAGGGGTGGGGGAGTTGCATTGATGGTTAAGGAGAATATCACAGCTGTACTGCGGGAGGACACCTCAGAGGGGTGATGCAGCGAGGCAATATGGGTGGAGCTCAGGAATAGGAAGGGTGCAGTCAACATGTTGGGGGTTTACTACAGGCCTACCAACAGCCAGCGGGAGGTAGAGGAGCAGAAATGTCGACAGATTTTGGAAAGATGTAAAGGTGACAGGGTAGTGGTGGTGGGTGATTTTAACTTCCCTTATATTGAGTGGGACTCACTTAGAGCTAGGGGCTTGTATGGGGCAGAATTTGTGAGAAGCATCCAGGAGTGCTTCTTGAAACAGTATGTAAATAGACCAACTGGGGATGGCGCCATTCTGGACCTGGTATTGAGGAATGAGCCCGGCCAGGTGGTCGAAGTTTCAGTGGGGGAGCATTTCGGGAGCAGTGACCATAATTCCATAACTTTTAAGGTACTTGTGGATAAGGATAAGAGCAGCCCTCGGGTGAAGGTGCTCAATTGGGGGAAGGCTAATTATAACAATATGAGGCAGAAACTTGAGAATTTAGATTGGGGGCGGCTGTTTGAGGGTAAATCAATATCTGGCATGTGGGAGTCTTTCACAAGTCAGCTGATTAGAATCCATGACCAGCATGTTGCTGTGAGGAAGAAAGACAAGTTTGGCAAGTTTCGGGAAGCTTGGATACCACGGGATATTGTGAGCCTAGTCAAAAAGAAAAAGGAAGCATTTGTGAGGGCTGGAAGGCTAGGAACACTTGAGGAATATACAGACAATAGGAAGGAACTTAAGCAAGGAGTTAGGAGGGCTAAAAGGGGTCATGAAAAGTCATTGGCAAACAGAATTAAGGAAAATCCCAAGGCTTTTTATACATATATAAAGAGCAAGAGTGTAACCAAGGAAAACGTTGGTCCACTCAAGGACAGAGATGGGAATCTATGTGTGGAGCCAGAGGAAATGGGCGAGGTGCTAAATGAGTACTTTGCATCAGTGTTCACCAAAGAGAAGGACTTGGTGGATGATGAGCCGAGGGAAGGGAGTGAGGATATTCTCAGTTATCTCATTATCAAAAAGGATATTGTGTTGGGTGTTCCGCAAAGCATTAAGGTAGATAAGTCCTCAGGGCCTGATGGGATCTACCCTAGAATACTGAGGGAGACAAGGGAAGAAATTGCTGGGGCCTTAACAGAAATCTTTGCATCCTCATTGGCTACAGGTGAGGTCCCAGAGGACTGGAGAATAGCCAATGTTGTTCCTTTGTTTAAGAAGGGTGGCAAGGATAATCCAGGAAACTATAGGCCGGTGAGCCTTACGTCAGTGGTAGGAAAACTAATCGAGAGGATTATTCGGGACAGAATTTACACCCATTTGGAAACAAACGAACATATTAGCGAGAGACAGCATGGTTTGGTGAAGGGGAGGTCGGATCTTACTAATTTGATTGAGTTTTTGAGGAAGTAACGAAGATGATTGATGAAGGAAGGGCAGTGAATGTTATCTATAAGAACTTTCGTGAAGCCTTTGACAAGGTCCCGCAGGGCAGACTGGTACAAAAGGTGAAGTCACACGGGATCAGAGGTGAGCTGGCAAGATGGATACAGAACTGGCTCGGTTAAAGAAGACAGAGGATATCAGTGGATGGGTGTTTTTTCTGAATGGAGGAATGTGACTGCTGGTGTTCCGCAGGTATCAGTGCTGGGACTTTTGCTGTTTGTAGCTTACATAAATGATTTGGAGGAAAATGTAGCTGGTCTGATTGGTAGGTTTGTGGACGACACAAGTTTGGTGCCGTTGCGGATAATGATGAGGATTGTCAGAGGATACAGCAGGATATAGATCAGATGGAGACTTGGGCGGAGGAATGGCAGATGGAGTTTGATCCGGCCAATGTGAGGTGATGCATTTTGGAATGTCAAATGCAGGTGGGAGGTATACAGTAAATGGCAGAACACTTAGGAGGATTGACAGGCAGAGAGATCTGGGCGTACAGGTCCACAGGTCACTGAAAGTGGCAACGCAGGTGGATAAGGTAGTCAAGAAGGCATACGGCATGCTTGCCTTCATCGGTCGGGGCATACAGTATAAAAATTGGCAAGTCATGTTGCAGCTGTACAGAACCTCAGTTAGGCCACACTTAGAATATTGCTTGCAATTCTGGTCGCCACACTACCAGAAGGACGTGGAGGCTTTGGAGAGGGTACAGAGGAGGTTTACCAGGATGTTGCCTGGTCAGGAGGGCATTAGCTATGAGGAGAGGTTGGAAAAACTCGGATTGTTTTCACTGGAACGATGGAGGGGGAGGGGCGACGTGATAGAGGTTTACAAAGCTCTGAGCAGCATGAAGAGAGTGGATAGTCAGAAGCTTTTTCCCAGGGTGGAAGAGTCAGTTACTTGGGGACATAGGTTTAAGGTGCGAGGGGCAAAGTTTAGGGGGGATGTGCGAGGCACGTTTTTTACACAGATGGTGGTGAGTGCCTGGAACTTGCTGCCAGGGGAGGTGGTGGAAGCAGATACGATAGCGATGTTTAAGAGACATCTTGACAAATACATGAAGAGGAACGGAATGGAGGCATATGGGCCCCGGAAGTGCTGAAGGTGTTAGTTTAGTCATGCATCAAGATCGGCGCAGGCTTGGAGGACCGAATGCCCTGTTCCTGTGCTGTACTGTTCTTTGTTCTTTGTTCTTTGTACCACATCAGTTCCCCTTAATATCTCAACAACTTTGAACAAATCAGCTTGATCCGCCTAAATTCCAGGGAATACATCCCTAGCTTATGCAATATCACCTCGTAATTTAACCCTTCTCGTCCAGTTATCACTCTGGTAAATCTACACTGCACTCAAATTGACCCAAGTCCCTTTGGAACTCCAGTGTTTCTAGTTTTTCACCATTTATAAAGTACTCTGTTCCAGTCTTTATTGCTGACATTGAAATCTATCCACCACAGTTTTGCCCATTCATTTAAGATATTAATATATCTTTGTAATTTGATGCTTCCAGCTACACTGCTGACAATGCTACTTATTTTGTGTCATTGGCAAACGTGGGTATGTGGCATTCTACCCCACCATCTTAAACCGTTAATAAATACAACAAAATTGAGACACACACGGGCTTTGCACGAGAAGACAGGAGTGAATCATTCCATTCTCGAGGTTTTTTTCAATTCCATATTTATGTTTGATTTGGAAAACGCAGAATTCAAATTCACAATAGCCCAGCGTGGGATTTGAACTCCTGCTTTTTCAATCATCAGCACAGGCCTTCAAATTAAAGCCCATAAAAAGAGATTCGTTTTCTAACTGCTGTTGTCTGACTGCCTCAGGTTTTGTATATTGATCCCCTCTCCTCTTCTTCCATGTGTCTGAAGTCTTTGAAGTTTTTCAGACATTCGTAAAGTACTTCGTGTAGTGTTCTGTAAATACCTTCAATTCTGTGTATCTGCAAGGGTCACAATTCAAATTCTCACCTTATTGCAGCAACCAAAACCTGCATGTCCATTCAAACACCCCTATTTCCCGTCTCTGCAAAGATAGCTCGCACTTCCACCTTGCAGGAATGTTTGAATGGAAACAGCTTTGGACGCATTTCCCACACGTTTGCTGACACTTTTCAGAATGCAGCTAAATTCAAGTGACAAGATTCCAAGTCCGAAATTGAATCTTTAAGATATAAAAAGTGACACAAATGAAATCCCAGATTTCTCTGACCCTGCACCCATTTTAACATTGTACCATTTCGTTGAAATCGCTTCTCCTCAGCCTTCCTTCCAAATTGGATCATTTTACATTTCTCAGCATTGATGTTAACCTGCCATGTGTCTGACCATTTCACCAGACTGCCTCTATACGCCTGAAGTCTACTACTATTCACTTTTCTGTTCATTACGTTGCAGATGGCACGATGTTGAAGTTATGCTCTGCAAACCCAAGTCCAAGTCATTAATATATATCAAAAGATCAATGGTCCTAATCCAAAGCCCTGAGTTTTAACCCTGTACCACAATGAACACTGTATACAGTGAGTACAAAAGCAGGGAGGGTATGCTGAACATTTATAAAGCTCTAGTTCGGCCCCAACTGAAGAATTGTGTCCAGTTATGGTCACCACATTTTAGGATGGAGGTGAGGATCCTTGAATGGGTGCAGAGGAGATTTACCAGAATGGTTCCAAAAATGATGGATTTTTGCTATAAGGTTAGGTTGGAAAAGCCTGGTTTGGTCTCCTTAGGACAAAGGAGATTGAGGAGAGATTGAATAGAAGTGTATAAGATTATGTCAGGCAAAGATACTGCCCTCAAGTCTGAACCAACCATTCACCACTACTTTCGGTGTTCTGTCCCTTAGCCAATGTCGCATCCACTCTGTCCATATCCCGTTCATTCCATGAACATTCATTTTGCTAACTAGTCAATTACGAAGCACCATTATGATGTCCCCATGTGGAAATTGGTCCAGAGCACCGAAAAACACACACCGAAAAAAAAATCACAGACAGGCAATGAGCATCTGGAACGAGAGAGAATCCAACCCCCTCGACTTGGCATTCAAAGCATTTTCCAATCGCTGAATCCCCCAGCATCAACATCCTGGGGGGGGGGGGGGACATTCACCAGAAACTGAGCTGAGGAAATCACATCAATACTGTGGCTACAAGTGACTCACCCCCTGACTCCCCAAAGCCTTTCCAGCAGCTGCAAGACACAAGTCAGGCGTGTGATCGTATCTCTTTTTCAGGAATAAAAGAATGATAAGAGTTAGGACAGGGCCAATCAAGGATAGTAGTGGGAAGTTGTGTGCGGAATCAGAGGAGATAGGGGAAGCGTTAAATGAATATTTTTCGTCAGTATTTACAGTAGAGAAAGAAAATGTTGCCGAGGAGATTACTGAGATACAGCCTACTAGGCTAGATGGGATTGAGATTCACAAGGAGGAGGTGTTAGCAATTTTGGAAAGAGTGAAAATAGATAAGTCCCCTGGGCCAGATGGGATTTATCCTAGGATTCTCTGGGAAGCCAGGGAGGAGATTGCAGAGCCGTTGTTGTTGATCTTTATGTCGTCATTGTCGACAGGAGTAGTGCCGGAGGACTGGAGGATAGCAAATGTTGTCCCCTTGTTCAAGAAGGGGAGTAGAGACAGCCCTGGTAATTATAGACCTGTGAGCCTTACTTCGGTTGTGGGTAAAATGTTGGAAAGGGTTATAAGAGATAGGATTTATAATCATCTTGAAAAGAATAAGTTCATTTGCGATGGTCAGCACGGTTTTGTGAAAGGAAGGTCGTGCCTCACAAACCTTATTGAGTTTTTCGAGAAGGTGACCAAACAGGTGGATGAGGGTAAAGCCGTGGATGTGGTGTGTATGGATTTCAGTAAGGCGTTTGATAAGGTTCCCCACGGTAGGCTATTGCAGAAAATACGGAAGTATGGGGTTGAAGGTGATTTAGAGCTTTGGATCAGAAATTGGCTAGCTGAAAGAAGACAGAGGGTGGTGGTTGATGGCAAATGTTCATCCTGGAGTTTAGTTACTAGTGGTGTACCGCAAGGTTCTGTTTTGGGGCCACTGCTGTTTGTCATTTTTATAAATGACCTGGAAGAGGGTGTAGAAGGGTGGGTTAGTAAATTTGCGGCTGACACGAAGGTCGGTGGAGATGTGGATAGTGTCGAAGGGTGTTGTAGGGTACAGAGGGACATAGATAGGCTGCAGAGCTGGGCTGAGAGATGGCAAATGGAGTTTAATGCGGAAAAGTGTGAGGTGATTCACTTTGGAAGGAGTAACAGCAATGCAGAGTACTGGGCTAATGGGAAGAATCTTGGTTGTGTAGATGAGCTGAGAGATCTTGGTGTCCAGGTGCATAAATCCCTGAAAGTTGCTACCCAGGTTAATAGGGCTGTTAAGAAGGCATATGGTGTGTTAGCTTTTATTAGTAGGGGGATCGAGTTTCGGAGCCACGAGGTCATGATGCAGCTGCACAAAACTCTGGTGAGGCCGCACCTTGAGTATTGCGTGCAGTTCTGGTCACCGCATTATAGGAAGGATGTGGAAGCTTTGGAAAGGGTGCAGAGGAGATTTACTAGGATGTTGCCTGGTATGGAAGGAAGGTCTAAAGAGGAAAGGCTGAGGGACTTGGGGTTGTTTTCGTTAGAGAGAAGGAGGAGGAGAGGTGACTTAACAGAGACATACAAGATAATCAGAGGGTTAGATAGGGTGGATAGTGAGAGTCTTTTTCCTCGGATGATGATGGCAAACACGAGGGGACATAGCTTTAAGTTGAGGGGTGAAAGATATAGGACAGATGTCAGAGGTAGTTTCTTTACGCAGAGAGTAGTAGGGGCGTGGAACGCCCTGCCTGCAACAGTAGTAGACTCGCCAACTTTAAGGGCATTTAAGTGGTCATTGGATAGACATATGGATGAAAATGGAATAGTGTAGGTCAGATGATCGGCGCAACATCGAGGGCCGAAGGGCCTGTACTGCGCTGTAATTTTCTAATTCTAATTCTAATTCTAATGCAGCACCTACAGCACTCCAGAAGCTCGACACCATCCAGGCCAAACCAGCCCACTTGATTGGCACCCATCTACCACTTTAAACTTTGATCAGATCACCCCTTAAACTTCTAAATTCCAGGGATACAGAGTAAATCTTCGTCTACACTGTCCTATCAAATGCTGCCAAGCTTTTGTTAGCTATTGAGTAAATCTCTGTCTTCTCTGTTCTATCAAACACTCCCAGGGCAGGTACAGTGTGGGGTTAGATTCAGAGTAAAGCTGCCTCTATATATGCCTCTCTTTGTCCTCCTCCATGCAGATGGAGAGAGTAACAGGGAGAGAGACAGGGATAGATATAGAGAGAGAATAACAGAGAGAGGGAAGGATAGCAATGGGGTGGGTGGACCAGTGAGAAAGAGGAAGAGATTGGGATGGAGAGTGTCGGTCAGTATTCCTGCAAATCTGTGTGCAGCAGCCTGGAAGGTCTGGAAGGTATGACACAGCGAGAGATTTGGAATTTAGAGGGTACAGAGGGAGATAGAGAGAGAGAGAGAGAAGAGGTGAGAGATAAGCATGAAGAGAGTAGCAGAGAGGGGAACTTGTGATTGAGTGAGTAAGCGAGAGGGGAAAACGGAGATGGAGGCAGTTTACCAGTAAGAGTAGCTCTCCACCTCTCTCTCTATGCTTATCTCTCCCTTTCTCACTGTAGCGCTCTCTCCGTCTATATTTCTCCCTCTCTCCTGCTGTTTCACACTCTATGCCTATTTCTTGTCCGTCTGTGTCCACAGGATTACATCAAACTACGATTATATTTGATATTTGACCTTTCAATCAATCCCAACAACGTGATTGTCTCCAACATTATCTGTGTCTGTGAACAGCGGGACCTTGGAGTGAATATTCAAAGAGGTGACTAAAGAAATTAGAGCACATGGGATTGGGCGTAATGTACTGGCATGGATTGAGAACTGGTTAATGGACAGGAAACAGAGAGTAGGAATAAATGGGTCATTTTCAGGTTGGCGGGCTGTGACTAGTGGGGCACTGCAAAGAGAGAGGGGAGAGAGAGAAGGGAAAGAGACAAAGAGAGGGAGAGAGTGGCAGAGACAGAGGCAGAGAGACGGAGAGATAAAGGGAGACAGAGATCGAGGAAGAGACAGAAATAGAGAGAGAGATAGACAGATAGAGAGATGCATAGGACAAACAGTGACAAAGGGGACAGAAGGAGAGACAGAGAGAGGGGGAGGGAGATAGATATAGAGGGAGAGAGACAAAGAGAGAGAGGGAGAGAGAGATAGAAAGAGTCACAGAGGCAGATAAGATGTTACGAAGAGACGAATTCAGTCATGGACAGAAGGAGAGAGATATCAGGAGATACGGAGCAAAAGAAGGAGAGAGAGAAATAGACAGAGAGAGAGAGAGAGAGAGAGAGAGAGAGAGAGAGAGAGAGAGAGAGAGAGAGAGAGAGAGAGAGAAAGCAAAAGAGAGAGAGATGGAGAGACAGAGAGAGAGGGAGAGATAGTGTGAGAGAGACACAGGGTCATGGACAACGGCAAAGAAAGAGAGAGCGTGAGACAGACAGAGAGAGAGAGAGTGAGACAGACAGAGAGAGAGGGAAACAGAGGGAGAGACAGAGAGAGAGAGAGAGAGAGAGAAAGAGATGGAGAGGGAAGGACAGTGACATAGGGAGACAAAGAGAGGGGAGAGAGAAAGAGATAGAGGGAGAGGCAGAGAGAAACAGAGAGGGAGGGAGAGAGGGAAAGACAGAGAGGGAAGGAAAGAGAGACAAGGAGAGGGAGTTTGAGAAGGATGGAAAGACCAGGGAGAATTAAAGAAGGAAAGGATAGGAAGACTGCTAACGTTGAACCATTGATTAAAAAAGGAAAAAGGGATAGACTGAGTAATTACTGGCCACTCAGCCTAACCTCAGTGGAGGTCAAATGATTGGGAAGAATTCTGATAAACAGTAGTAAAAAAAAAAATTAAAAAGGGGCGGCACAGTGGCGCAGTGGTTAGCACCACAGCCTCACAGCTTCAGCGACCCGTGTTTTATTCTGGGTACTGCCTGTGTGGAGTTTGCAAGTTCTTCCTGTGTCTGCGTGTGTTTCCTCCCGGTGCTCTGGTTTCCTCCCACATGCCAAAGACCTGCAGGTTGATAGTTTAATTGGCCATTATAAATTGCCCCTAGTATAGGTCGGCGGTAGGGAAATATAGGGACAGGTGGGGATGTGGTAGGAATATGGAATTAGTGCAAGATTGGTATAAATGGGTGGTTGATGGTCGGCACAGACTCGGTGGGCCGAAGGGCCTGTTTCAGTGCTGTATTTCTAAACTAAACTATGCTAATGGTCATTTAGAAAGGTGAAGCTTAATCAAGCATAGTCAGCATGGATTTGTTAAGTGAAGATCGTGTCAGACTAGCTTGATTGAATTTTTTTTTGGGAGTAACTGGGAGGGTCGAAGAGGGGAGCAGCTCATCACCACCTTCTCAGGTAAATTAGGCAATAAATGCTGTTCTTGTCAGTGATGCCCAGATCCAGTGACAGCGTCTGTACGCATACAGTACACAATGGGTACAAGGGAATGATTCACTCCTGTTTGGTACTGTGTGTCTCAGTGTCTCCATGTCTGTGTCTTTGTCACGTTCAAAGCACTAACAGTACTTTAGTGAGGAATCAGTCTCTGAAATAAATGTCCCAGTGTTGTGGTAACATAAAATGGCCACCGTGAACAGACCTGAAATGGCTAACTGATGTTTGTGGATATCCACAGATGTTCTGAGAGAGGAGGGAGAAAGAGAGAGAGACAGAGAGACAAAGAGGGAGACACAGACCGAGAATGGTTTTAGACTATGTTTAGATTTTTAGACGATGCTTGCAAGTTCTAGACTCCGCAGCCAGAGGGAATAGTTTCTCTCTTTCTACCCGATCAGTTTCCTCATTATTCTGAAAACTATCATTAAATCACCCCTTAACCTTCTAAATTCCAGGGATACAGAGTAAAGCTCCATCGAAACTGTCCTATTGAAAACTCCCAGGCCAAGCACAGTGTGGGATTAGACACAGAGTAAATTTTCCTCTGCACTGTCCCATCACACACTCCCAGGACAGGGGCAGCATGGGGTTAGATACAGAGTAAAGATAGGGCCTATTGTATTATGAACAGAGAAATGGTCGTGTGCAGTACAAACTGAGACTGGGTAAAACAGAGCAGAAGCAGAGACAATTCCCAGGGCAGGAACATCATGGGGTGGATACAGAGTGAATCTCGCTCTACACTGTCGGAAAGAGAGAGAGAGTTAGAAAACAGAGAGACACAGACCGACTGGGTGACTGAGAGTGAAAGAAGGATATTTAACATAGGACATAGGAAGTGGAGGAGGCTATTTAACCCCTCAACCCTGCTCCAGAATTCAATGAGATCAAGGCTGATCTGTGATCAAACTAACACCATATATCCCACCATTGCCCTTTATCTCTTAATACCTTTGCTTAACAAGAATCTATTAATCACAGATTTAAAAATTAACAATTAAGCCAGCATGAATTCCTGTTTGCAGAAGTGAGTTCCAAAATTCAACCAAGCCTGGTGTGTTGGCCTTTATGACAAGAGGTTTGGAGTACAAGAGTAAGGAATCCTTGCTGCAATTGTACCGGGCCTTCGTGAGACCACACCTGGAGTACATTGTACAGTCCACACCTAAGCAAAGATAGGATTGCCTCAGAAATGGTACAATAGATGTTCGCCAGATAATAGCAGAGCCCACACCTGCTGGAAGGCAGAGAGTGGGAGAGGGAGAGACAGAGAGAAAGAGGAAGAGATTGGGATGGAAAGTGAAATGTCAATGTTCCTGCAATGCTGTATGCTGCATTGTTGAAGGTATAACACAGGGAGAGATTGGGATTGAGATGATTCAGAGGGAGATAGAGATAGAGAGACATATTTCCTCCCCTGTCCCCTGATGTTTCACACTCCATACCTCTCTCTCTTGCACGTCTGTGTATACAGGGGTGAAGCTTGCATCAAATTCAGATTATATTTTACATTTGCCCTTTCACTCTAACCTAACAATCTCTCTCTCTCCAACATTATCTCTGTCAGCCTGTGAACAGAGGGACCTTGGAGTGACTGTCCACTGACTCTTGAGGGTAACAGGACAGGTGGATAAGGTGGTTAAGGAGGCTTACAGGATACTTTCCGTTATTGGCCGATGTATAGAATATAAGAGCAGGGAGGTTACGCTCGAACTGTATAAAACACTAGTTAGACCACAGCTAGAGTACTGTGTATAGTGCTGGTCACAACATTACAGGAAGGATGTGAGCACACGAGAGAGGGTACAGAGGAGAATTACAGAGGATGTTGTCAGGAATGGAGAATTTTAACTATGAGGAAAGATTGGACAGGCTGGAATTGTTTTCTTTGGAACAGAGGAGGCTGAGGGGAGATTTAATGGAGGTGTATAAAATGATGATGGACCTAGGTAGAGTGGATAGGAAGGACCCATTTCCCTTAGCAGAGTGGTCAATATAACCAGGGAAACCCATAGATATGAAGTAATTGGTAGCAGGATTAGAGGGGAGTTGAGAGTAATTGTTTTACCCAGCGGGTGCTGGGGGTCTGGAACTCACAGCCTGAAAGGGTGGTGGAGGCAGAAACCCTCACTGCATTTAAAAGTGCTCCGATATGAACGTAAGGTGCTGCAACCTAAAATGCTGGGAAGAGTCGGGCCTATTCGACACCAGAGAGATAAGCCGTGTTGATTTTAAACACATCTATCAAACCTCCTCTGACGTTTCTCTTCTCCATGGAGAACAACCCCAGCTTTTCCAATCTATCCACGTAACTCAAGTCCCTCATCCCTGGAACCTTGCTCGGGAATATTTTCTGCACCTTCTCAAATGCCCCCTCATCCTTCCTAAAGTGTGTTATCCAGAATTGGACAATATTCCAGTTGAGGTGAAACCAGTGTTTTACAAAGGTTCATCATATCTTCCTTGCTTTTGGATTCTATGTCTCTAATTTATAAATCCCAGGATCCCAGTCGATGAGGGGAGCAGCTCATCACCACCTTCTCAGAGAAATTAGACAATAAATGCTGGTCGTGTCAGTGATACCCAGATCCCGGGAATGAATTTAATACAGTATCAGCGCCTGTACACATACAGTACACAATGGGTACAAGGGAATGATTCACTCCTGTCTCGTACTGTGTGTCTCAGTGTCTCCATGTCTGTGTCTCTGTCACGTTTAAAGCACTAACAGTACATTAGTGAGGAGTCAGTCTCTGAACTAAATGGAATTCACTTCCCAGAGAGCAGTGGAGGTTGGGTCATTGAATAGATTCAAGGCTGAGTTCTATAGATTTATAATCGGCAAGGGAGTCAAGGGTTATGGTGGGCAGACAGGAAAGTGGAGTTCAGGCCATTATCAGATCAGTCATGATTGTATTGTATGTCAGATCTGGCTTGAGGGGCTGAATAGCCTACTCCTACTCTTATTTCTTATGATCCTGGGTCGAAAATGGAGGGCATTCTCTCCACTTTTTAAGCCACTTTTAAAGCAGAGACAGGGCCATGTGTAATATAAACAAAGACAGGGTCTAGTGCAGACCTAACTAGTGTATTGATAACTGAGACTAGTGTAAATGGTATCGAGGATACAGAATTCTAAATATGCATTCAGGGGAACATTTTTTAGGCCAGTACGTAGCAAGGATAACAAGAGATGGGTCAGTTTTATACTTAGTTTTAGGGAATGAAGCAGGGCCGGTGGAAGGTGATTAGGAAAAAGTGGACTGGGAAAAGCTACTTGAAGGTAAATCAGTGTCGGAGCAGTGAGAGGGAATCATTTCATCTTTGAGGAATTATTATTCCAGATTTATTTTTTATTTTCAGAGAAATTCAAATTCACAAGAGCCCAATGTGCGATTTGAACTACTGCTTTTTCAGTCATTAGCTCAGGCTTTCAGATTACAAACTGTAAAAGACATTCACCTTCCTCCTGTTGTTGCCTGACTGGGGCCACAATCCACAATCTAATTCACACCCTATTCAAGCAACCAAAATCTTCAACTCCATTCAAACACCCCAATATCATGTCTTTGCAGAGATAACTGACAGTTCCACAATGCAAGAATATCTGAATGAGAAACCACATTTACCTGACACAATCCAAGCTCCAAATTGAATCATTAAGATATTGAAAATGCCACTGAAATGTGACTTGTTCCTTGTAACAGTGAGACTGAAACATTTCAGGGTACTATTCAACCAAGAAGGATTCGGAGAAAAGTCAGGATCGTTATTGAAAGAGAAAGAGAGAGAGAGAGAGAGAGAGAGAGAGACAGAGAGTTCATATTGCCTCTCCCAGTCTTCCTTCCAAAATCCATCACTTCACATTTCTCAGCATTGAGGTTAACCTGCCATGTGTCTGTCCAATTCATTACACTACCAAAAGCTTCCTGAAGTCTGCTACTATTCTCTTCCCTCTTTACTGCATTTCCAAAGTTTTGTGTCATCTGCAAACTTTGAAGTTCTGCTCTGTACACCCAAGTCAGATCATTAATATACATCAAAAAGAGCAGTGGTCCCAATATGAACCTCTGGGGGACACCACTCCATACCTCCCTACAGTCTGAAACAACCGTTCACCGCTACTCTCTGTCTTCTGTCTCTTACCCAAAGTCGTAACCCCTCTGTCACTGTCCCTTTAATCACAGGAGCAACGCTTTTGCTAAAAAGTCAGAAAAGAGGCGAATGATGCAGACATTGTGGTGAAAAAGGAGTGTGAAATATAGGATGGTATAAACATAGTAGAATGATACCTGAACTCCAAGGGTTAAGCTAAGAGGGATAATCACAAACCAGAGGGCACAGTTTTTAAATAAGATCTAGGACAGTCCGCTGTGAACTCACTGAATCACAGAATGCTCCAGCACAGAAAGAGACCAATCACCCATCGTGCCCGATGAAGTTCTCCCTGGTGTCCTGGCCAATATTTATCACAAAACCCAAAATCACTAAAACAACATTCAAGATTTGCCCACCAATATCATGAGGGTGTGATGGCTCCCACAGTGGAAGAACATGCTGGATGTTTAGAATGGGGCATTCTCCAGCTGGATCATCAAAAGCGACTGCTTCGGCCCCAACTTCATCCACATTTCTCCCTCTCTACCAATATTACAATATACACACCTATCTTTCTCTGTGTGTGTACATAAGTGTGAAGGATAACATCAAATTTATATATCTTGCATTCGCCCTTTCAATCCACCACAACAATAACTTTTTCTCTCCAACCTTGACCCTCTCTACACCCCTCTCTCTGCCTGCATATCTAACCCTCCCTCTGTCTCTCTCCTCGTCTCAGAGATAGCAGGCGTGACATAAAGAGATGGTGGGGGGGGGGGGGGGGTGGGGGGCGGGTGGGCAGAGGCAGACATAGAGAACAACGCAAAGATCTCAAATCTATCCACGTAAATCAAGTCCCTCATCATTGGAGCCATTCTCGTGAATCTTTTCTACACCATCGCTCATGCTCCACATCCTTTCTCAAGTGTACTGTCCAGAATTGGACACAATGCTCCAGTTGAGACCAGACCCCTGTTTTACAAATGCCCATCATATCTTCCTTGCTTTTTATCTCAATGTCTCCATTTATAAATCCCAGGACCCATTATGCCTTTCAACACTTTTTCAACATGCCCTGCCACCTTCAGTCATCGCTACACAAATACGAACAACCACCCACCCCCACTCTGCAGATCTGTCTGTTCCCACATCCCCCTTAAAATAGTATTCTTTAGTTCATATCGTCTCTCCTTCTTCGTACCTGTGGTGGTGGAAGATGTGGGCATGGTTCACAATGAATACGTTGCATCTGTCTTCACAAAAGAGGGGGCGACACTGGCATTATAGGCAAGGAGGAGGAGTTTGAAATATTGGATGGGATAGACATTGTGTGAGAGGAAATATGAATTGGTTTAGCATCTTTGAAAGCTGATAATTCACCTGGATCAGACTGTTAAGAGGGGCAAGGGAGGAAATAGCAGTGGGTCTGACCATCATTTTTCAATTCTCTCTGGTTACAGGCATGGTGCCAAAGGGCCGGAGGACTGCTAATGTTGTCTTCTTCTTTGGCCTCCTTATCTCGAGAGACAATGGATACGAGCCTGGAGGTGGTCAGTGGTTTGTGAAGGTGCGCCTGGAGTGGCTATAAAGGCCTATTCTAGAGTGACAGGCTCTTCCACAGGTGCTGCAGAGAAATTTGTTTGCCGGGGCTGTTGCACAGTTGGCTCACCCTTTGCGCCTCTGTCTTCTTTCCTGCCAACTACTAAGTCTCTTCGACTCACCACATTTTAGCCCTGTCTTTATGGCTGCACGCCAGCTCTGGCGAACGCTGGCAACTGACTCCCACGACTTGTGATCAATGCCACAGGATTTCATGTCACGTTTGCAGACGTCTTTCAAGCGGAGACATGGACGGCCTGTGGGTCTGATGCCAATGGCGAGCTCGCTGTACAATGTTTCTTTGGGGATCCTGCCATCTTCTATGCGGCTCACATGGCCAAGCCATCTCAAGTGCCGCTGACTCAGTAGTGTGCACAAGTTGGGGACGTTGGCCGTCTCGAGGACTTCTGTGTTTGAGATACGGTCCTGCCACCTGATGCCAAGTATTCTCCGGAGGCAGCGAAGATGGAATGGAATGAACTGAGACGTCGCTCTTGGCTGACATACGTTGTCCAGGCCTCGCTGCCATAGAGCAAGGTACTGAAGACACAGGCCTGATACACTCGGACTTTTGTGTTGTACTGTTGATTAAAAAGGGAGAAAGGGATAAACTGAGTAATTACAGGCCAGAAAGGGATAAACTGAGTAATTACAGGCCACTCAGCCTAACCTCAGTGGGGGGCAAATGATTGGGATAAATTCTAATAAACAGTAGTAATGGTCATTTAGAAAGGTGCAGATTAATCAAGCACAGTCAGCATGGATTTGTTAAGAAAAGATCCTGTCAGACTAGCTTGACTGAATTTTCTGTGAAGGTAACTACGAAGGTCGATGAAGGTAGCAGCTCATCGCCGGCTTCAAAGGTAAATTCGGCAGTAAATTGTGGTCTTCGCAGTGATTCCCAGATCCCATAAATGAATTTAATATCGCTTCAGCTCCTGTGCATGTACAGTACACAATGAGTGCAAAGGGATGATTCACTCATATCTAGTAGTGTGTGTCTCAGTGTCTCCGTGTCTGTCTCTCTGTCACATTTTAAGTACTAGCCTTACATTCGTGAGTATTCAGCCTCTGAAATAAATGTCCCAGTGCTGTGGTAACATAAAATGGCCACCGTGAGCCAACCTAAAATGGCTAACAGGTGTTTGTGGATATCCAAAGATGTTCTGAGAGAGGCGAGAGGAGAGAGAGAGACAGAAAGAGAGACAAAGAGGGAGACACTAATCCAGACACAGAGAGTGATAGCAGGATTTATGTGGTTGGACAGTGGAAGAGGAGGACGCCATTTGGCCATTCAATCCTGCTCTGTCATTCAATGCGATTTTGGCTGACTTGTGATCTAGCTCGGTATACCCGTCTTTGCCCGATATCACTTCATTCCTTTTGTTCTTAAAATTCCATCAATCTCTGATTAAAAATTAACAAGTGACTCAACATGAATTGCTGTTGTGGAAGATAGTTCCAAAATGATACCACACCTGGTGTATTGCAGTGTTTCGTCATTTCACCCCTGAAATATTTTTAGACTACCTTTAGATTTTTAGACTGTGTCCCCAAGTTCCAGACACCGCAGCCAGTTGGAATAATTTCTCTCTTTCGACCCCATTGGTTTAACTTATTATTCTGAAAACTTTGATTAAATCACCCCTTAACCTTCTAAATTCCAGGGATACACAGTACAGCTCCATCTGCACTGTCCCAATAAACGGTCCCAAGCCAAGCACAGTGTGGGGTTGGACACAGAGAAAATTTCCCTTTGCACTGTCCCATCACACACTCACAGCGTGGGGGCAGCATGGGGTTATATACAGAGAAAAGACAAGGCCTTTTGTATCATAAACAGAGAAATGGTCTTGTGCTGTACAAGCTGGCACCAGGTGAAACGCAGCATAAGCGGAGACCACTACAAGAGCAGGAACATTAAGGGGTGGATTTTTTTTTTTAGAGATACAGCACTGAAACAGGCCCTTCGGCCCACCGAGTCTGTCCCGACCATCAACCACCCATCTATACTAATCCTACACTAATCCCATATTCCTACCAAACATCCCCACCTGTCCCTATATTTCCCCAACACCTACCTATACTAGTGACAATTTATAATGGTCAATTTACCTACCAACCTGCAAGTCTTTTGGCTTGTGGGAGGAAACCGGAGCACCCGGAGAAAACCCACGCAGACACAGGGACAACTTGCAAAGGGATAAGGAATGCATCTCGCTCTATGCTCTCTGAAAAAGGCAGGGAGAGAGAGAAAGAGAGATCAATAGAGAGACACAGACAGACAGCGTGACTGAGAGTGAAAGAAGGATATTTTAGATCAGACAAAGGAAGAAGAGGAGGCAATTTAACTCATCCACCCTATTCCAGCATTCAATGAGATCAAGGCTGATCTGTGAACTAACTAACACCATATTTCTTGGGAACAGAGGAGGCTGAAGGGAGATTGAGTTGAGGTGTATAAAATTATGAGGGGCCTGGATAGAGTGGATAGGAAGGACCTATTTTTCTCAGCACAGAGGCTCATAACTGGGGACATAGGTTTCAAAATGGCAGCAACCGTTTGTGGAGGAGAGTTCCAAATTGATACCACACCTGGTGTGTTGAAGTGTTTCTTAATTTTACTCCTGAAAAGGTTTTCAGACTATGTTTAGATTTTTAGACTATGCCCCCAAATTCTAGACTCGGCAGCCAATGGGAATAGTTTCCCTCTGTCGACCTGATCAGATTCTCCTTATCTGCACTGCCCCATCAAACACTTTCAAAGAAGGTACAGCATGGCTAAGATGCAGAGTAAAGGTCCATCTACCAATGCCAGCCTCACTCTCCGGCTGTCATATTCTCTTCATCTGTCACTACCTGCGACACCCTTCCTTTACTCGTTTTCTACCTCTTCCCATCCTGAGATCGAGAGAGAGAGATTGAGATAGTGTACAGAGGGAGATAGATATATAGAGAGAAAAGTGGAGGTAGACTTGGAAAGTGAGTAACAGAGAGAAGAAATCGGGTTTCAAAGAGTAGAAGACAGGGGAAGAGAGAGATAGCGATGGAGAAAGATTACCAGCGAGACAGATTACCAGAGATTACCTCTCTCTCTCTGTCTATCTCTCCTTTCCTATTTGTTACCCTCTCAATCTATTTTCCCCCTCCACCCCGACGTTTCACACTGCATACCTCTCTCTAGTATGTCTGTGTACACTGCAGTGAGCGATTACATCAAATTATTATGTTTTATATTTGTTCTTTCAATCTAACCGAACAATCGCTCTGTCTGGAAACAGAGGGACTTTGGAATGAATATCCACTGATTCCTGAGGGTAACAGGACAAGTGGATTAGGTGGTTAAGAAGGCATATGGGACACTTTCCTTTATTGGCTGATATATAGAATATAAGAGCAGGGAGGTTATGCTAGAACTGTATAAAACACTAGTTACACCACAGCTAAAGTATTGTGTACAGTTCTGGTCACCACATTACAGGAAGGATGTGATCACACAAGAGAGGGTACAGAGGAGAATTACAGAGAATGTTGTCAGAAATGGAGAATTGTAACTATGAGGAAAGATTGGGCAGGCTGGAATTGTTTTCTTTGGAACAGGGGGGCTGAAGGGAAGATTTAATTGAGGTGTATACAATGACGATGGGTCTAGATAGAGTGATAGGAACGATATAATCAAGGACATAGATTTCAAGATGTCTGCACCAATATCATTGGGGTGTGATGGCTCCCCAGTGGAATAACTTCTGGATATTTACAATGGAGCTTTTCCTTTTTGGATCAGCAACACCGGGCGCCTGGGCCCCGATTATATCTGCATTTCCCCCCTCTACCAATATTTCACTCCCTTCAGCTTTCTTTCTTTCTTTGTGTACACATGAGTGAAGGATTAGATCCAATTAACATACCTTACATTCTCCCATTCAATCCACCCCAACAATCTCTCTCTCTCTCCAACCTTGTCCCTCTCTACAGCCCTGGCTCTGCCTGCATATCTAACCCTCTCTCCCTCTGTCTCTCTCCCAGTGTTAGAGATAGCAGGAGGAAGAGATAGAGAGAGGAGGACAGAGGGAGACACAGAGAACAACCACAGCTTCTCCAATCTATCCACGTATCTGAAGTCTCTCATCCCTGGAACCATTCTCGTGAATCTTTTCCGCACCCTCTCTAATGCCCCCACATCCTTCCTCAAGTATGGTGTCCAGAATTGGACACAATATTCCAGCTGAGGCCAAAGCAGTGTTTTACAAAGGTCCATCATATCTTCCTTGCTTTTGTATTCCATGTCTCTAGATATAAATACCAGGACCCCTTATGCCTTTTCACCACTATCCCAATCTGCCCTGCCACCGTCAGTGATTGGTGCACAAATACCCCCCAGATCTGTCTGTTCCTGCACCCCCTTTCGAATTGAATCCTTTAGTTTATATCACATCTCCTGCTCCTTCCTGCCTGTGGAGGTGGGAGATGTGGGCATGGGTTCATAATGAATACATCGCATCTGTCTTCACAAAAGAGGGGACGACACAGACATTGTAGTCAAGGAGGAGGAGTTTGAAATATTGGATGTGATAGACATATTGAGAGGAAATATTAAGGGGCTTAAGATCTTTGAAAGCTGATAATTCACCAGACTGTTAAGAGTTGTAAGGGACGAAATAGAGGAAGCTCTGACCATTATTTTCCAATAATCCCTGGTTATAATCCAAACTATTGTCTTATATAAATTCAACATAACTTATTTGCTCTTGTACTCAATGCCCCGATTTATAAATACTGTATGCTTTATGAACTACTCTCTCAACCTGTCCTGCCATTTTCAATGAATTATGCACATATACACCCAGCACCCTCTTCTCCCACACCCCCTTTAGAATTGTAACCTGTATCCTATATTGTCTCTTTATGTGCTTCCTATCAAAATTAATCACTTCACATTTCTCCACATTGAATCTCATCTGCCACTTGTCCGCCCATTCCATCAACTTGTCTATGTCCTTTTGAAGTTCTACACTATCCTCCTCACAGTTCACAATGCTTCCAAGTTTTGCATCATCTGAAAGTTTTGAAATTGTGCCCTGTACTCCAAGGTCTAGGTCATTAAAATATATCTGAAAAAGCAAGCGTGTCAACACTGATCCCTGGGGAACTCCAATACAAACCTTCCTCCAGCCTGCAAAACATGCATTAAATCACTATTCTCTGTATACTGTCAGTCCACCAATTTACTCGGCATGTTGCTACCGTCCCACTTATTCACTGAGCTATAATTTTGCTCACAAGTCTATTGTGCAGCGCTGTATCAAATGCCCTCTGGTAGACCATGTACCCCAAAAGGACAGAGGAAGAGGAGGAGACAATTTAACCCCTCAGCCCTGTTCCAGCATTCGATAAGATCAGGGCTGATCTGTGATGTAACTGATACCAGAGATCTCACCTTTGACCCTTATCTCTTAATACCTTTGATTAACAAGAATCTATCAGTCACAAATTTTAAAATTAATAATTAAGCCAGCATGAATTCCTATTTGTAGGAGAGAGTTCCAAAACTGCAAAGACATCCAAAGGAATGATTGGAGAGGCTGGGGTTGTTTTCTTTGGAACGGAGGATGCTGAGGGGCGATTGAGTTGAGGTACATAAAATGATGAAGCTCCTCGATAGAATGCATAGGAAGAACCGATTTTTCTCAGCACACAGGTACATAAATCCCTGAAAGTTGCTACCCAGGTTAATAGGGCTGTTAAGAAGGCATATGGTGTGTTAGCTTTTATTAGTAGGGGGATCGAGTTTCGGAGCCACGAGGTCATGATGCAGCTGTACAAAACTCTGGTGAGGCTGCACCTTGAGTATTGCGTGCAGTTCTGGTCACCACATTATAGGAAGGATGAGGAAGCTTTGGAAAGGGTGCAGAGGAGATTTACTAGGATGTTGCCTGGTATGGAGGGAAGGTCTGACGAGGAAAGGCTGAGGGACTTGGGGTTGTTTTCGTCAGAGAGAAGGAGGAGGAGAGGTGACTTAATAGAGACATGCAAGATAAACAGAGGGTTAGATAGGGTGGATAGTGAGAGACTTTTTCCTCGGATGGTGATGGCAAACACTAGGGGACATAGCTTTAAGTTGAGGGATGAAAGATATAGGACAGATGTCAGAGGTAGTTTCTTTACGCAGAGAGTAGTAGGGGCGTGGAACGCCCTGCCTGCAACAGTAGTAGACTCGCCAACTTTAAGGGCATTTAAGTGGTCATTGGATAGACATATGGATGAAAATGGAATAGTGTAGGTCAGATGGTTTCACAGGTCGGCGCAACATCGAGGGCCGAAGGGCCTGTACTGCGCTGTAATGTTCTAATTCTAATTCTAATTCGAAAAAAAAAAGAGGTCCATGATTGGGGACATAGGTTTCAAAATGGCCACAACCAATATCATGAGGTTTTGATGCTCCCACAGTGGAATAGCTTGCTGGATGTTTATATCTTCGATGTACCCACTGAATCTCTCCCGATGTTTCTGTCTCAATACCTATCTCTTATATGTTTGTGCACACAGCAGTGAAGGATTACATCAAATTAATATATCTTACATTATCCTTTTCATCCACTCCAACAATCTCTCTTTCTCCAACCTTGTCCCTCTCGACAGCCCTCTCTCTGTCTGCATATGTTACTCTCTCTCCCTCTGTCTCTCTCCTGTTGTCAGAGATAGCAGGAGGGAGTTACAGAGAGAGGCAGACAGAGAGAAAATGTTGAAGGAACTGTATTCTTTTCCTCAGCTGTGCTGAACCTGCTCACGGAGTGTTTGATGGGCTGTATTAATCTGCCGTGCACAGTCCTGTATCAGGCTGTGAAGAAGCAGAGCATGGTCATTACAAAACAGGTCAAAGGGATTGAGTTACTCCTGTCTGCTATTGGTAAGAGAGACTGACCTTAGCTTCAAGGCAGTGTTTGACCGAGTGTGACATCGAGGAGCCCGAGTAAAATTGAAGTCACAGGCAATCGTTGGTTGTGGTCATACCGAGCACAAAGGGAGATGGTTTTGGTTGTTGACAGTCGATCATCTCAGTCCCAGGACATCACTGCAGGGGTTCATCAGGGTAGTGTCCTGGACCCAACCATCGTCAGCTGCTTCCTCAATTACCTGACCTCCATCGTAAGGTCAGAATTGGGGATGTTCACTGATGATTTCACAGTGTTCAGTTCCATTCGCACCTCCTCAAATCATGAAATCCCAGCAGAAAATGCTGGAAATACTGAGCAGGTCAGGCAGCATCTGTGGAGAGAGAAACAGAGATTCAGTTCGATGGTTTCCGGGTTTCCAGCATCCACAGCATTTTGCCTCAGACAATGAAGCAATCCAGCGCTACCTGCATCAAGATCCGGACAACATTCAGATTTGGGCCGACCAGTGGCAAGTAACATTCACATCACAGAAGTACCAGGCAATGACCATCTGCAACAAGAGAGAATCCAACCACCTCCCGTTGGCATTCAAAGCATGATTCCATCGCTGAATCCCCCAGCATCAACATCCTGGGGAAACATTGACATCAAACTTAACTGAACAAATCACATCAATAGTTTTTTCACCCAGCAGCTGGCGGGTGTCTGGAACTCACTGCCTGAAACGAAAGTAGAGGCAGAAACGCTGATTACATTTAAAACAATCTCTGAGATATGCACTTGGAAGAATATCTTCTTCATCTTTAAAATGGGTAAGGAATAACTCTCCTCGTCTGCACTGTCCCATCGAACACTCTCAGAGAAGGTACAGCGCGGGTTAGATACAGTGTAAAGCTCCGTTTAAACTGTCCCTGGAATGTCGGATTAACCCGGGTCACCCACTGTGCCCGGATCAGGCTCAAGAATCACCTGTCTCAGTCACTGTGACCCTCCTGTATCACTTGCCTTGATGTAAGCGGATTCCGGGTTTGGGAGCAGGGCAAGCGCACAGGATTAGGACGACTGCTCATGTGGAGGATAAGCATCAATAATCCCTCAGAGAATCAGAACAGACCAGCAAGACTCTGAAAAGGAAACTTGCGTTGAATTTGTGACCCTCGCTTTCTGCGGTACTTTAGTACTTGGTGAGAATGTTACTCCAATGAAAATTTGCTCCAGTGGGATGAATAGATACTATGTGACATTATTACAGCTGTAAGGTATCATGTGTACTGTAAATATGGACTGAAATGACTGAAATAGCAATGCAACTGATCAATTTTCAGCTGAATACTATGACGACAGCTAGAGTCATAGAGTCATGGTGTTATGCAGCAGAGAAACAGGCCCTTCGGCCCCTCGTGTCCGTGCCGGCCATCAAGTTGCTAACTATTCTAATCCCATTTTCCAGCACTTGACCCTTAGCCTTCTATGTTATGTCGTCGCAAGGGCTCATCTAGACACTTCTTAAATATTGTGAGTGTTCCTGCCTCCACCTATTCAGGCAGTGTGTTCCAGATTCCAACCGCCCTCTGGCTAGAAATAAAATCCTCAAATCCCCTCTAAATCTCCCGCCCCTTACCTTAAATCTATGCCCTCTGTTTACTGACCCCGCCACGAAGGGAAACAGTTTCTTCCTTTCTAACCTATCAATGCCCCTCATAATTCTGTAAACCTCAATCATGTCCCCCCTCAGCCTTCTCTCCTCTAAGGAAAAGAACCCTAGCCTTTTCAGTCTCTCTTCATAGCTGAATAGCTCCAGCCCAGGCAACATCCTTGTGAATCTCTTCTGCACACTCTCCAGTGCAATCACATCCTTCCGATACTGTGGTCCCCAGAACTGCACACAGTACTCCAGTTGTGGCCTAACTAGCATTTTATACAGCTCCATCATAACCTACCTACTCTAATATTCTATGCGTTGGCTGATAAAGGCAAGTATCCCATATGCCATCCTATGGATAATTACACCAAGGTCACTCCGCCCTTCTGTGCTTCCTGGGGTCCTACCATCCATTGTATATTCCCTTGCCTTGTTAGTCCTCTCAAAATGTATCACCTCACACTTCTCAGGATTAAATTCCATTTGTCACCGCTCTGCCCATCTTACCAACCCACCTATATCGACATGTAATCTAAGGCTTTCCTCCTCACTATTTACGACACAACCACTTTTCGTGTCATCTGCGAATTTACTTATCATATCTCCTATGTTCACGTCTAAATCATTAATTTACAATACAAGCAGCAAGGGTCCCAGCACCGATCCCTGCGATCACCACTGGTCAGTTATATCTACAATCTTGAGAATGTACATAAGACACGATGGGATGAAGTCAAAGTGGCCCCTGTTGAATTTGCTAGCTTGATCTTTGTGGGAACACAAGCGTTAAGTAAGTGAAAGTTATTAAATGGTCAGGCAGTATAGGAAAAATATTGATCACACACAGTGATTTATCATGCAGGGACAGACCTTAACACTGAGCCCAGTGACATGGTGCACTAGGGGAGAGTGAGGGTCAGTCCTGGATATAAGGGAGTCCCTTTCCTTTATCTGACACTGCAGTCCAGATAGCCGGGCCAGCTATTGGAAGAAGATCCCTCCTGAATGACTGATCATCGATCAGTGGGAACTTGGTGAGATTAAAGACACAGACTAGGTGAGAGTCTTTGGGGATCATTTCCAGCATTGGTTTTTCCAGGAATATTCACCGGGATTTTAGTGCTATTTTACTGGAATTCTATGTAACCGAACCTACGTGTAACCTTTAATCTTGTAGTGCATGTGTAATGTTTAATTTCTGAAGGCCATACAGAGTAAAGCTTAAGGTACTCCAACAAACTCAAGATTGTTGGCATTTATTACCTTATCATGTCGAATCTGTAGTTAGGTTGGGCTAGACTTGTGAATATTTGTTTTTAAGTTGTTTTTTCAGCTGTACTAGTGCAAATTGACTTTTTGCATCCCATCATATAATATGCTTTATTGTCTATATTGTCTGAATACAGACATAAAATAGCCACTAATATTGCTATTCATGCCGGGGCAGACAGGTGAAGTGTTTATTTTGTCTGCGATTTAACTCGACCCCTAATGATAAGCAACTCGTTTGTTTTAGCAACGATTGATACACATTTTCGGTTGGATTTTTGTCTCCTCGAGGAATGTACATTTGCTGTCAACCGTGAAATAACCTCTTTAACTATAGCCATTGCCTGACTACTGTCAAATCGGTTAATGTATTTTCCCAGTGCACCAGAGGCAACTTGCCTTTTATATCTTCATAGTTTCCTTTGTTCAGATTTCAAAGCCTGCTTTCAGAATGAACTCTATCTTTTTTTTTCAAATGTAAAATTCTATCATATTATGGTCACGATTTCATAATGGCTCCTTTACAGCAAGGTTATTAATTAGCCCCTTCTCATTACAAAATACTAAATCTGAAATAGCTCAATCCCAAGTTGGTTCTTCAACATACTGCTCCAGGCATCCATCTCGTACACATACTAGGAATTTATCCTCCACAGAATTAGTGCTAATTAGGATGAGGCAATCTATCTGTAAATTGAAGATGCCCATTGATTCTGTATTCTCCATGCTGCATGCAGTTGCAATTTCCTCATGTTTACCCTGTCCAACATTGCCACTTATTTTGGTGGTCTACAAAACATCTCCCACCAATGTTTGCTGCCCCTTGCTGTTTCTTAGCTCCACCCAAATTGATTCTACATCTTGCTCCATTGATCCAAGATACTGTCTCACTAATGTACTGTCTCGTCCTGCATTAACAGCGTTATCGCACCTCCTTTTCCCCAACGCCTATCCTTCCTAAATGACTGCATCGAGGATTAACATGTTCGTGTCGTAAAGACGGGCCAGGCCGAAATTAACCAAAACTTTAATCCATTTAAAAAATCAAAGACCACAATCCAACAGGCGCACATTGAAATGAAGGATCAAAAGCCAGACAGAAATGCAGGTCGACACATTGAATCCTGCCTCTGGGTGAAGGATACTGTCCAAGGCGGATGGATAATAATAATAATAATATTTATTAAAAACATTCCTTAATAATAATTAATAATATTTAATAATAATATTCCTCATCCCAAAACTCTCTCACTGTCTTCACATATTGTCATTACAGTTTTTAAATTAAAACAAATGTCCCCAGGAGCAGTGAAGTAAAATAAATTACATAGGATAAATAAAAGGAAAAGATTATCAAGAATGGGTGCCGCAAGATCCCAAAACTGTTTGTTCTCAGTTGTACTGACAATATCTCAGCAACATCCCAATACAAACAAATGCTGGTTAGAAAGCAAACGATCAAAAGTCATATCGATTGAGACAATGACACCACACAAACCATACACACCAGACTGAGAGAAATATCCCTTCCACTGGAGAGAGAGGGTTTGGTATTTGAACTGGGATTCCTTTCCAACCAGACACATCCCAGCTCAGCAGTTAGCTTCACCACTGCATATGTTACACGTTGGGATGTTGTTCAATATGCTCCTCGGGATCCTGTCCATTGACACACAAATTCAGCACGATCCAGGACAGAACCAGTTTGACCAGGGGACCTGTTTCGTTGCTGCAAAACATTTAACTCTCAGCCCTTGTCGGGAACATTTCTGCAGTTTGAAAATGTCTGATCCTCCTTACCGGCCCCACTCAGGGATTCGGGAATGTTCGGGAGGCAGTGAAACATGTCAATTGAAACCGCAGCTCAAAACTCACGTTGAACAAATTCAGTTCCATCTGCCTGTCTTTCTCTCAGTATCTGTCTATCTCTCCCTCACTCTCACTGTCTATCTCGCTCTATCAGTCTCACTTGCTGTCTGTCTGTCTCCCTGTCAGGCTCTGCCTGACTCACTCTCACTCCCCCCTCCTCTCTCTCTCTCTCTCTATCTCATTCCCTGTCTCTCTCTCGTACACACTCCGTCTGCCTATCTCCCTTTTGCCTTTCCTCTCTCCACGTCTCTTCCTCACTCTGTTTGGTTCTGTGTCCCTTTTTCTTCTTCTTCTCTGTCAGTCTTTCTCTCTCTCTCTCTTCATTCCTCTCTCTCACCCCGTGTCTGTATTTCTCTATCAATCTGTCTGCTTAATTTTTTCTCACTCTCTGTCACCCCTTCTCTTTCGTTCATACCGTCTCGCTCTTTCTCTGTCTCAGTCTCTGTCTCTCCTTCTCTCTTTATCCATCCATCCATCTATCTATCTATCTATCTATCTATCTATCTATCTATCTATCTATCTATCTATCTTCCTAACTTATTAGCGAGAGACAGCTTGGTTTTGTGAAGGGGAGGTCGTGTCTTATTAATTTGATCGAGTTTTTTGAAGACGTGACGAAGATGATTGATAAGGGAAGGGCGGGGGATGTCGTCTTTGGACTTTAGTAAAGCCTTTGACAAGGTCCCGCATGGCAGATTGGTGCAAAAGGTGAAGTCACACGGGATCAGAGGTGAGCTGGCAAGATGGATACAGAACTGGCTCAGTCACAGAAGACAGAGGGTAACAGTGGATGGGTGTTTTTCTGAATGGAGGGATGTGACTAGTGGTGTTCCGCAGGGATCAGTGCTGGGTCCTTTGCTGTTTGTAGTCTATAAAATGATTTGGAGGAAAATGTAGCTGGTCTGATTAGTAAGTTTGTGGATGACACAAAGGTTGGTGGAGTTAGGATAATGATGAGGATTGTCAGAGGATCCAGCAGGAGATAGAACGGTTGGAGACTTGGGCGGAGAAATGGCAGGTGGAGTTTAATCCGCACAAATGTGAGGTAATGTATTTTGGAAGATCTAATGCAGGTGGGAGGTATACAGTAAATGGCAGAACCCTTAGGAGTATTGACAGGCAGAGAGATCTGGGCGTACAGGTCCACAGGTCACTGAAAGTGGCAACGCAGGTGGATAAGGTAGTCAAGTAGGCATATGGCAAGCTTGCTTCATCGGTCGGGGCATAGAGTATAAAAGTTGGCAAGTCATGTTGCAGCTGTACAGAACCTTGGTTAGGCCACATTTGGAATATTGCGTGCAATTCTGGTCGCCACACTACCAGAAGGACGTGGAGGCTTTGGAGAGGGTGCAGAGAAGGTTTAGCAGGATGTTGCCTGGTCTAGAGGGCATTGGCTATGAGGAGAGGTTGCAAAAACTCGGATTGTTTTCACTAGAACGACGGAGGTGGAGGAGCGACATGATCGAGGTTTACAAAGTTATGAACGGCATGGACAGAGTGGATAGTCAGAAGCTTTTTCCCAGGGTGGAAGAATCAGTTACTAGTGGACATAGGTTTAAGGTGCGAGGGACAATGTTTAGAGGGGATGTGCGAGGCAAGTTTTTTACACAGATGGTGGTGAGTGCCTGGAACTTGCTGCCAGGGGAGGTGGTGGAAGCAGATACGATAGCGACGTTTAAGCGACATCTGGATAAATATATGAATAGGAAGGAAATAGAGGGATATGGGACCCGGAAGTGCAGAAGATGTTAGTTTCGGCAGGCATCAAGATCGGCGCAGGCTTGGAGGGCCGAATGGCCTGTTCGTGTGCTGTACTGTTCTTTGTTCTTTGTTCTTTCTATCTATCTATCTATCTATCTATCTATCTATCTATCTATCTATCTATCTATCTATCTATCTATCTATCTATCTTTCTCTTGGTTTTGTGCTCTGTCTGACTCACTCTCACTCTGTTTCATGCTCTATCCCTTTCTCCCCCTCTCTGTCTCTCACTATGTTTTTCTCCCCTCTCTCATCACTTCTTCCTGGGTTGGAATGTACTCTTAAATACTCAATTATTTAATGCAAGGTCTAATAACATTTGTGTTGTATTTTTAATATATTATGTACTGAAATAGGGGAAAGAATTGAGTCATCAAAATCGTACTGGAGCATGGGAACAAAATCGTTTTTTTTTTGTTCTCTGTACATTGCCACATTGTACATTCTGCCATTTATCCGGCCCACAGAGAGGATCTCCCATTGTACAATGCAAACTGTAGTCTTTTGTAATTCACCTTTTGGAAATGCCTGTTCATTCCCGAATTGTAGAACTGTCTGTTACCAGGCCACTGAGAGGAGCTGGAACTGATCACTGGAATTCGATGCTACGTTTACTGTAGCAAATGTATTATTCTGAATGGAGGGCTTAATATTAACCAGAGAACGTCAGTTCTTAGCTAATTGAGCTAAAGCATTGAATCATAGAAATAGAATCATAGAAAGTTTAATGCACAGAAAGAGGCCAAATTGGCATAGTGTGTATGTTCCAGCCGAAAAACGATCCACGTTTTCAAATCCCATCCTCCAGCATTTGTTTCGTTGCCCTGCAGATTACAGCACCTGAGGTGGATATCCAGACTCCTTTTGAATGAGTTGAGGGTCTCTGCCTTAACTACCCTAGCAGGGACGAGTTCCAGACCCACAACTGCCTCTGGGTGAAAACGTTTTTCATCATCTCCCCTCTGATTATTTTGGCAATCACTTTACATCTATCCCCCTTAGTCACTGACCTCTCTCCTAAGGAGAATATAACCTTCACCTCCACTCTATCCAGGCCCATCAAAATTTTGTACATTTCAATCAGATCTGTTCCACGGAGAACAACCCCAGCCTATCCAATCTTTCCTCATAGCTGCATTTTTTCTGTCCTGGCAACATCCTCATAAAATCCCTCTGTGCTCTCTCCCGCGCAAATACATCCTTTCTGTAATGAGGTGACCAGAACTGCACACGGTACTCAAGTTGTGACCTAACTAATGAGTTATCCAGTTCCAGCATAACCTCCCTGTTCTTGTAATCTATACCTCGGCTAATAATGCAAAGATGTCCATATGCCTTTTTAATCACCTTATCACCTTGTCCTCCTACCTTCAGGGATCTGTGGGCATTCATTCCAAGGTCCTTCACTTCCTCTATACTTCTCAGTATTTCCCCATTAATCGTACCTTCAGTTGTCTTGTTTGACCTCCCCAATTGCATCACCTCACAATTCTATGAGTTGAAGTCTATTTGCCAGTTAACTGCCCATCTTACCAGATCATCAATATCTTCCTGCAGCCTACAACTAGACTCTTCGCTATCTACTACAAGGCCAATCTTTGTGCTGTCTGCAAACTTCTTGATCATGCCCCCTACATTTCCTTCCAAAACGTTAATACATACCACAAAAAGCAGGGGCCCCATTACTGAGCCCTGCAGAAGGCCACTGGAAACAGCCAGCCAGTCGCTAAAACGCCCGTAAACAATTACCCTTTGTGTCCTGCCACTGAGGCACTTTTGTATCCACCTTGCTGCATTTCCCTCGATCCCATGATATTTTAATTTTTTAACCAGTCTGTCCTGAGGGACCTTTACAAAAGCCTTGCTAAAATCCTTGTCGACCACATCAACTGCACTACCCTCATTTATCTTTCTTGTTATTTCTTCAAAAATTTCAATCAGGTTTGTCAAAGAAGATCTTCCCTTCATGAATCAATGCTGACTATCCTTGATTAAGCTATGCCTTTCTAAGTGTCAGTTTATCCTGTCTCTCGGAAAATATTCATATTATTTTCCCACTACTGAGGTTATACCGACTGGCCTGTAATTATTCGGTCTATCCTTCGCTTCCATTTTAAACCGAGGTAAAATGTCAGCTGTTCTCCAGTCCTCCATTCCCACACCTGTGTCCAGTGAGTACCCAAACTCCCGACCTCTGTCACCCCCTCCAGCCCCAACAACCCTCACTATCTCTGTAACCTGCACCAGCCCATACAATCCTCCTTATCCCGGTAACATCCTCCTACCCTAAACTTTCCTATCTCTGTAACCTTCTCCATCCCCTACAGACCTCCCAATTTCTGTAAACTCCTCAGCACCCCAACACTTCCTATCTCTGTAACCTCCTCCAGCCCAGACAGCACTGCCTATCTCTGTCATCTCCTCCACCCCCGGCTTCCCTCCCTATCTCTGTGACCTCCACCAGCCCCTACAACTCCCCTCTCTATCTCTGTCACCTCCTCCAGCCCCAACAACACTCCCTAACTCTGCTACATTTTCCATCCCCTCGAACTATCCCTATCTCTGTCATTTCCTCCAACCCTTACAAGAAGGAATCGTTGCATCTGAACAGGAGGGGCACCGACATCCTGGGCGGGAGGTTTGCTGGAGCTCTTTGGGAGGGTTTAAACTAGTTTGGCAGGGCGATGGGAACCGGAGGTACGGATCAGTGGAAGGGGTAGCTGTTGAACAGGCAGATACCAAGTGCAGAAAGTCTGTGAGGAAGGTTAGACAATTGACACGACAAAGTTGCAGCCAGTATGATGGGTTGAAGTGTGTCCATTTTAACTCAAGAGGTGTCAGAAATAAGGGTGATGAACGTAGAGCATCGATCAGTATTTGGAGCTACGATGTTGTGGCCATTACGGTGACGTGGATATCACAGGGGCAAGAAAGGATGTTGGATGTTCCGGGGTTTATATGTTTCAAAAGGAATAGGGAGGGAGGTAAAAGAGGTGGGGGAGTGGCATTGCTAATCCGGGATAGCATCACAGCTGCAGAAAGGGAGGTCATCGAGGAGGGTTTGTCTACAGAGTCATTATGGGTGGAAGTCAGAAACAGGAAAGGAGCAGTCCCTTTGTTGGGAGTTTTCCATAGACCCCCCCAATAGCAACAGAGACACGGAGGAACAGATTGGGAGGCAGATTTTGGAAAAGTGCAGAAGTAACAGGGTTGTTGTCATGTGTGACTTCAACTTCCCTAATATTGATTGGCACCTCCTTAGTGCAAATAGTTTGGATGGAGCAGTTTTTGTCAGGTGTGTCCAGGAAGGTTTCCTGACTCAATATGTAGGTAGGCCAACTAGAGGGGAGGCTATGTTGGACTTGGTGCTTGGCAACGAACCAGGCCAGGTGGCAGATCTCATTGCAGAATTACAATGCTATTAGGCAGGAACTGGGGAGCATACACTGGGAACAGATGTTCTCAGGGAAATGCACGACAGAAATGTGGAGGTTGTTTAGGGAGCACTTGCTGCGACTGCTGGATAGGTTTGTCCCGATGATGCAAGGAAGGGATGGTAGGGTGAAGGAACCTTGGATGACAAGAGATGTGGAACAGCTAGTCAAGAGGAAGAAGGAAGCTTACTTAAGTTTGAGGAAGCAAGGATCAGACAGGGCTCTAGAGGCTTACAAGGTAGCCAGGAAGGAACTGAAGACTGGACTTAGGAGAGCTAGAAGGGGTCATGAAGAAGTCTTGGCGGGGAGGATTAAGGAAAATCCCAAGGCGAAGAAGGATGAGAGGTGACTTGATAGAGGGGTACAAGATGATGAGAGGCATGGCTAGAGTAGATAGCCAGAGACATTTTCCCAGGGTGGAAAGGGCTATCATCAGGGGGCATAATTTTAAGGTAATTGGATGAAGGTTTCGGGGAGATGTCAGAGGTAGTTTCTTCACACAGAGAGTGGTGGGTGCGTGGATTGCGCTGCCAGCGGTGGTGGTAGAAGCAGATACATTCGGGACATTTAAGCGACTCTTAGATTGGTACATAGATGATAGTAGAATGAAGAGTAGGTAGTTAGTTTGATCTCAGAGTCGGTTAAAGGTTCGGCACAACATCGTGGGCCGAAGGGCCTGTACTGTGCTGTACTGTTCTATGTTCTATCTTCTAACCATCTCTAGCTCTGTAATCTCTTACAGCCCCTACAACCCTCCCGATCTGTGCAGCCTCCTACAATCCTCCCTATCTCCATAACCTCCTTCAGTCCCTCCAACCCTCCCTCTCTCTGGCACCTGCACCAGCCTCACATCCCTCCCTATCTTTGACACCTCCGCAAGCTTCTGCAAAACTCCCTTTCTCTGTACCCTCCTCCAGCCCCTATAAATTTCCCTATCTCTATCACTTCCTCCAGCCCCGACAGCTATCGCCATCTTGTCACATCTTCCAGACCCGACAACCCACCCTATCTCTATAACCGACTCCATCCCCTAGAAACATCCCAACTTCTGTCACTGCCTCCAGTGGCTTTCCATCTGTAATCCCCTCCAGCTGCAACAACCCTCACTGGCTCTGTCATATCCTCCAGCCCCTACAACACTACGCATCTCTGCAACCTCCTCCTTCTCCTACAACCCTCCCTATCTCTATTACCTCCTCAGCCCCTCAACACTCCCAATTTCAGTGATCTCCTCCAGCACCTGCAACTCTCCTTATTTATGTAACCTTCTCCAGAACCTACTGCCCTCTCTAGCTCTGTCACTTCCTCAAGCCCCTACAGCCCTCCCTATCTTCGATACCTCCTCAGAATCCCAGCACTCCCTATCTTTGTAACCTCCTCTAGCCCAGATAACACTCCCTATCTCGGTACTCTCCTCAGAACCTACAACCACCCCCAGCTCTGTAACCTATTCCAGCATCTACATCCCTTCCGATCTCTCTAAACTCCTCCAGCCCTACAACACTCAATATCTCTGTAAACTACTCCACCCGCGATAACCCTCCCTATTTCTGTAATCTCCTCCAGCACCTAAAATCCTCCCTATCCCTGTAACCTCCTCCAGCCCCTACAACTCTTACTATCTCTCTAAACTCCTCCAGCCGCTACAATCCACAATATCTCTGTACACTCCTCCACCGGTTATAACCTTTCCTATCTCTGTAACCTCCTCCATCCCCTAGAACACTCCTTATGTTTTGACCGCCTCCATTACCTACAACCCTCCCTAACTCTGTAAACTCCTCCAGCCCCTACAACACTCACTATCTCTGTAGCCTCCTCCAGTCCCCACAGCCCTCCCTATCCCTGTCACCTCCTCCTTTCCGTCCAACACTCCCTATCTGTGTAACCTCCGGAAGCCCCTACAATCCTCCCTATCTCCCAAACCACTTCCATTCCCTGCAACCATCCCTATACCTATTACTTCCTCAGCTGCTACAACCCTCCCTCCCTTTGTAACTTTCTCAGCCTCTACAACCCTCGCTACCTCTGTCACCTACGTTAGCGCTGACAATTCTCCCTATCTCTGTTACCTCCTCCAACCCGACAACCGGCCTGCTCTCGGTAACCTTACCTGCATCCACTAGAGCCCTCACTTTTTCTGTCACCAGTTCCAGCCGTGACAATGCTCCCTAGCTCTGTAATCTCCTCCAGCCCCTCCTTATCTCTGAAAGCTCCTCCATTGCCTTTAAACCTCCCTATCTCTGTTTCTTCCTCCAGCACCTACAACTATCCCTATCTCTGTCATTTCCTGCAACACCTACAACCGTGCCTAACTCTGTAATCTCCGCCAACCCCAGAACCCTCCTTATCTCTGTAGCCTGCTACTATCCTCCCTATCTCTCTTATCTCCACGAACCCATCCAACCGTTGCTAACTCTGGCAGCCCCTCCAGCCGCTACAGCTCTCCCTATCTCTGTAAACTCCACAGATCCTACAAGCCTCCCTATCCCTAACGCTGTCACCTCTTCTAGCCCCTACAAACATCCCTATCTCTGTAACCTCCTGCAGTCCCTACAGCCCTCCCTATCTCTGTCACCTCCTCCTGTCTCTCCAAACGTCCCTATCTCGGGAACCTCTTACAGCCGCTGCAACCCTCCCTATCCATATTACTTCCTCAGTTCCTACCACCCACCCTCTCTTTCTAACCTCCTCAGCCCCCGCAGCCCTTCCTAGCTCTGTAACCTCCTCCAGCCCCTACAGTCCTCCGTACAACTGTAACCTCTTCAGCCCCAAATCGATCCCTATCTCTGTGATTTCCTGCAGCCCCTAGAACACCAACCACCCCCCATGTCTGCAACCTCCTTCAGCCCCTACACATCTGCTGATCTCCGTAACCTCCTCCACCACGACGACCCTCCCGATCTCTGTAACATCCACCATCCCCTACAAACCTCCCTATCTCTGTTACCTCTACAGCCCCACAACACTCCCTATTTCTGTAACCTCCTCCAGCCCCTTCAACCCTCCCTATCTCTGTAACCTCATCCAGCCCCGGCACTCCTCCCTAATGCTATTACTTCCTCAGATCCTATAACCCTCCATATCTTTGTAACCTGCTCAGCTCCTACAACCCTCCCTAGCTCCGTAGCCTCCCCCAGCACCTGCAACCCTCCCAATCGCTCTTACCTCCTCAGCTCCTGCAACCCTCCCTCTCTTTCTAACCTCCAGAGCCCCTACAACCCTGCCTAGCTCTGTAACCACCTCCATCCCTAAAACCATCCATATCTTCTAACCTTCTCCAGCCTCTACAATCCTCAAAATCTCTGTAGACTCCTCCAGACCCTGCAACCCTCCCTATCTCTTCAACGTCCTAAAACCCATGCAAACCTCCCGATCCCTGTAACCTCCTCCAGCAAGACAGCCCTCTCGATCTCTGTAGCCTCCTCCACCAAGACAACCCTGCCATCTCTGTAACCTCCTCCATCCCCTGCAGCCCTCCTTATTTCTGTAACCTCGTCCAGCCCTTTCAACTTCCCCTATCGCTGTTACATCCTCAGCCCTACAACACTCCCTATCCCTGTAATCTCCTCCAACCTGGACAACACTCCCTATCTCTGTTAACTCCCACATCCCCCACCACACTCCATATCTCTGTGAATTCCTCGAGCCCCGACAACCCTACCTATCTCTGTCACCTCCTCAGCCCGTACAACCCATCCCCAATTCTGTAAGCTTTTCCAGCCCCTACAACCCTCCCTGGCTCTGTCACATCCTCGGACCCATACAGCATCTTTAGATCTGTTATCTACTCCATCCCCGACAACCCTCCCTACTCTGTAAACTCCTCAGCTCCTGCAAACCTCTCTAACTCTGTCACCTCCTCCAGAGCATTCCACCCTCTATAGCTTTGTCACCTACCCCAGCCCCGACAGACCTCCCCAGCTCTTTGATCCCCTCCAGTTCCTACAACTCTCCCTATCTCTGTAAACACCTCCAGACCATTCCACCCTCTATAGCTCTGTCACCTACCCCAGTCCCGACAGCCCTCCCTATCTCTGTCACCTCCTCCAGTTCCATCAAACCTCCCTATCTCTGTACACTCCGCCAGACCATACGACCCTCCCCAGCTCTGTCACCTCCTCCAGCCCAACAGCCCTCCCTTGCTATATCACATCTTCCAGTCCATACAGCCATCCCTCTCTCTCTGTCACTACCTCCAGCTCCGACAACCCTCCCTTTCTCTCTAACCTCCTCCACCAAGACAAACCTCCCTATCTCTGTCACCTCCTCCAGCACCACAACCTTCCCTGTCTATGCAACCACGACCACCCGCTACAAGCCTCTCTATCTCTGCTGCCTCCTCCAGCCCCTATAGCACGTCCTCTCTCTGTTACCTCCTCCAGGCCCGACAACCTTCCCTAACTCTGTCATCTACTCCAGGCTCTACAACCCTCCCTCTCTCTGTAACGTCCTCAGCCCTACAACCCTCCTGATCTCTGTCACCTCCGCAACCCCTACAACCTTCCCTGTCTCATGTTTCAGGTAAGTGATGAAGGTTCTGATGAGCAGTCACCGACTTGCAAAGTTAACTCTGCTTCACTCTCCACAGATGTTGCCAGACGTGCTAAGTATTTCCAGCATTTCTTCTTTTTATTTCAATTTACATCTATGCCCCCTTGTCACTGACGTTTCTGGGAAGGTAAATAGGTCCATCACTTACACTCGATACGGACCCCTTAAAACATTGCAAATTTCAATCAAACCTCAACTCAGACTTCTCTGTTTCAAGCAAAACAGCCCCAGCCGATACAATATTTCCGCATAGCAGCATTTTTCCAGACCTGGCAACATCCTCGTAAATTTGCTCCATACCCTGTCTAGTGCAATTAAATCCTTTCTGTAATGTGGTGACCGGAACTGCACACAATACTCACAGTGTGGCCCAACCAATGCATATATAGATACAGCATAACCTCTCTCCTATTCTGCACCTCGGATAATAAAGGAAACATATTCCATATGTCTTCTTATCTGTCTTAGCGGCTTGCCCTGCTATCTTCATGGATCTGTGAACATACACTCCAAGGTCCAACACTACTTCTACACCTGGAAGGATTCACCATTAATTGTGCATTCCTTTGCCTGGCTCGAACTCCCCAAATTCATCACCACACACGTCTCTGCCTTGAATACCATTTGCCACGTTCCTGCCCACCTGGCTAGTCCATTAACATCTTCCTGGAGTCGACAGCTATTCTGCTGTCTATCAACCACACGGTGACTTTTTGTATCGCCTGCAACCTTTTTGATCATGCCACGTACATTTCCGTCCAAATCCCAAATATGTCGCACAAAAAGCTGTGGATCTATTAGCGAGCCCTGTGGAACGCCACTGGAAACTGCCTTGCAGTCGATATATCAGCATGAAAAGAGAATTGGCTAAATAACAGCAAGCGGAGAGTCGGGATGAATGGGTTATTTTCAAGGTGGAAAGCTGTAACTAATTAGTACAACAGGGATCAGCGCTGGAGCCTCAAAGTTTTACAATCTATAGAAATGACTTGGATGAAGTGACATACAGTCTAGTAGCCAAATTTATTGAGGAGGTAAAGATTGGAAAGAAAGCAAGTTGGGATCAGGGTAAACATCGTCTGCAAAGGGAAATATCTAAGTTAAGTGAGTGGGGGAAAATGTGGCAGATGCAGAAGAACGTGAAGGACCATGTGAGCTTTCCACTTCGGTGGGAATCACAGAAAAGAGGACTATGCGGTGGGAGACGGCAGAATGCTGCAGTATGAGGAATCCGGGTGTCCATGTACAGGAATCAGAAAATGTCAGCATGCAAGTACTGCAAGTTATTCGGATGGGAAATGGATTTTTGGTATTCTTTGCAAGGGGGATGTAGTATAAAATTAACGAAGCATTGCTACAATTATGCGGGCCATTTGTGAGAAGGCAGCTAGATCATTGTCTACAGTTTTGGTCACCTAATTTAAGGAGCGAGATACTTGCAATGGAAGCAGATCAGAGAAGGTTCATTAGGTCGAATCCTGGGATGAGAGGTTTCTCTGATGAGGAAATGTTAGACCAGTTGTGTCCATACTCAAAGGAGTATGAAGATAGAGAGTTGATCTTACTGTGAAGAATAGGATTCTGAGGAGACCTGAGAAGTTGAGAGGTTGCTTCTTCTCGTGGGGGAATCTAGAACTAGGGAGCACAGTTTCATATTAATGGGTCTCCCATTTAATTCGGCGTGAGGTGGAATTTCTGTCTCAGCCTGTTGTTAGTATTTGAAATTCTCCACCCGAGCGAGCAGTGGAATTGAGTCATTCAATATATTCAAGGCTGAGATCGACAATTTTCTATTTACATAAGAGACAACGGTTATGGTGTGGGGGAGAGTGCGGATGCGGGTTTCAGGGAGGAAAGTGGACTCAAGGTCGCGATTAGACCATGCATGATCTTATTGAAAGGAGGAGCAGGTTCGAAGGGCCGAATGGCCAACTCCTTCTGTTGGAGGGAGCAGCACAGAGGGACTACTGCACTGTTGCAGGGAGCAGTACTGAGGGAGTGCAGCACTGTTGGATGGGCAGTATTGAGGAATCTCTGCATAGCCAGTGGGGCACGAGAATGGGAAGCTACACTGTTGGAGAGGCAGCAATGTGGGAGCGATGCCCTTTTCGAAGTGAATTACTCGGGGCATGCTACACAGTTGTAGGGTACGTACAGAGACAGTACTGCACTGTGGGACGGTCAGTATTGAAGAGGTATCGGACTGTCGGTGGGATATTACTGGGGGAGCTCGGCCCTGTCAGCAGAAACAGTACTGGAGGAATGCTGCACTGCCCGATGTTCAGTACTGTGAGAGCGCTGCACTGTCGAAGGGCCAATACTGATGAAGTGCTGCACTGTCGAAGGTGCATTTTTGGGGATGAGATGTTAAATCGAGCCCCCTCCGACCGTTCTCTGGAGATAAATGATCGCAAAGTAGTATTTGGAAGGAGAGCGGAGGCTTATCTGCGGTGCCCTGGCCAATATTTTGCCCTCGATGATGATCTGTTTATTATCACCTTGCTGTTTGTGATATCTTACTGCGTGTTAATTAGCTTCTCTGTTTCCACATTCCAACAGTGACTCCACATCAGAAACATTTACATGGCTGGAAGGTTCTTCGGGACGTCCCGTGGTTCCAAACAACGCAATGCAAGGGCAACCCTTTACTTCTTTTCTTTCTTTCAAGCCACTAAAGATAACTGCAGCAAATATCACTTCAACTGACCACCGCAAATATCTCTTAAAATGGCCACATCAAATATCAAAATATGATTTGAAATGACCAATGGGCATATCACATAAAATGGACTCAGGGTACATCACTGAATGTTGCCACAGCAAATATTTTGTCGTTTCATTGACCTACATTTTTTTTCTTCATTCAGGGATGTGGGCGTCGCTGGCTCAGCCAGTATTTATTGCCCATTCATAATTGCCCTTGAGAAGGGGGTGGCGAGCTGCCTTTTTGAACCGTTGCAGTCCATTTGGGGTAGGTATACCCACAGTGCTATTAGGAAGGGAGTTCCAGGATTTTGACCCAGCGACAGTGAAGGAACGGCGATATAGTTCTGAGTCAGGATGGTGTGTGACTTGGAGGGGAACTTGGTGGTATTCCCATGCATTTGCTGCCCTTCTCCTTATAGTTGGTAGAGGTCGAGGTTTGGAAGGTGCTGTCTTAGGAGCCTTGGTACATTGCTGCAGTGCATCTAGTAGATGGTACACACTGCTGCCACTGTGCGTCGGCGGTGGAGGGAGTGAATGTTTGTTGATGGGGTGCCAATCAAGCGGGCTGCTTTTTCCTGGATGGTCTCGAGCATCCTGAGTGTTGTTGGAGCTGCACTCATCCTTTGGGGGTTCAGGAGGTGAGTTACTCGCCTCAGGATTCCTAGCCTCTGACCTGCTCTTGTCGCCACGGTATTTATATGGCTACTCCAGTTCAGTTTCTGGTCAATGGTAGCCCCAAGGATGTTGATAGCGGGGGATTCAGCGATGGTAATGCCGTTGAATGTCAAGGGGAGATGGTTAGGTTCTCTCTTGTTGGAGATTGTCATGGTACATATAATTACAATAGCCACAGAAAATATCACTTCAAATGAGCTCACCATATTTCACTTAAAATTACCACTATGCCTGCCACTTAAAATGGCTGCAACGCATATCACATAAAATGGCAGCCATACATGTAACTTATATGAGCACTGTGCTTGTCATTTAAAAGAACCAATCGGCATATCACAGAAAATCACAGCTGCAGTCATAAATCACTTAAAATGGCACGATGGATCGAACGCGTTTTAAAATGGCTGCTGTACATTTCACTTAACTAGGGTACTCATTGCATTGCCCGGAAAACAGGCATTGTCCTGGATTTATAAGAAATCTTCTCACTTCTCATTGATGACTCATCGGATTACAGGAAACAGGAGCAGAAGCATGCAATTTGGCTGGCGAGCCTGCTCTGTCATTCTAACAGTGCCGTTCAAACAGATCATAGCTGATCATCTACCTCTACGCCATTTTTACCCACGATCTCCATATCCCTAAATGTCATTAAGATCCAGAAATCTATAGATTTCTGTCCTGAACATACTCAGTCATTGAGCTTCCACAGCCCTATGGGGGACAGAATTCCACAAATTCATCACCATCTGAGTAAAGAAATTCCACCTCATCTCAGTTGTAAACGGCCTACCCCTTATTCTGAGACTGTGCCGCTTGGTTCCAGATTCACTAGCCACAGAAACATCCTATCCACATAGAACCTGTCACACCCTGTTTGAATGATGTAACTTTCAATGAGATCAACTTTCATTCTTCGAAACTCTGGCGAATACAGGCCCAGTTTCTGCAATCTTTCTCAGTAAAATAATCCCACCATTCCAGGGTTAACCTGATGAACCTCTATTGCACTCCCTCTATAGCACGTATACACATCTTAACAGGAGACAACAACTGTATAGAATTCTCCAGGTGAGGTTCACCGAGGCTTTTTACAATTGCAGCAACATATCTTTACACGCTGTATTCAAATGCCGTTGCAATGAAGGCCAGCATACCATTTGACTTCCTAAATGCTTACTGCATCTGCATACTCGCTTTTACTGATTCATGAACCAGAACACCCAGATCCCTTTGGACATCAACACTTCACAACCTCTCACCATTTAAGAAATACTCTGCCTTTCTGTTTTTCTACCAAAGTGCATCACTCTCTGGAACTGGTTCAAGAGTTCACGACCAAAGCTCAACTATCACCGGTAACCTGTCTCTCGATGCAGAAATCAATAAGCGCATTGAAAAGGCGCCCACTGCTATGTCCAGACTGGCCAAGAGAGTGGGAAAATGGTGCACTGACACGGAACACAAATGCCCGAGTGCATCAAGCCTGTGTCCTCAGTATCTTGCTGTCTGGCAGTCAGGCCTGGACAACGTATGCTCGCCAAGAGCGACATCTCAATTCATTCCATCTTCGCTGCCTCAGGAGAATCCTTGACATCGGGCAGCAGGACCATATCTCCAATGCAGAAATCCTAGAGGCAGCCAACATCCCAGCATATACACCTTACTGAGCAAGCGATGCTTGAGATAGCTTGGTCTTGTGAGCAGCATGAAAGATGGCAGGATCCTCAAGGACACATTGTACATCGAGCTTGTCACTGGTGCCAGCCCCACCAGCCGTCCATGTCTCCGCTTTAAGGACATCTGCAAATGCGACATAAAGTCCTGTGACATTGATCACATGTCGTGAGAGCCAGTTGCCAGTGATCGCTGGTGCTGGTGGGCATCGATAAAGATGGGGCTAACGAGTTGCGAGTGGAAGAGATCTAGCTGTTGGCAGGAAAAAATACAGAAGCGCAAGGGGAGAACCAACTGTGTAACAGCCCCAACAACCAATTTTATCTGCAGCACTTGTGGAAGAGTCTGTCACTCTGGTATTGGAATGTATAGCCACTTCAGGCGCTGCTTCACAAACCACTGACCACCTCCAGGCGCTTATCCATTGTGCCTCGAGATAAGGAGACCAAAGAAAGAAAGAAAGAGAAATAAAGAAGAAAGGATCACTCCACAGTTATTCGCATTATATTCCATCTGCCATGTCGTTGCACATTCACTAAGCCTGTCCAAATCCCCTTACCTTGCTTCTTCCTCACAACTTAATTTCCCACCTAGTTTTGTGTCATCAGCAAATTTGGAAATATTCCATTTGGCCCCCACATCCAAATCATTTATATAGATTGCGAACAGCTATGGCTGAAGCACTGATCCTTGCAGGACCCTATTAGTCACAGCTTGCCATCCTGGCAATGGCCAGTTTATTCTTGTTCTCTTCTTTCTTTATGTTAACCAGCTCTCAATCCATAGCAGAATGCTACTCCCAATCCCATGTGCTCTAATTCTGTTTATTAACCTCCTGTGCGGGACCTTATCAAAAGCCGTCTTAAAATCCAAATACAGCACATCCACTGGTTTTCCTTTCTCTATGCTACAAGGAACATCCTAAAAAAAAAACACCAACAGATTTGTCAAACATGAGATCCGTTTCTTAAACCCACGTTGACTCTGCTGATCATATCATTTGTTCCAAGTGTCCTGTTATTTCATTCCCTTTAATAGATTCTAACATTTTCACTACTACTGACATCAAACTAACAGGTTTCTCGTTCTCTGTTTCTCTCTTGCTCTCTTCTTAATAATTGGGGTGACATTTGCTAATTTACAGAGTGCAGGAACCCTTCCAAAATCTATAGAATGTTGAAAGATATTCACCGAGGCATCTACTATCTTCATAGCCACTCCTTCAATACTCTGGCATGTAGCTCATCTAGTCCAGGGGATTTATTAATTTACATTACAATAATGTTTCAAATTGTACCTCTTTATTTATACTAATTGATTTCAGTTCCTCATTTTTACAAGTCCTAATTGTTCCCCAGAATTTCTTTGAGGGTTTTTTCTATCTTCCTCCGTGAAGACAGAGACAAAGGAATTGTTTAGTTTATCCGCCATTTCCTCATTCTCCATCACAAACTCTCCTATCACCACTTGAAAAGGACCCACACCCATCGTTGATCATCTATTCCTTTTCAAATACTTAAAGAAGTATTAAGTTTCTAGCTATTGTACATTCCAGATTTATTTTCCCTTTCCCGATTAGTTTATTGGTTCTCCTTTGTTGGTTTCGAAATCGCTCCCAATCCTTGAGCTTGCCACGTTTCTTGGCGACCAGACAAGGCTTAAAAGTTTGACCTAATGCAACCTTTAATTTTTTTTTGTTAGCCTAGGTTGATTCAGCTTTCCTGTTGGTTTTCTGTTTCTTCGAGGAATGCACATTTCTTGTCAACCGTGAATTAACTTCTCTAACTACGAACCATTGCCTGGCTACTGTCAAATCGTTTAATGCATTTTCCCAATACACCATAGGCAACTTGCCCTTCATATCTTCATAGTTTCCTTTGCTCAGATTTAAGAGCATCGTTTCAGAATGAACTATATCTTTTCTTCAAATGTAAAATTCTATCATATTATGGTCACGATTTCATACGGCTCCTTTACAGCAAGGTTATTAATTAGCCCTTTCTCATTACAAAATACTAAATCTGAAATAGCTCAATCCCTAGTTGGTTCTTCAGCATACTGCTCCAGGCATCCATCTCGTACACATACTAGGAAGTTATCCTCCACAGAATTAGTGCTAATTAGGATGAGGCAATCTATCTGTAAATTGAAGATGCCCATTGATTCTGTATTCTCCATGCTGCATGCAGTTGGCTTGTCTACAAAACATCTCCCACCAATGTTGGCTGCCCCTTGCTGTTTCTTAGTTCCACCCAAATTGATTCTACATCTTGCTCTTTTGATCTAAGATACTGTCTCACTAATGTACAATCTCATCCTGCATTAACAGCGCTATCGCACGTCCTTTTCCTCTCCGCCTATCCTTGCTAAATGACTGCATCGAGGATTAACATGTTCGCTTCGTAACGACGGGCCAGGCCTAAATTAACCAAAACTTTAATCCATTTTAAAAAATCAAGGACCACAATCCAACAGGCGCATGTTGAAATGAGGGATCAAAAGCCAGACAGAAATGTTGGTAGACACATTGAATCCTGCCTCTGGGTGAAGTACACTGTCCAAGGCGGATGGACACCCTGTCCAATAATATCCCTCAACCCAAAATTTTCTCACTCTCTTCACATATTGTCACAACATTTTTCAAAGTAAAACAAATGCCCCCAGGGGCAGAGAAGTACATTTCGTTAAATTGGATAAATCAAAGCAAAAGACTGTCAAGAATAGGTGGAACAAGATCCCAAAAACGTCTTCTCTCAATTGGACAGACAGTCTCTCAGTAACATCCCAATACAAGCAACTGCCCATTAGAAAGCAAGCGATCAAAAGTGATATTGATTGAGACCACAATGCGAGCACGCTGTCCACACACACGAGACTGAGAGAAATATCCCTTCCCCTGGAGAGAGAGGGAGAGGGAGGGTTTGGGATTTGCACTGGGACTCCTTTCCACCCAGACACAACCCAGTGAATGTGTTACACGTTGGGATTTTGTTCAATATGTTCCTCGGGGGCCTGCCCATGGACAGATTAATTCAGTACAATCGAGGACAGAACCAGTTTGAAAATGTCTGAGCCCCATTACAGACCGCACACAGAGATTGGAGAATGCTCGGGAGGCAGTGACACATGCCAATTCCAACCTCAACTCAAAACTCACGTTGAACAAATGCAGATATATCTGCCTGTCTTTCTCTCAGTGTCTGTCTCTTTGTCCCTCACTCTCATTGTCTGTCTCACTCTATCAGTCTCACTCGCTGTCTGTCTGTCTCTCTCTCTCTCCATCCCCTTTCTCTCACTCATTCTATGTCTGTTTCTCTCCGTGTCTAATTTACTCTCTCATTCCATGTCAGCCTCTCTCTCCTTCTTTCATGCTCTATCTATCAAACTTTCATTCGCCCTCTTTCTCTCCCTCTCATTCTCTCTCTCTCTCTTTCCTGTCATTTTCCTTGATTACCTTCCACTCTCAACCTATTAATCTCACTCCCTGCTGGTCTGTCTCATTCCATGTCAGGCCCTTGCTCTTTCATGCTCTATGTTTCACTCTCAATCGACCTCTATCCCGCTGTCTCTATCCATCTATCTCTCTCCCCACTCTCTCTCTCTTTCTCTCTCTCTGTCTTTCTCTCTATCTATCTATCTATCTATCTATCTATCTATCTATCTATCTATCTATCTATCTATCTATCTATCTATCTATCAATCTATCTATCTATCTATCTATCTATCAATCTATCTATCTATCTATCTATCTATCTATCTATCTATCTATCTATCTATCTATCCATCTATCTATCTATCTATCGATCCATCTATCTCTCCAGCTATCTTTCCATCTCTTGGTTTTGTGCTCTGTCTGACTCACTCTCACTTCTGTTCTCTTCTTCTCTATCTCTCTCTCCCATTCCCTGTTTGTCTCTCATGCACACTCCATCTGCCTATCTCTGTCATTCGTTCCCTCTGTCCACGTTTCTACCCTCTCTCTTTTTGGTGCTCTGTGGCTTTCTTCTTCTCTCTTTCTCTCTTCATTCCGCTCTCTCACTCCCTGTCTGAATTTTTCTATCAGTCTGTCTGCTTCCTTTTTCTCACTCTCTGTCACCACGTCTCTTTCGTTCATTTTCTCTCGCTCTTTTTCTGCCTCTCTGTCTCTCTGTGTCTTTCTCTCTCTCTCTCTCTCTCTAGCTATCTATCAATCCCTATCTATCTATCTATCTATCTATCTATCTATCTATCTATCTATCTATCTATCTGTCAGTCCATCTGTCTATCTATCTATTTGTCCCTCCATCCATCTCTCCGTCAGTCTGTCTCCCCAAATCTCTATCTATCTATCTATCTATCTATCTATCTATCTATCTATCTATCTATCTATCTATCTATCTATCTATCTATCTGTCTATCTATCTGTCTATCTATCTATCTGTCTATCTATCTACCTCTTGGTTTTGTTCTCTGTCTGACTCATTCTCACTCTATTTCATGCGTTGCCACTTTCTCTCTCTCTCTCTCTCGCTCTCTCTCTTTTCCTCTCTCTCACACTCTGTGCTGTTTTCCTCTCTCATAATTTCTTACTGGATTGGAATGCACTCTGAAATATTCAATTATTTAGAGCAAGGACTAATCAAAATTGTGTTGTATTTTTAATATATTATGCAATGTAATCGTGGAAAGAATTGAATTTTCAAAATCGTACTGGAACCTGGGAATAAAATCGATTATTTTTTGTTATCCATGCATTGCCACATTGTAGATCTGCCCTTGATCTGGGCCAGAGAGAGGAGCTCCCATTGTACCATGTAAACCAGACTTTCGTCATTCACCTTTAAGAACTGCGTGTTTTCTGGGCCAGAGAGAGCAGGTTGCATAGGAAAATGGAGATTGGGGATATGTTCATTCCCACATAGCGGAATTACTCTGTTACTGGACAAGAGAGAGCGAGAGAGAGAAGCTGGGTTTGCTCATCGGAGATGGGGGAGTTTTGAGCTTTTCATTCCCGAATTGTGGAACTGTCTGTTATCTGGGCCAAAGAGTGGAGCCAGAACTGATCATTGGAATTCGATGCTACGTTTATTGTAGCAAAGGTATTATTCTGGCTGGAGGGCTTAATATTAACAGGAGAACGTCAGTTCTTGGCTCATTGATCTGAGACGTTAAATCATAGAAATAGAATCATGGAAAGTTTAAGGCAAAGAAAGAGGCCACTTGGCCCATTGTGTCCATGCCTGCTGAAAAATGATCCACTAATTCTAATAACACCTTCCACCAATTGTTTCGTAGCCCTGCAGTTTACAGTACATGAGGTGCATAGTCAGACTCCCTTTGAATGTGTGAGAGTCTCTGCCTCAACTACCCGTTCAGGGTTCGGGTTCTAGACCATCACCACGCTCTGGGTGAAAAAGATTTTCCTCATCTCCCTCCGATTTTTTTGGCAATAACTTTAAATCTATTCCCCCTCGTCACTGACCTCTCTGCTAAGACGAATAGACCTTCACCTCCACTCTATCCAGGCCCCTCAAAACGTTGTCCATTTTAATAAGATCAGTTCCAAGTGGAACAACTCCAGCCGATCCAATCTTTCCTCGTTGCTGCATTTTTCCAGTCCTGGCAACATCCTCATAAATTCCCTTTTTACTCTCTCCAGTGCAATTGCATCCTTTCTGTAATGAGGTGACCAGAATTGCACACAGTACTCAAGTTGTGGCCTAACTAATGAGTTATACAGTTACAGCATAACCTCCTGCTCTTATATTCCATACCTCGGCTAATAAAGGAAACGATTCCGTGTGATTTCTTAACCACCTTATCGACCTGTCCTGCGACCTTCAGGGATCTGTGACCATTGATTCCAAGGTCCCTCACTTTCTCTATACTTCTCAGTATTTCCCTATTAATCGTACATTCAGTTGTCTTGTTTGACCTCACCAAATGCATCACCTCACAATTCTCTGAGTTGAATTCCATTTGCCAGTTCACTGCCCATCTTATCAGATCATCAATATCTTCCTGCAGCCTGCAACGATACTCTTCGCTCTTTACTACAAGGCCAATCTCTGTGTTGTCTGCAAACTTCCTGGTCATGCCCCCTACATTTCCATCCAAAACGCTAATATATACCACAAAAAGCAGGGCCCCCAGTACTGGACCCTGCAGAAGGCCACTGGAAACAGCGCTCCATTCGCTAAAACAACCGTCAACAATCACCCTTTGTGTCCTTCCATTGAGACACTTTTGTACCAGCATTGCTGCATTTCCCTGGATGCCATGGGATTTTAATTTTTTAACCAGTCTGTCATGTAGGACTTTGTCAAATGACTTGCTTAAAGTCGTTGGAGACGACATCAACTGCACTACTTTCATCTATCTTTCTTGTTATTTATTTACAAAATTCAATCAAGTTGATCAAACAAGATCTTCCCTTAATGAATCAATGCTGGCTATCGTTGATTAACCTCTGCATTTATCCTGTCTCTCAGAATATATTGCAATAATTTGCCCACGACTGAGGTTAGACTGACTGGCCTGTAATTATTCGATCTGTCCTTCACTCGATTTCTAAACAGAGGTACAATGTTAACAGTTCTCCAATCCTCCAGCACCACACCTGTATCCAGTGACCACTGGATAATGATGGTCAGACCTTCTGCTATTTCCTCTCTTTCTTCTCTTAACAGCCTCGGGTACATTTCATCCGGACCTGGTGAGCTATCAACTTCCAAGGATGCTCGTCCCATTAATACTTCATCTCTCCCTATGTTTATCACATCCAATACTTCACAGTTCTCCTCCTTAACTGCAATATTTGCATCATCATCCTCTTTTCTGAAGACAGCCGCAGAGTACACACTAAAAAAAACCAACACATTCTGACCAACACATAGGTTACCTTTTGGTCTTTTATGGGCCCTACCCTCTCCTTAGATACCTGTTACCCTTAATTTGTTGCTAAAACATCTTTGGGTTCACCTTGATTTTGTTTGCCAATATTCTTTCATGCCCTCTCTTTGCTTTCCTAATTTCCTTTTTTATTTCACCCCTCCATTTTCTATACTGCTCTCGGCTTTCTTTAGTGTTGAATTCTCGGTGCCAGACATAAACTTTGCTGTTCTCCCTTATCTTAACATGTAGGCTCCTTGACATTCATGGGGCTCTCGATTTGTCACCTCACCTTTAGTCTTCGTGGGTACATTTACTCTGAGCCCCTTGAATCTCCCCTTTGAATGCCTTCCACTGTTCTGTCATCGATTTATCTTCAAGTAGCTGTTTCCTGTCCACTTTAGCTAAATCGCTCCTCAGTTTAGTAAAATTGGCTTTGCCCCAATTGAGAACTCGAACTCCAGTTCTATTTCTGTCCTTTTCCATAATTATGTTAAAAGTGACTGAGTTATGATCACGACCACCAAAATGACCTCCCGCTGTCACTCCTTCCACCTGCCCAGCTTCATTTCCTAAACGAAGTCGAAAGCTTCACCCTTTCTTGTTGGACAGGCGACAGACTGGACAAAAAAGTTCTCCTGTATGCACATCAACACTTTTGCTCCCTCATGTCTTTTCACACTAAAACTATCCCTTTTAATATTGGGTTATTATTAATCCCTCACTATTACTGCCCTACTGTTCTTGCACTTCTCAGAACCTTGCCTATATCTGCTCTTTTATCTCCCTATGACTATTTGTGGGTCTATGGTGCACTTACAGCAGTTTGATTGCCCGTTTTCCTATTCCTTAGCTCAATCCATATAGCCTCATTCGATGAACCTTCCAGCATATCATCCCCCCTCACAGCTGTAATAGTTTTCTTGACCAAAACTGCCACCCGTTGTCTTTTCGTATTCCCCCTCCTTATCGTGTCTGAAAACCCTGTAACCAGGAATGCTGAGCTGCAAGTTTTGTCCCTGCTTAAGCCATGTCCCTGTAGCTGCTATGATATCATTCTGCCACGTGTCTATCAGTGCCCTCATTTCATCTGCTTTACTTGCTATATTCCTTGCATTGAAATAGATATCCTTGAACACTGGCAAACTCTTTATTTCTAACATCTGTTTCCTCTGTCTTCCAGACTCATCCATTAATATTCTGCCATCCATTTTCATTTCCGATTTTGTCCCAACAGAGTCTACCCTCTGGTCCACTTCCCCCTGCCAAACTAGTTTAAACCGCCCCCAATAGCACTAGCAGAATGTGCAGCAAAGAACGTAGTCCCGGCTCGATTCAGGTGCAACCCGTCAGGCCTGTACAGATCCCATCTTCGACAGAGCTGTTCCCAGTGCCCCAGGAATCTAAAGCCTTCCATCCTGCACCATCTTTCCAGCCACGCATTCATCTGTCTTATCCTTCCATTTCTATACTCACTTGCGCGTGGAACTGGGATATATTCCAGAGATTACTGCTTTTGCGGCCCTGTTTGCTAATTTCTTACCTAGCTCCCTAAATACTGACAGCAACACCACATCCCTCTTTCTAAGTATGTCATTGGTTCCGATGTGGACCACAACTACTGGCTGTTCACCATCCCCCTTCAGGATTCTCTGCAGCCGCTCAATGACATCCTTGACCTTGGCACCAGGAAGGCACCACACCATCCTGAATTCACGCCTGCTGTCACTGGAACGCCTGTCTGTTCCCCTGACTATTGAACCACCTGTCACTGTAGCTCTTCCAGTCTTCCCTGCAGACTGCTGTGTAGCTGAGCCACCTGTGGTGCTATGGACCTGGCTGTGACTGCACTCCCCATTGGGAGCACCACTTTCCTCAGTATTCAGAAATGAATACATGTTGGAGAGTGAGATGCACTCAAGGTCTCCCGCAATACCTGCCTGATTCTTTTTGACTGTCTGGTTGTCTCCCATTCCCTCTCTCCCTGCGTACTATTTAACTGTGGGGTGGATACATCTATAAACGTGCTATCCACGTAGCTCTCATCCTCATGAATGCACCGCAGTGTCGCCAGCTGCCATTTAAGTTCCAAAACCCAGAGCTCAAGCTGCCGCAATTGACAACAGTCCCTGCACAAATGTTTCTCCAGGGCATGGGAAGTATCTTGGAGCTCCCACATAGTACAGGAGGTGCACTATCGAGGTTGATGCAGCCCTACCATTCCTTTGTTTCATAGGTGACCCTTTGTTACTGCTGAAAAAGAACCCTTACGAATGCTAAAACAAAAACAAGAAATGCTGGAACCACTCAGCAGGTCTGACAGCATCTGTGGAAAGAAAAGCAGAGTTAACGTTTGGGGTTAGTGACCCTTCTTCGGAACTGGCAAGTATTTGAAATGTAAAAGGTTATCAGCAATTGAGGTGGGGGTGGGGCAAAAGATAACAAAGGAGAAGGTGTAGATTTGATAAAGCCACATAGCTGACCAAAAGGTCAGTGAGCAAAGGCAAACAATATGTTAATGGTGTGTTGAAAGACAAAGCATGAGTACAGATAGGGTGCTAACGGACTGAGGATTGAACAGCAGCAAGTAGAAACATGAAAAGCAACAGTGGGTAAGCGAACTGAACAAATTAAGATTAAATGAAATAAACATTTAAAAAATTGTAAAAATTGTACAAAAGAAAAAAAAAGAAAAAATAACTAAAAATAAAGCTAAAATGGGGGGCCCGTCATCCTCTGAAATTATTGAACTCAGTCCGGCAGGCTGTAGAGTGCCTAATCGATAAATGAAATGATGTTCCTCGAGCTTGCGTTGATGTTCACTGCATCATCCCAGGATAGAGATGTGAGCATGAGAGCAGGGAGGTGTGTTGAAATGGCAAGCAACTGGAAGCTCGGGATCCTGCTTGCAGACTTAGCACAGGTATTCTGCAAAGCGGTCACCCAGTCGGCGTTTGGTCGCCCCAATGTAGAGGGGACCACATTGTGAGCAGCGAATACAGTACACTACATTGAAAGAAGTACAAGTAAATCGCTGCTTCACCTGAAAGGAGTGTTTGGGGCCTGGGATAGTGAGGAGAGGGGAGTTAAATGGGCCTGTATTACACCTCCTGCGATTGTAGGGGAAGGTGCCATGTGACGGGGAAGAGGTGGTGGGGGTAATGGAGGAATTGACCAGGGTGTCGCGGAGGGAATGATCCCTTCGGAATGCTGACAGGGGAAGGGAGGGGAAGAGGCATTTGGTAGTGGCATCATGCTGGAGGTGGCAGAAATGGCGGACGATGATCCTTTGGATATGAAGGCTGATGGGGTGGAAAGTGAGGGGAAAGGGTGAGGGTAGAGGTGCGGGAAATAGGCCGGACACGGGTGAGGGCCCTGTCAACAACAGCGGGGGGTGGTGGGGGGGTTGGTGAGGAAGCCACGGTTCAGGAAAAAGGAGGTCATATCAGATTAATACTGGCACACCTCAAAATTATTAATAAAACCTTACTCGTTATGATAAAGCCGACTAAAAATCAATACAGTTCACTAGTTAAAATAAACACGACTCAAAAATACTCACCAGCTACTTACTTGTTCTGATGTTATGCTTTTCTTGATTACACAGATATGTAGACCTTCCTACTGGTATTAGACCTTGCCAATGCTAATAAAGCTTGATAATTCCAATGAACTTCGCGACAATAAGTAAACCTTATAAATACTGATAAGCCTTAATAATAATTGATGCAGCTTATGTATTAAGCTGTCCAAATGAACGAATTCACTCCCTGTAGGACTCTCTCTCACTCTGTATTATAACCACGATAAAATCAGCTTTAGCTTTTAGTTTACGCAATATTGAATTGATCAAGTCTTATTTTATTTTTGTTTGATTGAGATTCAGAAAAAATTAACAAAATAACTGTATACTCATCCCGGCGGCTTTTAGACTCCCTGCTCTCTCTGTCGACTGTCTTGTCACTCAAACATTACTTTTCGATGTTTCCCCTGCTTTGCTCCTGCCATGCTCTCTTTCTCTCCATCTCTCTATTTCTAGCCTCCAACTGTCCATTTGGCACGTTTTTTTAAAGCTCCACTCACACCATGCTCTCCCTCTCTTTCTCTCCCTCTGTCTCTCTGTCTGTTCTCAGACTGTCCTTTTGGAAAGCTTTTTAAATCTCCGCTCCTGCCGTGCTCTCTTTCCCTCTGTTTCTTACTCCACAGAGGATGCCTGACCGGCTGAATATTTCCATAATTTTCAGATATTATAATACCGTCTCTCTGCTCACTGTTTTCTGTCAGTTTGCTGCTTCACGGTGATAAGTTGGAAGATTAGAGTATGGGCACAATGATGTCAGGAGCTGAGTGGCTCTGCTGGAACCTAAACTGAGCATCAGTGAGCATGTTACTGCTGTTTAAGTGGTGCGTGGTAACAATGTCGACTGTATCGTCCATCACTTTGGTTATGAATGAGAGTAGACTGAAGGCGCAATAATTAACTGGATTGGATTGGTCCTGCTGTTTTTGGATAGGAATAACTGGGCATTGCTCACCTTGTTGGCTAGATGCCAGTGTTGAGGTTGGACTGGTGAGCCTGCCTTGGGACACTGCTGGTACTGCAGCTCGTGTCTTCACTACTACAGCCCGGATGCTAGCAGTAAAGGCCTGCTCGGGTATAAATTGACAACCAGACCAGGGCCTGACTGGATCACATCCAACCCCATCGCGAACCGGGCCCGAGTACTTTAATATTTTTCGTGTCCGACCCGACCCGACTCGACCGTCGTAATGAAGTTAATAATATCAAACAGATTAATGTGATCTACCTTGTTCCAAACGTTGTGATCTGGTTCATCCGTTACGACAGCAAGCTATTCCTGAAGATGGAGTTGTGGGGAATCTGAACCTGATCTCATCACCAGGAACCAACAGCCCCACCCCCACCCCTAATGTCACACAGGAGCATGTTGTTGCCGAGTTCATTGGATAGTGATCAGGGGAAGAAATCTAATGATTGCCTTACACCCTCCCTTTTCTTAATCACCACAGTTTGCGGAGGGTTGTCGGGCTGTAGAGATTAGGAGTGTGTGGGAGGAAGGGGGTGGTGGTGTGCAAGGTCATGAAGACGGGGACATGAGCAACACAGATGCCAATGATCATTTTCTTACTTCTATTCCTAAGCTCAATGAATTCAATTCGGAGAGATTGGACTGGAAGGTACATTTCAGTGAAAGGAAAAATTGATTGATTGGAAAAATCACAGATCAGACAGCAGGCTTTCTTAATGTATAGTACTGAAGATTCCCGGTGCTGTCTGATCATTAGTCTACAGTACTTCAGATCTGCAGTGCTGCTTGACTGAAGACTTTTGGTTGATCAACATCTGCAGGGATGGTGTAGGAGGGAGGGTTTTGATTTCCTGGATAATTGGGGCTCTTTCTGGGGTAGGTGGGACCTCTACAAACAGGATGGTCTTCACCTGAACCAGAGGGGTACCAATATCCTGGGGGGGAGATTTGTTAGTGCTCTTCGGGGGGGTTTAAACTAAATCAGCAGGGGAATGGGAACCTAAATTGTAGTTCCAGTGTACAAGCTGTTGAGAGTAGTGTGGTAGGGGATAAGGTTACAGGGACGCAAGAGGGCACTGGCAAGCAAGAACTTGGTTTAAAGTGTGTCTACTTCAACGCCAGGAGCATCCGGAATAAGGTGGGTGAGCTTGCAGCATGGGTTGGTACCTGGGATCCTGATGTTGTGGCCATTTCAGAGACATGGGTAGAGCAGGGGCAGGAATGGATGTTGCAGGTTCCGGGATTTAGATGTTTCAGAAAGAACAGAGAAGAGGGTAAAAGAGGGGGGGGGGGGTGTGGCATTGTTAATCAAGGAAAGTATTACAGCGGCAGAAAGGACGTTTGAGGACTCGTCTACTGAGGTAGTATGGGCCGAGGTTAGAAACAGGAGAGGAGAGGTCACCCTGTTGGGAGTTTTCTATAGACCTCCGAATAGTTCCAGAGATGTAGAGGAAAGGATAGCGAAGATGATTCTCGACAGGAGCGAGAGTAACAGGGTAGTGGTTATGGGGGACTTTAACTTTCCAAATATTGACTGGAAATACTATAGTTCGAGTACTTTAGATGGGTCTGTTTTTGTCCAGTGTGTGCAGGAGGGTTTTCTGACACAGTATGTGGACAGGCCAACCAGGGGCGATGCCACATTGGATTTGGTACTGGGTAATGAACCCGGTCAGGTGTTCGATTTAGATGTAGGTGAGCACTTTGGCGATAGTGATCACAATTCGGTTAGGTTTACCTTAGCGATGGGCAGGGACAGGTATATACCGCAGGGCAAGAATTATAGCTGGGGGAAAGGAAATTATGACGCGATTAGGCAAGATTTAGGATGTGTAGGATGGGGAAGGAAACTGCAGGGGATGGGCACAAACGAAATGTGGAGCTTATTCAAGGAGCAGCTAATGCGTGTCCTTGATAAGTATGTACCTGTCAGGCAGGGAGGAAGTTGTCGAGCGAGGGAGCCGTGGTTTACTCAAGAAGTTGAAGCGCTTGTCAAGAGGAAGAGGGCGGCTTATGTTAGGATGAGACGTGAAGGCTCAGTTAGGGCGCTTGAGAGTTACAAGCTTGCCAGGAAGGATCTAAAGGGAGGGCTAAGAAGAGCAAGGAGAGGACACGAGAAGTCATTGGCGGATAGGATCAAAGAAAACCCTAAGGCTTTCTATAGGTATATCAGGAATAAACGAATGATAAGAGTTAGAACAGGGCCAATCAAGGATAGTAGTGGGAAGTTGTGTGCGGAATCAGAGGAGATAGGGGAAGCGTTAAATGAATATTTTTCGTCAGTATTTACAGTAGAAAAAGAAAATGTTGCCGAGGAGATTACTGAGATACAGCCTACTAGGCTAGATGGGATTGAGATTCACAAGGAGGAGGTGTTAGCAATTTTGGAAAGAGTGAAAATAGATAAGTCCCCTGGGCCAGATGGGATTTATCCTAGGATTCTCTGGGAAGCCAGGGAGGAGATTGCAGAGCCGTTGTTGTTGATCTTTAAGTCGTCATTGTCGACAGGAGTAGTGCCGGAGGACTGGAGGATAGCAAATGTTGTCCCCTTGTTCAAGAAGGGGAGTAGAGACAGCCCTGGTAATTATAGACCTGTGAGCCTTACTTCGGTTGTGGGTAAAATGTTGGAAAAGGTTATAAGAGACAGGATTTATAATCATCTTGAAAAGAATAAGTTCATTTGCGATAGTCAGCACGGTTTTGTGAAAGGTAGGTCGTGCCTCACAAACCTTATTGAGTTTTTCGAGAAGGTGACCAAGCAGGTGGATGAGGGTAAAGCCGTGGATGTGGTGTATATGGATTTCAGTAAGGCGTTTGATAAGGTTCCCCACGGTAGGCTATTGCAGAAAATACGGAAGTATGGGGTTGAAGGTGATTTAGAGCTTTGGATCAGAAATTGGCTAGCTGAAAGAAGACAGAGGGTGGTGGTTGATGGCAAATGTTCATCCTGGAGTTTAGTTACTAGTGGTGTACCGCAAGGTTCTGTTTTGGGGCCACTGCTGTTTGTCATTTTTATAAACGACCTGGATGAGGGTGTAGAAGGGTGGGTTAGTAAATTTGCGGATGACACGAAGGTCGGTGGAGTTGTGGATAGTGTCGAAGGGTGTTGTAGGGTACAGAGGGACATAGATAGGCTGCAGAGCTGGGCTGAGAGATGGCAAATGGAGTTTAATGCGGAGAAGTGTGAGGTGATTCACTTTGGAAGGAGTAACAGCAATGCAGAGTACTGGGCTAATGGGAAGATTCTTGGTAGTGTAGATGAGCAGAGAGATCTTGGTATCCAGGTACATAAATCCCTGAAAGTTGCTACCCAGGTTAATAGGGCTGTTAAGAAGGCATATGGTGTGTTAGCCTTTATTAGTAGGGGGATCGAGTTTCAGAGCCACGGGGTCATGATGCAGCTGTACAAAACTCTGGTGAGGCCGCACCTGGAGTATTGCGTGCAATTCTGGTCACCGCATTATAGGAAGGATGTCGAAGCTTTGGAAAGGGTGCAGAGGAGATTTACTAGGATGTTGCCTGGTATGGAAGGAAGGTCTTACGAGGAAAGGCTGAGGGACTTGGGGTTGTTTTCGTTGGAGAGAAGGAGGAGGAGAGGTGACTTAATAGAGACATACAAGATAATCAGAGGGTTAGATAGGGTGGATAGTGAGAGTCTTTTTCCTCGGATGAGGATGGCAAACACGAGGGGACATAGCTTTAAGTTGAGGGGTGAAAGATATAGGACAGATGTCAGAGGTAGTTTCTTTACGCAGAGAGTAGTAGGGGCGTGGAACGCCCTGCCTGCAACAGTAGTAGACTTTAAGGGCATTTAAGTGGTCATTGGATAGACATATGGATGTAAATGGAATAGTGTAGGTCAGATGATCGGCGCAACATCGAGGGCCGAAGGGCCTGTACTGCGCTGTAATATTCTAATTCTAATTCTAAAAAACATACTCATAATGGCCAGCGTCTCGAATAGACTAGAAAGCAACAACAACAACAAAAATATGCCAGTGTTGACAAAGTATGCTGAATAATTTATGGCATTGCATTTAATAATATTTACATAAAGGTTTGTATCACTTTTCAAACAAATAATCTGACCATGGTTATTTGATGTCATGGGTGACTCTCAACCGTCCAAAACTTTCAGATTGTCCATCTATCCTTTGGGATCTTTGTAACTTTTTTGTAGCACTGCCATATAAACAATCAGCAAGTGCTGCTTGTTAATTGTTTTTACACACTGGACTGTCTTGTTCCTCTATAAAATTACAGTTCAGTCTTAGAAGAGAAAAAAATCCCAGAAACCCTGATTTGAAGGATTAAAATGCAAACCAACTAAGCCAACAGTGATCAAATACAGTTAGATATTTATTGAACATCTTTCTTACAACACCTTGAATGCATAAAATTAAAGATCCCAACTCTTGGAGCCCAACGAAGTTTTTGTAGATAACTTTTAAATACACACAGTATTTATCTTTTCTGTCAGAAATAGCAACCTGTCTCTTCCGAGACTTTCAAACAACAGTTAGACTCTCTCATGATTTTTAAGCAGTCTTCTCATGAGATTATCCATTCTCTCTCTACAAAGAAAGGCTTGCTCTTCTCTAGCCCCTTTCACAACCTCAGGACGTCCCAAACCACTTTCCACCCAATGAAGGTCTTTGTGAATTGCAGTCACTGTTGTAAAGTAAGAAACGCAGCAGCCATTGCCCACAGCAAGCTGCCACAAACAGCACTGTGATAATAACCAGATAAAACAGAATTAAATCGCATCGAACATTAGATTAAAAAGAAAACATACAGCCTACCCCAACGAAGGACCCAATAAGCAGTAAGGTGATTTAATAGTCTCAAATACAGACAAAGCAACAACAAAGAAATAAAAGAATAAATGGTTTTATAAATTGCCATGTGTCAACAGTGGAAGGTTTAATGCCAGTACTCCGCTGGTCGATTGTCCTTCCAGCTACGCTGAAGTTCCTCTCACTGCTGCTACTGCTCGCCGGAACGTAAAGTATATTTCGAGCCAGTCGGGCAAATTTAGGGAATGCAACACTGTGTTCCTTCCACCAGCCCAACAGATCAGCTTGTTTTCCATTGCTAACACAACAGGCCTCTGTGCTGTGCACTGCAGCACTTCATAATTTGCGTCCACTTCTTCATGAACATTTCCCCATTCAGGAAATTCGGTTACTGTTTTTTGGCAGCTGTGGGGTCATTTTCAACGACTTTCGTTTCCTTCACAGGGTCTTCTGTATTAAAGTTGTTGATAAGTCTACGTACTTAAGAATAAACGTTTTGCCGACCATAAAAGCAAAATACTACAGATGCTGGAAATTTGAAATACATTTTCGGCACAGTGGCGCAGTGGTTCGCACCGCAGCCTCACAGCTCCAGCGACTCGGGTTCAATTCTGGGTACTGCCTGTGTGGAGTTTGCAAATTCTCCATGTGGCTGTGTGGGCTTCCTTCTGGCGCTCCGGTTTCCTCCCACATGCCAAAGACTTGCAGGTTGATCGGTAAATTGGCCATTTGCAATTGCCCCTGGTATTAGGTAGGTGGTAGGGACAGGTGGGGATGTGGTAGGAATATGGAATTAGTTTAGGATTAGTATAAATGGATCGTTGATGGTCGGCACAGACTCGGTGGGCCGAAGGGCCTGTTTCAGTGCTGTATCTCTAAACTATACTAAACTAAAAGCAAGAAATGCTGGAAATACTCAGCAAGTAGGTCATGGAGCAAAGGCAAATGACATGTTAATGGTGTGTTGAAACACAAAGCGTTCGAGCACCTTCTGGTCAGTTATTCCCAGTGACTCTGTCCTAGCAACACCTTGCCTCTTGCTATCTCTTGCACCACCCCCGTTTTATTAGCTTAAAGCCTATCATATTTCTGACCTTTGCCAGTTCTGATGAAACGTCACTGACGTGAAACGTTAACTCTGCTCTTCTCTCCACTGTCAGATCTGCTGAGTATTTGCAGCATTTACTGTTTTTCTTCTCTATCAAACCTGGACAAAATTCTCAGCTGATTAAGATTAGACCAGAGAAATGTTGCTATCTTATGCACGTCATTTACTTCAACTTTCTTCAGAAGCTGCTCTATGTGCCGTTGCCTGAGAACTGCTTTCATTGGAGTATCTGCAGAAAGTTTAAATTACTCAAACCACGGAATTACCAGATTCAATGTAGGATACTGGTCTCCCTCGAGTTCCCTCTGAGCTTCAGAAAATGGTTGGAGGAAATCAACCAAAAACTGCAAGACATTGGGGAGAAGTTTTACAGCCTGCAGTTTTCCCCGTGCTGTTGCAGTTTCTTGTGTAGCTCATGATAAATATCCTGAATTGAATTCAGTGTGAGTGAGACACAACTGTACCTCGATTCTCCCATTGGATTTACAGTTCCAGACAACTGCCCAGCAAGACCAGACCGTTTAATGTATGTCAGTAAGTCTTTGGCATGATGTATAGTTTCTACAACAGCCAATGCTTCGGAAGCTAATTGATTTGGATCAAGTGAATGTTGACGGAGTGTGTAAGATATACGGTCCTGACAATGCAGATGTCGATAAGTTCCAAGAGCAAGCATTATGCTCGCACCTTTATCGGTCGCCCAGACTAATTTATTTAAATTTGCTGAGTCCAATCCAAAACAGTATTCACGAGCAGCTTGAAAATCTCACGCCTGATGCTTTTACCAGTTTTTGCGTCCTCCAGCGGAAACATTGCTGTTGTGAAAACTTTGACATTAAGTTGAAAATCTACAGAGATCTAATGACAAGTTCTCAACAGATAATGGATTTTATGGCAATCGACCGTCCACATGTTAGTTGTCATTCCCACATTCACATCCTGTAGTATGTATGTAATTTGAGAAATTAGTTGATTTCTCTTTTCTTCGGCCACATCATGTCACCTTCTTGAAACTGTACTTGGATTTGGTAACACACTTGATACTGATACTCGACCATATGGTGCTCTCACATTGATAAGCACTTGTGCTAGCTCAACAAACCCTTCACTAGGGACAGTTTGGAAAGGTCGAATATCTGTGCAACAGAGACTCACGCATTTGTCTGTCATTTCTGATTTCCTGTGAGTGGGTACGTTTTTTTCCCTCGCCTGTGCAAACGAAGTTAGAATGGACTGACGTGGCCCTGCTGTGAGTCGAGTACAACCTTTTCCATCTGCTTTCCTGCAAGATTATCTCTGAACCTCCCACCCCATTTCCCAAGACACCCCTCTCTATTCTGAGTCTCCATGTATCTCTGCCCCTCCATATCTTTCTGTCTCTGCGTCTCTCTCTTTGTCCGGGATCTTTCTCAATATCTACATCGCTGCTGCATGCTCTCTGTACACCCCCATCTCTCTCTCTTTCTGTGAATGTCTCCATCTCTACCCATCTCCCTCTCTCTGTGCCCTTATTTTTGTTTATGCTCTCTGTTCTTAGATTCTCTCATTGGTTTCTGACTGTCTGAATCTTTTTCATTCCTGATCTCACTCTCCAGTTGTTTTTCTCCCTCTGCCTCACTAAGTTCTGTCCTAATCCCTCGATCTCTCCTTTCTTTGTCTCTATCCCTCTGTTTGGGGGTGGATATGATCTCGCTGCCATGGTGTTGTACAGGGTGTTTGTGAAACGGGATCCTGATTTCCAATGCTCCCGAGTTTTGCTCCCATTGAGGTAAAAACAGGGAGTAGATGCAGAACTGGCGGCCGATTCATAACCACCCCACCACATCCCGGGTTACACCATTGGTACCAAGTCCAAGTCCAAGCCAGTGTTTCTTCCCTTCTCTGTGTATCTGCTCACCGACTGTCTCTGCCTGTCTTCTTGTGGCTCAGTGGGGGAAGGGACAGATCAGCCATGATCTAACATGAGTGGGAAAGGCTCAAAGGGATGAATGGCCTCTTCTTGTCCCTCTGCCAACTAGTGTGTGTGTGTGTCTGTGTGTATGATTCCTTGATGCCGAGGGGGTGTGGGTGATGGGGAGAACAGATGAAAGACCTTTTTGCATGGAGGGATATGTCTGGGACGGGGATCTAGTTGTGTGTTCATTGCTCAGGATGCCAATTAGCCTCTGTGGGTCCTTGTTCAATGCGCGGCCCTGTGTTTCGCTGGACACCAGTTAAAGGTGTCAGGGATCTGAGAGCCATTTGATGTAATTGGTTTATCTGGACTGGAATGAAAGTGAATTAAAGATTGTCGAGAGATGGAGCTGCACCCAGGAAAGTGATGCAGGTTGGAATTACACAGGGGTGTTTTGACTGGGATGGAAGTTACACAGAGGAGCTGTTCACAGTGGAGATGACACAGAATGGGAATCAGTGGAGGGATGACTATTACAAGACAGAGGTGTATTTAGAATGGGTGGGAGTGTTTACAGTGGGTTCAGGGGGAGAATTAGAGGGCGATATTCACAGAGGGAATTAGGTAATGTTTAAAATGGGAGGCTGGACTGCTCCAGGTTTAAATGGGAGGTGGTCTTCCCTAGGTTTACAATGATAGGGGGCTTCTCGAGGTATAAAATAGGAGGTGGGGGAGGCTTTTTCAGGATTAAAATGGGAGGTGCTCCTCTCCAGGTTTTAAAATAGGAGGTGGGATTTGTGTGGTTTAAAATGAGAGGTGATCTTCTCCATGTTTAAAATTGAGGTGGTCGTCTCCATGTTTAAAATGGGAGGAGGATATTCTCCATGTTTAAATTTGGAGGTGGGCTTCTTCAGGTTTAAAATGGGAGGAGCTTCTCCAGTTTCATAATGGGACGTGGCTTCTCCAGGTTCAAAATGGGAGGGGGCTTCTCCAGGTTCAAAATGGGAGGGGGCTTCTCCAGGTTTAAAATGAGAGGAGGTCTTCTCCAGGTTTATAATGGGAGGGAGAATCACCAGGTTTAAAATGAGAGGTAGTCTTCTCCAGGTATAAAATGGGAGTTGGACCTTTCCATGTTTAAAATGAGAGGAGGTCTTCTCCAGGTTTAAAATGGGAGTTGGACTTCCCCATGTTTAAAATGAGAGGTCGTCTTCTCCAGGTTTAAAATGGGAGGTGGTCTTCTCCAGGCTTAAAATGGGAGGTGATCTTCTCCATGTTTAAAATGAAAGGGGATCTTCTCCATGTTTAAAATGGGACAGGTTTCTCCAGGTTTAAAATGAGAGGAATGGAAAGGTAGAATATTATTCAAATGGAGAGAAACTGCAGTGCTCTGCAGGACAGAAGGGTCTCCGTGTCCTCGTACTTGACTAACAAAAGGTTAGTATGCAGGCACAGCAAGTTATTAGGAAGGCAAATGGAATGTTGTCATTTATTGCAAGGGGAATAGGATATAAAAGTAGGGAAGTTTTGCTGCCGCTGTGCAGGGCCTGAGTAAGACCACATCTGAAGTACTGTGTACAATTTTGGTCTCTTACTTAAGAAAGGATGAAATTGCACTAGAAGCAGTTCAGAGAAGGTTCGTTTGACTGAACGTTCACCCATTGGAGTTTAGAAGAATGACAGATGATCTTATTGAAACATATATGATCCTGAGAGGACTTGACAGGGTGGATACTGGAAGGATGTTTCTCCTTATGGGTGAGACGAGAACTAATGGATACAGTTTAAAAATGAGGGGTCTCCCATTTAAGACAGAGTTGAGGAGAAATCCTATCTCTCAGAGGGTCGTTAGCCTGTGGAATTTGCTTCCTCAGAGAGCAGTAGACGCTGGGTCATTGAATTTATTCAAGGCTCAGTTATATAGATTTTTGATTGACAAGGGAGTCAAGTGCTTTGGGGGGCAGACAGGAAGTAGAGTTGAGGCCACATTCAGATAAGTCATGATCTTATCAAATGTAGCAGTAGTCTCGAGGGGCCGAATGGCCTACTCATGTTCCTGATTCACATATTCGTATGTTTGACAGGGACACCAGGAGGGGAACCTGCCTGATAGGCAATAACAATGTAGGATTTTGAGTCAGTAGATACGAACTACAGGCCTAGCCAGTGACGCTCACATCCCACAAACTAATAAAAAAAATTCATTCAAGTCTCCCAACCCACATGAAAATTCTGATAGATGGTCAGTCAAGATGCCAAACCGTAACTGTATCACAAGGACTGAAAGTCGGTAATTACTGCCTTTAAGTTTGTTGGTGTTACATTTTTTTTGTGAGCTCAATCAAAAAATCATGAGCTATGGATCATTCACTTCCTTGTTTTGACAAAGCATTGGTGGATAGAAAGCTTTTGTTGTTTTTATGTCATCACATTTCAATCCAGTTAAGATAATGTTAGTAAAATAAAATGATAATTTTCAGCCACCCTGACAATGTTAGGAAGAGAAATTATGGGAAATTCATGTTAACAAAATTATGAGGTTGCAATAAATTTCTAAAATAAAGGCAACCTGCTGTCAATGCATCTCCTCCAACCTTTATAATGTGTGAGTATTTTGCCCTCTCCTGTTTTTCCTCTTTTACACAATTGATCATTCTTTTCATGTCTTCAGCCATCGAGGTACCAGGCTGTCAGCATCTCCTGCTCAGCTTTCCCTCTTCACACTCACCCCTTTAATTACCATCAAATCAAATTATCTTAGACAAACTCTTAACTTTCCAGGTAACTCAATATCATGGTTTTCTTTTCAAAACTGACACTCCCCAATGATCCTCACTTTGTAACGAAATATCCAGACACCTGATTTACGCAACATCTAGTGGTCACTAGATAGATACTCTAGGCTTCTCTCCACACTCCCTGTACTTCATCGTACTCCTCCATTGCACTCTGAGCTTCTTATTCCTCCCTTTCCCCCAATTCACTACACGGTTGCACAGAAGAAGAAACAGTAGACACGATGGAAGGCAAGGTCTTGTCTTCCAGTATCTCATATTCTTTTCAATGCTCATCGTGCCAGCCATAAAAATATACATAATCCAGCACAGCAAGTCACTGTTCCCCCAGTCCACAAACACACGTAGCAATAAAATAAAACTGGGGTGTTTTTACACACATTGAACAAATTAAGAGATCAACAGAGATTAACAAACTCCCTGAAGCTTATTAATATTCAAAGTAAAGCCTAATGGGGGTGTTGAAGTTAAACATGCAGTGGAGCAAGTCAATTTATTTATTTAGAGATACAGCACTGAAACAGGCCCTGTGGCCCACTGAGTCCGTGCCAACCAACAACACTCATTTATACGAACCCTACATTAACCCCATATTCTCTTCCAGATCCGCATATTTCTCCTACCACCTACGTACAGTCGGGGCAATTCATAATGGCCAATTTACCTATCAACCTGCAAGTCTTTGGCTGTGGGAGGAAACGGAAGCACCCAGCAGAAACCCACACAGACACAGGGATAATTTGCAAACTCTGCACAGGCAGTGCCCAGAACTGAACCCAGGTCACTGGAGGTGAGAGGCTGTGGTGCTAACCACTGCGCCACCATTATAAATGCAATTTAAAAATTCTAAATTATACACCCACAAGAACAGTGTTTGCTTTCATAGCTATAATACCACAACATGCCAGCAGTGAACAGAAGGATTGCCTGGGAGAGAACATGTTATTTTCCTGTATTCTGTCCAGGAATTGGTTTGAAAATCTGGTTTGAAACTGGAATTTGTTGACCGAATATTGTGAGGGAGAACACGTGGGAGAGTAAATGGAGGCTGGCCAACAAATGAAACACTGTCCAAGATCCATGAGTAACCCCAATTAAAAGGTAGAAAAGTTCCTCTGCAGTTCGTGGTTAACAAGTAATTTTTGAAGAAAAAGAAACAAAAACTGTAGCAGTTTTGTAATCTTCATTACACCCACCACGCTGGATTCTCTGCTGGAGGCAGGACTCATTGCACCAGTCCAAAAAGATGGGGAGAACCCCACGTCTGCCTTTTTGTGTACCTCAGCGGTGATGCTTCAAGTCCTTTAGGTTCAAGGTTTTAGGAGGTGAGATTTCCGTCCCTTGAAAGACTTTAGAGGGATGGGGATCCTGCATCCAGGAACTGCTGGCCAATCAGAGGGCAGGCAGCTCAGCAGTATCAGCAGCGCCACCATGAACAGTGGCCACTGCCAGTACTGCAGATCTCAGACCCAGGCCCAGCAGTGGAACCCCAGAACAGAGGTTGATGAGGCGGGGTCGACGGGGCCAGTCCAGAAGGCTCCAACAAGGATGGGGGGAGGTGGTCATTCTGTCGAGGAGAACAGGGGTCCCAGGGGGTAAAGTTGTTCCACCTCCCAAGGAGGAGGGACACCCCCCTCAAAGCATGCAGGGTGGGCACCTTGTTTTGCAAAGCGTCTTCCCTGCAAGGCGGATGCCCTCTCGCTGCTGGTAAGATTCTGGCGGCGATGGGAAGCGGCCCTGAATTCACCATTAATATGCCTCTGGGCACAAAGGTGGTCGTCGGTCTATCCTGCCTCCAGGCCCTCTGGCCCGCCTTGCCCTACGCTATTGGTCACAATGCTCCGTGTCCCCCTGCCTCCGATTCTGCCTCGCTGGGGCCATAAAATCCCGTCCACCATTTTACATCATGTGGCCTAATACTGTTTTGGTTGTTGCATATAGTTGATATGTGTTGCCTTCATAGAGGATGAAAAAATCAAGTCTGGAATATATTGGAAATTCGATATAGACCACCATCCTGAAAGATCCTTTGAAAATTATTTACACTCTTTCTTGATTTCATGTTAATCACCAAAGTTTGAGCAGCTCGCTATTCTGGCACCTTGAATATTCTTACCCTTCTCTTCCTCTTATATTCTCCGTCGCAAACCCTAAAGATTTAAACAATCTTATTTGCATTCATAGATACAGGAGGCCTCATGGGCCATTCAATCAAATCATAACTATCTTCTCTCTCAATTCCATTCTTTGGAATCTCAATTCATTTTTTCCATTGACTTTTACCCATGACCCAGCAAAACAATCCACCTCTCAGCCTTGAAATTTTGAATTAACCCAGCATTCCTAGCCTTTTAGAATTTCCAGATTTCCATGCCCTTTGGGTGAACAACTGCATCCCAATTTCACACCTAAATAGCTTAGTTCTAATTTTAAGATAGTGCCACCTTTTTCGGAATTCCCCCATCAGAGGAAATGATCTTCATTTATCCCAACAAATCGCTTTATCATCTTAAACCAATCAATGGTAACACTTCAACCTCCTAAACTTAAGTTTATAAGCCAAGTTTTTGCAATCTATCCTAATAATTTAACCCTTTACCCCACCATATCATTCTGTGCAGTACCCCCTGCACAACCAATCTGCCCATCCTGAGGTGCCCTAAACTGAATGCAGTATTCCCGATAGAGTTTGATCAAGGCTCTGCACAACGGAATCATCACTTCCTCTCTTTTGTATGAAACCTCCTTGAGAGGCCAACATTCCAATAGTTTTTTGATTTCTTTTATTATCTGTGAGCTAGCTTTCAGTTATTTGAACAAAGACAAAAAATCTCTCCGTTTATTTACCTCTCCTAATCTCCAACCGCTAAGAAACTATTCCAATTTCTTTCTATTTTATATAAAGTGGTTTACCTCACACATCCCCATTTTGAACTCCATCCGCCAACTTTACCTACTCACTTAATCGGTTTATGTCCCTTTATAGCGTCTGCTATAGTCATCTGCACAACTTACTGTGTCTCTTAACTTAGTGCCATCTGTAACTTAGATATGTAACTCCATTCCGTCACGTAATTCATTGATGTATATGCTGAAAAGCTGAGGTCCCAATACTGATACTTGGGGAGCACCAACTGTCACCTCCCACCAATCAGTTAATGAACCCTCATCCACACGACCTCCTACCCCCCATCCTATTACCCATCAATGCCACAAGCTTACCTCGATTTCTGGGTTTCTTTGACCAAAAAACAGAATAAGAACTGAGAAATAGGAGCAGGAGAAAGCCATTCAGAAGCCATTCAGTCCTTTTGAGCCTGCTCCAACATTCAATAAGGTCATGGCTAATCTTCTACCTCAACTCCAACTTCCCAAACTCTCCCCATAGTCCATAATTTCCTTAGTCTCCAAGAATCTATTGATCTCTATCTTGATTATATTCACCGGCTGAACATCCACTGCCTTATGTAATAGAAGATTCCAAAGATACACAACCCTCTGAGAGAACAAATGTTTCATCTCAGTCCCAAATGGGTGACGCCTTATTCAGAGACTGTGATCCTCAGTTCTAGGGTCAACAGCCAGGGAAACATCCTCCCAGCTTCCACCCTATCAAACTCCTTAAGAATTTCATCCATTTCAATGTGATCACCTCTCATTCTTCGAAACCCGTCTAGCTCACTAATAACCTTAAGGGAAGAAAATCTGTCCTCTTATCTGGACTGACCTACATGTGACTCTAGACCCATAGCAAAATTGTTGACTCTTAACTGCCCTCTGAAATGGCTGAGCAAGCCTCTCAGTGGTATCAAATTGCTATAGAAATGTCGAAAAAGAATGAAATTGGACAGACTACCTGGCACAGACAAAAGCACTGGAAACAAAGGCAGTCTCTGCTCAATCAACACTGCACAGTCGTCCTCTCTAACATCAGGGCAGTTGTGCCAAAATTGAGAGAGCTGTCCCACAGACCAGACAAGCAACAGTTTAACATATCATCGTCACAGGATCATACCTTACGGTCAATGTCCCAGACTCCTCCATCACTATCCCTGGAAATGTGCTGTCCCATCAGCAGGACAGATCCAACAGAGGTGACAGCACATTGGCATACAGTTGGAAGGGAGAGGCCCTGAGAGTCCTTATCCTGTGGTTCAGACCTCATGGTGCTTCATGATATCAGGTAAAAGCAATCCTCCTGCTGATTGCCACCTACTGCCCTCCTTCAACTGAAGAATCAGTACTCCTCCATGTTGAACACAACTTGGAACAAATACTGAGAGTGTCCGGGTGAGTTACCTTAATGTCCACCACCAAGTGTGGCTTGGTAGCACCACTACAGCCTAAGCTGGCAGAGTACTGAAGGACATATCTGCTAAGCTGCGCCTGCTGCAGGTGGTGCGAGAACAAACAAGAGGGAAAAACTTACTTGACGTCATCCTCACTAATCTACATGCCACGGATGCATCTGATCATGGCAGTATTGGCCAAAGTGACCACTACACAGTCCTTGTGTAGACTATGTTTCAGTTGTCAGACTGACGATACCCTCCATTGTACTGTGTGGCACCACCACAGCGTTAAATGGGATAGATTCAGAACAGATCTAGCAGCACAAAACTGGGCATCCACGAGGCACTGTGGGCCATCAACAGCACAAGTGTATTCAACCACGAACTGTAACCTCACAGCCTGGCATATCCCTCACCATACCATTATCAGGGATTCAATCTGAGTTCAGTGATCAGTGCAGCAGAGCAGACCAGGAACAGCACCTGGCATACGTAAAGATGAAGTGTCAACCTAGTGAAATAACAACACTGGACTACATGCAGACAGCAGGAGCAGCATATGATAGGCAGAGCAAAGCAATCCCCAACCAAAGGATCAGATCAAAGCCCTGCAGTCCTACACATCCTATTCTTTCTTTTGGGCCTCCTTATCTCGAGAGACAATGGATACGCGCCTGGAGGTGGTCAGTGGTTTGTGAAGCAGCGCCTGGAGTGGCTATAAAGGCCAATTCTGGAGTGACAGGCTCTTCCACAAGGTGCTGCAGAGAAATTTGTTTGTTGGCGCTGTTGCACAGTTGGCTCTCCCCTTGCGCCTCTGTCTTTTTTCCTGCCAACTACTAAGTCTCTTCGAATCGCCACAATTTAGCCCTGTCTTTATGGCTGCCCGCCAGCTCTGGCGAATGCTGGCAACTGACTCCCACGACTTGTGATCAATGTCACACGATTTCATGTCGCGTTTGCAGACGTCTTTATAACGGAGACATGGACGGCCGGTGGGTCTGATACCAGTGGCGAGCTCGCTGTACAATGTGTCTTTGGGGATCCTGCCATCTTCCATGCGGCTCACATGGCCAAGCCATCCTATCATGATACCAATAAATGGCTGAATGCACTGGATACAGCGAAGGCTATGGTGCCAACAACGTTCAGGCTGTAGTACTGAAGATTTGTGTTCCAGAACTATCTGTGCCATGAGCCAAGTTGTTCCATTACAGCTATAACACTGGCATCGACCTGACAATGTGGAATATTGTCCCGGTATGTCCTGTCCACAACAAAAGAACAAATCCAATGCAGCCAATTACAATCCCATCGGTCTACTCTCAATCAACAGCAAAGAGATGGAAGGTGTCATTGTCAGTGCGATCAAACAGCACTTATTCAGCAATAATATTCTTACCGATGCTCAGTTTGGGTTCCACCAGGGCCATTCAATTCCAGACCTCATCACAGCCTTGTCCAAGCAGGGACAAAATAACTGAATTTAAGAGATGAGGCAAGAGTGATTACCCTTGACATCAGGGCAGCATTTGGCTGAGTATGGCATCAAAGAGATCCAGCAAAATTGAAGTCAGAATCAGTTACAGCATAGAAGGAGGCCAGTTGGCCCATCGAGTTCATGCTGGCTCTCCAAACTTGGAAGTATTACACTTGGCCCCCACATCCAAATCATTTATAAATATTGTAAACAGCTGTTCCCCAAGCACTGATCCTTGTGGTATCCCACAGGTAACAGCCTGCCATACTGAGAATGACCTGTTTCTTCCTAATCTTTGCTTTCTGTCTGTTAACCAATTCTCAATCCATAACGGTATATTGCCCCCAATCCCATTTTGTTTACTAACATCCGATGTGGGACCTTATCAAAAGCCTTCTGAAAATCCACAGACACCACATCCACTGGTTCTCCTTTATCTACGCTACAAGGAACATCCTCAAAAAACTCCAACAGTTTTGTCAAACACGATTTCCCTTTCATCAATTCACGGTGATTCTGTCCAATCATATCCTTATTTTTCAAGTGTCTAATTATCACATCTTTCATAATAGGTTCTAACATTTCCCCCACGACTGGAGTCAAACTAACATGTCTGTAGTTCTCCGTTTTCTCTCTCACTCCCTTCTTAAATAGTTGGGTTACATTTGCTACTTTACAATCTGCAAGAACTCTTGCAGAATCTATAGAATTTTGAAAGATAGCCTCTAATGCATCCACCATCTCGAAAGCCACCTCCTACAATAATCTGGGATGTGGCTCATCTGGTCCAGTGGATTTATCAACTTTCAATCCAAATAATTTTTCAGGTCCACCTCTTTATTAATACTAATTTATTTCACTTTTGCAAGTCCCTTGGTGTCCCTGGTACTTCTGGGAGATTGTCTGTATCTTCCTCCGTGAAGACAAACACAAAGTCATTGTTTAGTCTCTCTACCACAAAGTGTCCTGTCTCCACCTGTAATGGACCCACATTTGTTCGAACGAATCTGTTTATTTTCACAGACCTAAAGAAGCTTTTACAATCGCTTATGTTTCTCACTGGTTGGCATTCATAGTCTCTTTTCCCTTTCTTTATCCTTTGCTGGAATCTAAATTGTTCCCAATCCTCAGGCTTACCACTTTTTCCAGCAACCTTAAAAACCACTTCCTTTCATCTAATGCAATCCTAAACTTACTTTGTTAGCCACATCATCAACCAGAAACTTAACTGGACCAGCCATATAATTACCGTGCTACAAGAGCAGGTCAGAGGCTGGAAATTCTGCAGCATTTAAATCACCTCCTGACACTCCGAAGCCACCATCCACAAGGCACAAGTCAGGAGTGTGATGGAATGTTCTCCACTTGCCTGGATGAGTGCAGCTCCAACAACACAAAACGCTCGACCTCATCCAAGACAAAACATCCCGCTTGACCCATCACTGGCAGATAGTGGCAGCAGTGTAACCACTTGCAAGAAGCACTGCAGCAACTCACCAAGTCTCCTTTGGCAGCACCTTCCAAACCTGTGACCACTACCACTAGCAGGACAAGGGCAGTAGACACATGGGAACAACAACTCTTGCAGGTTCCCCTCCAAGCCACACACCATCCTGATTTGAAGCCATATCGCATTTCCCTCACGGTCGATGGGTCAAAATCCTGGCACTTTCTTCCTAATATCATGGGGGTTCAAGAAGGCAACTCACCATCACCTTCTCAAGGACAATTAAGGATAGGCAACACGTGCTGGCCTTGCCATCAATACTGACATCCCATGAAGAAATTTAAATATCCTAGTTTACTCTGCCTCTTCTCATAACAGAATCCCCTCATCCTAGAAATCAGCGTAGTAAACCATTGTTTCACTCCCTCCAAGCTAAGTGTGCCCTCCCTTACAATAAGATGACCAAAACAAGAAACAGTATTGCTGGTGTGGTCTCACTAAGACCTTATCCACGGTTGTCATTAGATTTCTTCACTCAATTACAAAAGGTTGGTGATTAAAAGGCTATTTATCAACTGTTTATCACTATTTGCTTTCTGTACCTACATGTTAACTTGCTGATATGTGAAAAAGAACACCCAGCTTACTCTGAATACCAAAACGGTACCAGTTGTACCTGATTTGTACCAGTACAAATCACACCAACAACTATTCGGATAAAAAAAACTGATGGACGCTTAAATAAAGCAGCAGTGAAGTCTACGATGGTTCCATACGTTGACTCCAGATGATATGAAGGCACATATCAGCAATCCTTAGGTTTAAACTGTGTTGACATGGTTACTGGTTTATGTTGTCATAGCCAGACCATTGTGAAGTCACCTGCACAATGTGCAGGACTAAAACTTATTGCATTTAAATATAAACATTTGTCGCAAAGAAATGAAGTATACTTGAACAGTTATATGTTGTAAAGTTGGGGGAATATTTCACCTTTCATCACTTTGACAGAGCATTTGACAGAGCTCCTGTGCCAATGTTCAGTTAGAGAACTCTACGTTTCACTAGATAATGACATTCAATGCTACCAAGAGTTTTCATACAATTGCCAAAAGCAAACATGAGGGGTTGAGTGGAAATTACCTCTGTTGCCGCAGAGACATAAATATGTATTGGAGTATCTAGCATTTTAGTGTGTCAATTTAAATATCTTACAAAGTAGTTTGACAGGAGAGGTCAGGATTGTTCTCCTTTGGTGGGTTTTGATGGAGTAAATAATGATGGGAAACAGATGGCACAGATTTAAGTGAATTGGCAACAAATCTGGGGTGGTGGGAGGCGGGATGCAGTGGGGATGAAGGAGAAAGAGAATCTTTTGAATAAATGTTGCAAGTTATGATCTGGAATCGACTGTCCATGGTTGGCGGGAGACGATTCAGTCATTATGTTTAAAGGGGAATTGGCTGTGCACTTGAAAAGGAAAAATCTGCAGCGCTACGGGGAAAGAACAGGGAGTGAGACAAACTGGCTATTTCTCTCAAACATCTGTCAGTGCTCCGATGGACCGAATGGCCTCTTCCTGCGCTGTATGATTCCAAGAAAACTGGAGGTGCGTTACCTTTAGCGGAGCCATGTGGGGATGGAGAGCAGCAAGCGCTTGGTGGTGGGTTAAGGGTATGTTGGGCTGGGGGTGGAGGGGGAGCGAGGAGGCGGGCAATCCCAACATGATTCCAGCTGTTTATCACGATTATTCTACCTGTACCGGTAACATGAAGGTGACTTTTAATTGTAATACAAACTTCTAATGCAGGGAAGTCATTTTCAAAAGTAGAAGAAATCTGGTGCAACACTTTGATAATAGATTATTTTTTCTTCCGTTCCTGCCCAGTTTCCTCCCTCCACTCAAAGAAAATGTTGACTCCTTCTGTGGCACGGTTTCATGTACCTGTAGCTTTGAGGCACTTCTCCAAAGCAGCCATTTGCGTTTGAGCCAGGACAGTGAATGCTCGCAGCCTAACTGACCGCACCGAGAGCAGAGGGGGGAAGCAAGAGAGAGATCACCATCCCAACTGAACCCAAACTCGTGTCATAGACACACATGGATGTCACTGGATAACAATCAGGAGCAAAGGCCATGATCATTTTGCTCTCCCTAATTAAAGAGTAGTTGAGGCCAATAGTGGCAATCCCACCACCATGGCAGCTGAGATTAACTAACATAGCACAGAAAGTAAATTGAATCTGGAATCTTCCTGGTCTGCACTGAGTAGTGCTGGATAACACTGAGTGTGAAGAAGGGAGGTTGGTAAGGACGGGAACTATAAATTAATTAAGAAAACATAAATTAAAATTAACACAATAATGATGGCAGGAAAGGTGATGTGTCAGGGATGTAGTATGTGGAAGCTCCTGGATGACACGGCAATCCATGGCAACCATGTCTGTAGTAAGTGTCTTTGGCTTCAGGAGCCTCGGCTCAGATTAGTTGAGCTTGAGCCGGAGCTGTAGATACTATGATGCATCAGGGAGGGGGAAAGTTACCTGAACACTTTGCTCCAGAAGGTAGTCACACCCCTTAGGATAGGGTCGTTTGTTTTGGTCACTGGTCAGGGTCAGGAGGCTGTGACTGCAAATCAGGCAGGTAATGGTATTGAGAAGGTGGGAGTGGAAGAGGTTCAGCCCTTGCAATTGAGCAACACGTTTGAGGTTCTTGCAGCTTGTATGGACAAGAGTGAGGGCGATAGTGTTGATGAACAGACTGACTGTGGTACCATGGCACAGGAAACCGTTCAAGTGGGGGGAGAGAAAAAGAAAGTAGTGGTAGTAGGAGAGAGTATAGTGAGGGAGAATGACACTGTTCTCTGCAACAAACAGGGGAAGTCCAGAAGACTCTGTTGCCTACCTGGTGCCAGGGTTAGGGACATCTGCTTAGGGCTAGAGAGAAACTTTCAGTGGGATGGGGAAGATCCAGCCTTCCTGGTCCATGTAGATACCAATGACATAGGGAGGAAAAGGAAAGAGGTTAAAAAAGTCAGTCTGTGGAGCTGGGCACCAAATTAAGAAGCAGAGCCGCAATGAGCCACGTGGAAATTGTAGTAGATCAAATAAAATTAGAGAAATGAATCTGTGGCTCAAAGACTGGTGTTGTAGAAGTGGATTTCGGTTTGTGAGGCACTGGCACCAGTACTGGTGAAAATGGGGGCTATACCGTTGGGACGGTGTACATCTGACCTGTGCTGGACCAGTGTTCTCTGCCTTACTCTCTGCGATTCCCTCGTTCTCCCTCTCTCTATGTCTCTCCCTCTTTCTCTCCCCCACTCTCTTTCTCCGCCTCTGTCCATGGCTCTGTCTGCGTCTCTCTCACACCATCTCGCCCTCTCTCTCTTTTCATCTCTCTCTTCCATCTCTCCCCTTGGACAACATTGCTTTCAGCCGTTCCTTGTTTAATTTAGAACCAGTAACTCTTCCCCGTAGAATCATAGAACATTTAAAGCACAGAAAGTGGCCACTTGGCTCATTGTGTCCGTGCCAGCCAAAAAACGAACTACCTATTCTAATCCCACATTCCAGCATTTTGTCCATAGCCCTACAGCATATGGCACTTGAGCTTCATATCCAGACTCATTTTGAATGCGTTGAGGGTCTCTTCCTCAACTACCCTTTCAGGCAGTCAGTTCCAGACCATCACCACCCTCTGTGCGAAAAAGATTTTCTTAATTTCCCGCAGATTTTTCTCGCAATCACTTTAAGGCGATGCTCTCACATAAATGACCTCACTGTTAAGGTGAATAGACCCTTCACCTCCACTCTATCCAGGCCTCTCAGAATTTTGTACATTTCAATCAGATCTCCCCTTCGCCTTCCCTGTCCCAAGGAAAACAACCCCAGCCTATCCAATCTTTCCACATTACTGCATTTTTCCAGTGCTGGCAACATCCTCGTAAATCTGCTCTGTACCCTCTCTAGTGCAATTACATCCTTTCTGTAATGAGGTGATCAGAACTGCACATATTACTCAAGATGGGTCCTAACCACTGAGTTATACAGTTCCAGCATAACCTCCCTGTTGTTGCATTCTATACCTGCCTTGTTGGGAAGGTCACTGCAGTTTGAAAATATCAAACACTGATCCAGCACTCACCCCGAAAACACCCAAAATAAACTCCCAATGCAGCACTGGGCAGATCATGAGAATTGTTACTGATTGTTACAACTTGTCTCATCCTCTCTCTGTCTCTGCCTCTCATGTCTGTCTCTATCCATCTCTCACCATCTCTCTCTCTCACTTTTTTCTCTCCGCCTCTCCCTCTCTCTCTGCTATCTCTCTGCCTCCCTCTCCCTCTTTCTCCACCTCTGTCCATGACTCTGTCTGCGTCACTCTCTCTCACCATCTCCAGTTTATACATAAAGGATGAGCTCCCTCTATTTTATGCAGCTGTTATGGTGGGACTTGAAGCCCTTTACCCAGAAAATTAGTTGGGCCACTGGATTACTTGCCTAATGATATTATCACTCTGAAACTGCCTCCCCAATGGACGTGGACAGTGTCAGTCCCAGAATATCACCCACAGTAGTTTCTAGGCTATAAGCCAGAACATCGTCCTGAATCAGAGTCTCAGAGTTCACATTAGAACTTTGAAAAGGCAGGAACAGAGTGAAACGGGATTGGTATTGTCCCTGGATTCAGTGTATACTGCAGACAGATCAGTTACATTAAGGACACACACGCCAGGAATGAACAAGGTCAATACAATAATATGGAAAATGTAAATGACACCACTCAAAATTGCAATCCATCTAGTATGAGTACAGATTTCAGGTTTATTCCCGAGAGAGATCTTACGAAGAAAATGTCATTGACGTTGAAATGATTGTGTTTTATCCACCACATTATTTACATCAGAGTCAAAGCTGCTGATGAAATGTGTTTGCTCAGGTGAGTGTAACTAATAGCAATGATCAGGGGGATAAGAGTGTCATTGGAGACTTATCGCCTGTATAAATCAGGACCCATTGGAATGGATCAGCTCAGAGTGCCTGCTGGAGCTGTGGTTTCCAGGCTTACAGAAGACTCTGCTTCTCACAGAAATGGGATATCCAGTAATGTATCAGATAGAACGCATTTATTATCCTGTACTTGCAGCAATTGGAGTTCCTGGTAAGCCAGTATCTCAGCTGTTAATGGTGTAAATCAATGTTGATTGTGCTGCTGTACTCGGTATTATTTCTCACTGCATGTGTTACAGAACCGCCTGTTATTTTCCAGCAATTTACTGATGGTATCTCCTCACTGTCTACTCTTCCATTCTTGAACTGTATTATGTTTAGTTTAGTTTAGCGATACAGCACTGAAACAGGCCCTTCGGCCCACCGAGTCTGTACCGACAATCAACCACCCACTTATACTAATCCTACACCAATTCCATACCCCTACCACATCCCCACCTGTCCCTATATTTCCCTACCACCTACCTATACTAGAGGCAATTTATAATGGCCAATTAACCTTTCAACCTGCAAGTCTTTGGCATGTGGGAGGAAACCGGAGCACCTGGAGGAAACCCACGCAGACACAGGGAGAACTTCCAAACTCCACACATGCGGAACTGAACCCGGGTCGCTGGAGCTGTGAGGCTGCGGTGCTAACCAATGCACCACTGTGCTGCCCCTCTGTCTTTAATGGTATTGTTTTCTGTCACTATGGCGTTGTTACTGGAGTATTCTGTGTACTGAGAGTATTCAAATCAAGCATCTCGGTTACAATCAAGAATCAGACCATCAGGAGCTTTCAACAGTTTCATGATGTGAATCTAACCAGTCCTGGAATGTTTGTAGGATTTTGTTTCTGTGATTGATAATGAGACATCTCACGGTCTCAATGTTACAAGGGGACAGCACAATGTCCTCCCTCCCAAGAACACGATTCAGTTTAACTGGGATATCAATGCATTTATTGGTTATCACTGTTATCAAATATTATTTCATTCTGTGTGTGTCTGACGCGGCTTCAGATGTCTAGCTACTGAACTGAGTTTGCTGCTGACACATTCATATCTCGTTCTCTGCTTCACTTTGGACCCTTCACTGTCACTGGCCTACATTGCTAAATAAAAAGTATTGATGTGATGTTTTGACGGTTCACATTCTTATCAGTTGGAAACAAGAGTCTTTCCAATTTTCTGCAGATTATCAACTGCAGCACTGATGTTGCTGTTTTTTTAATTAAACTATCCCACATTTAACGAATTACTTTGTAATTCCAGGAGATGGTATTTTAATGTTTGTGAGGTCTGTCTGGAAGAAGCTTTCACTCCTCTTTATTCCATGTATTGTAGATGAAGTGCAGAGTGCAGGTGAACAAGTGGAGACTTGGGTGTTCTGTAGATACATTAAATTATTCACAGAGGTTTCACCATTGAACAAACTGCCTCTGAGAATAGAATCATTGATTATGGGGCAGGTGAACAGAACACAGGCGCAGATCATTAGGAATAAACTGTGTGTGAAAAGTAGCATCAAGTAACAGTCTGCAGGGTGTGAGTGCTCCAGAGAGATAGGGAAGGAGAAAAGGAGGAGGGAGAATGAAACCGAGGGAAAGAGGTAAGCAGGAGTAAAAAGAACGAGAAAGAATCAGCAGTGTGAATAATTCACTATCATTGTTAACGGGAAATAAGCTGAAAGAATCATTCGACACTCGAGTCTGCTCCAAACGTCAGACACTTTATTGATTAACGCTGGCGGGGAGCAGGTCACTGGGCAATCCAGGTTCCTCTCCACCAAACAAAGGAATATCATCAATATTTATACAGTTTCAAACAGTTGCTCAGCCCATTCTGGCTGGACACAGTCCAATCGTAGCGATTATAGATTACATGCATTGATCACTGGAACCAATGAAATTGGTTACTCGCCATTGGGGGACTGCGTGACCAGCACATGGACAGCTAGGGGGTTACTCATGAACTCATCATGTCTTCCAAACCCCTTATCTACCGTCCTTGGGTCTTATGTAGACATAGCATCTTATCTTAACCTTGTTAAAGGCTGGTATCTTTGTCAGCATTCGACAAGGACATCTGCTAGAGGCTGCTTAATGAGAGAAATTCCACTGAATGAGCCTTTTTCTGTCTGTATCTGTGCGATTCAGCCCTTATAAGGAATGGAGTGAAGTTCGTTAGCTAAGTCCCATGGTGCCTTGAAAACATTTCATTGCGAGATAGAATTATGTGTTATTGGCTATTCGGATAATATTTATTGCAGGGGCCTCTGCCATGGGAATACACTTCAGCAATCATAAAGTGCTGGAATGTCCAGAACAATTAGTGAGAGAAACTGGGAGTTGAAATTGTCTGTTGTCAGATTGTGTTCATTTTCCTTTTGGATTTGATCCTCTGTGTTGATTTCTGTCAGGTGCTCATTTTGTTTTGTAGAAAGTTCCTAATCCTTACTGAGGGACTGAATAAGCAGAATAGAATCAGTTCTTCACTGGTGGTAATTCATTTTTTAAATACTGCACTTTAAAATCTCTGTGACTGCTGAATTCAATAAAGAGCGAGGCTGATATCAGAAATATATTTACATTTATATTTAATTGCCTGTACAAACTAAATATATTGACTATATTGTACAAACAATGAATTGTTCTCCAACACCAATAACCACAGGGATTATTGTTTGACTGTCTTAATTGAGTTGTATTACTGGGATCGACAGATTAGATTTCGTCCAACACCCTGCTGCAGTCTCTCCCTGTGAATGTCAGTCTCTCCTCTCACTGTATTGAATCCTCAGTCTCCTCATCTATTGCTTCAGTTTACCACTTTCCCAAACCATCTGCTCCAGTCTCCCCTTCTGCTCCAACATGTCCTTTACTTTTCTCCCTTCCAATCTCACTCACTGGCTCCACCTCCAGCTGCCTCGTGCAACCTCATAGGAATACAGGAACATAGGAGCAGGAGGATGACATTCAGCCCTTCGAGCATGCTCCGCTATTCTATATCATGGCTGATAGTCAAACTCAACGCTGTAGTTTTCAGACTTTTCACATTTGTTAACAGTCCCTGTCGGTTCAAAGAAACCAGAGCAACAATACATGCTGCACATCCCGCTCTCCCGAAACCTCCCCAAACAACAGTCTGGAGACAAATTCCCAATTAACCCATTGGATTCCACTCTGTAAAACCCCTTCTCCTTTCCCCACTGGCAGTGCATCCTCACTCAGCACTTCCAGTAGATCCGGTGCTGACTTTATTCACTTTCTGTATCAAATTCCCAATTCATTATTAATAATTGTGTGTTCAAACATTTCACTGTGACAAAGCACTGCCCGGGTCAATGAATCAGTTTTCACTGCTTGATGCAGCAACAAAGCTGGAAATTTCAGCCCAGATCCTGTCAAACTGCTGCTTTGTCTCCAGATCTGATCAGTAATCTCTCTGCTTCCTTTTCTCTCTGTTCCAGTTAACCTGGTAGCGTTTGTGATCCTATCCCGAGGAAAGTGCGGTCTGATTTCCTGGCCGTTATCACTTGTCCCATATTGAACTGGATTGTTTTAATTTATTTGCCATATTCATTCCTGAGACTTAAGGTCGCTCATTAAGGTTCTCTCATTAAAGTTCTGCGTTCTGCATCCACAGTCATTTCTGTCTAGCTCACAGTCACTTTCACCTTTGATCGATTTGAGGCCATTTGTTGTGAGAAGCTAAAACAAAATATTGCAGCGAGAAAACGGCGGCTGTGGTTGTAGGAACACTAAGTGTGTTGGGCTGTTTACAGTCCCTCCCCTGGTACTTTACACGGGAGCAACATTACATTATTGATATGTTCCCATGGGTTGTCATTTTAAACAGAGCTTCTATACTTCCCCCATATGGGGGGGGGGGGGGCATTTCAATTGTTTGACCTCATTTTAGCACCTTGTCTCCCGATCTTTCTGCTCTTGCTGCACAATGTTCTTACTATCAGACAGATTTCATTCTCAGTAAAGTCCGCAGGGGATTCCGGCGCCACAGCAATGGAATGAATCACAAGGATCCAGAGATGGAGAATCGCAGGAAATCAATTATTTTACTCTTCCGTATATCTGACAGTATTATACTGTTTTGGGTGACCCAGGTTCTGTCTTACATCTATGGGCGAATTGTAGATATTCAGTATTATTCCTCCGTAACTGACCCTCTCTTTACCACAGATCGCACATCAAAGATGCTGCAGCTTCTCAGTTCCTGCAGTAACACATGCATTTACACTGCGACCCAGACTAAATTCAGACAGGAGCTGAAGAAGGCGGTGAAATACCCTCTCAATCTCATTGTTAAATTAGTGAAATCATCGAAAGAAACCACACGCGATACCAATATCATCACACTCTGTAAGAACAAGCGCGACCCCGGTGACTGCAACAACTACCATGGAATCTCCCTGCTCCGCATAGTGGGGAAAGTCTTCACTCGAGTCATTTCAAACAGGCTCCTGAAGCTGGCTGAGCGTGTCTACCCTGAGGCACAGTGCGGCTTTCGAGCAGAAATCAACCATTGACATGCTGTTCCCCCCTTCGCCAGCTACAGGAGAAATGCCATGAACAAAAGATGCCACTCTACGTTGCTTTCATTGACCTCAACAAAACAGACGTGGTCTCTTCAATCTACTAGAAAAGTTTGGATGTCCATCAAAGCTACTAAGTACCTATCAATATGAAAGGCACAATTCAGCAGAGCGACGCCTCATCAGACCCCTTTCCTATCCTGAGTGGCGTGAAACAGGGCTGTGTCCTCGCACCAACACTGTTTGGGATCTTCTTCTCCTTCTGCTCTCACATGCGTTCAAGTCTTCAGAAGAAGGAATTTACCTCCACACAAGATCAGGTGGCAGGTTGTTCAACCTTGCCCGTCTAAGAGTGAATACTGATGGAGGCAAGAGGAAGAAATGTTTTGGGGCCTTGACAGAAATCTTTGCATCCTCATTGGCTGCAGGAGAATAGCCAATGTTGTTCCTTTGTTTAAGAAGAGTCGCAAGGATAATCCAGGAAAGTATAGGCCGATGAGCCTTATGTCAGTGGAAGGGAAATTATTAGAGAGGATTCTTCGGGACAGGATTTACTCCCATTTGGAAAAAAACGAACTTAATGGCGAAAGGCAGCACAGTGTTGTGAAGGGGAGGTCGTGGCTCACTACTTTGATTGAGTTTCTTGAGGAAGTGACCAAGATGAATTCTGAAGGAAGGGCAGTCGATGTTATATATGTATGGACTTAAGTAAAGCATTTGACAAGGTCCCTCATGGTAGACTGGTACAAAAGGTGAAGTCACACGGGATCAGAGGTGAGCTGGCAAGATGGATACAGAACTGGCTCGGTCATAGAAGACAGAGGGCAGCAATGGAAGCGTGATTTTCTGAATGGAGGGATGCGACTAGTGGCGTGCTGCAGAGATCAGTGCTGTTTGTAGTATATGTAAATGATTTGGAGGAAAATGTAGCTGGTCTGATTAGTCCATTTGCGGATGACACAAAGGTTGGTGGAGTTGCGGATAGTGATGAGGATTGTCAGAGGATCCAGCAGGATATAGATTGATGGGAGACTTGCGTGGAGAAATGGCAGCTGGAATGTATTCCGGACAAATGTGAGGTAATGCATTTTGGAAGGTCCAATGCAGGTGGGAAGTATACAGTAAATGGCGGAACCCTGAGGAGTATTGACAGGCAGAGAGATCTGGGCGGACAGGTCCACAGGTCACTGAAAGTGGCAACGCAGGTGGATAAGGTCGTCAAGAAGGCATACAGCATGCTTGCCTTCATCGGTCGGGGCATAGAGCATAAAAATTGGCAAGTCATGCTGCAGCTGTACAGACCTTTATTTCGGCCACACTACCAGAAGGACGTGGAGGCTTTGGAGAGGTAACAGAAGAAGTTTACCAGGATGTTGCCTGGTCTGGAGGTCATTAGCTTTGAGAAGAGGTTGGAAAAACTCGTATTATTTTCACTGGAACGACAGAGGTGGAGGGGCGACATAATAGAGGTTTACGTATTTATGAGCGGCAAGGACAGAGTGGATAGTCAGAAGCTTTTTCCCAGGGTGGAAGAGTCAGTTACTAGGGCACATAGGTTTAAGGTGCGAGGGGCAGAGTTTAGAGCGGATGTGCGAGGCAAGTTCTTTACACAGAGGGTGGAACTTGCTGCCGGGCAAGGTGGTGGAAGCAGGCACGATGGCGACGTTTAAGAGGCATCTTGACAAATACATGAATAGGATGGGAATAGAGGGATATGGTCCCCAGAAGTGCTGAAGGTTTTAGTTTTGTCAGGCATCAAGATCGGCGCAGGCTTGGGCGGCTGTATCGCCTGTTCCTATGCTGTACTGTTCTTTGTTCTTTGTTCTTTGTTCTCTGTTCTTTGTTCTTTGTTCTTTGTTCTTTGAATATGGGCAGGATGACAATGGACTGGAGCGTTGTAGATGTCACGCCCTCGTTAAAAAGAAGATGATTCCTGATAACGTAGCGGACCTCTGACGTGACCAGGGTGGGGCAATGCATGAGAGAAAGGTATTACGATGAGAAAAGATATATATTTGGTGGCAGAAGGGGCAGAGAGTAAAAATCTCAGAATAAATCAGTTGTCAAGTCTAGACGTTGCAAAATAGTAAAAGGACAAAACGAAAGGTCCAGTTTTTGTGTGCAGGCAGCATTTGAAAATGCACAGATGTACTGATAGCACAAATAGATGTAAATAAGCATGATCTGCTAACCTTTCCAGACATGTCTCCTGCCTGACATCGATTGCCACCTGGATATTGAAGAGTACATGTCATTTTGGACGGACAGGAGGCTAGGAGAAGGTGGAGCTGTGGCTCTGTTTATTAATGATGGCATTAGCACATTAAACAGGGGTGATCTAAGTTCAAGAACCCAGGATATAGAAGTGGGTTGGCTGGAGATGAGAAATGATAAATGGAAGACGTCACTTGTGAGAGTGCGTACAGGCTCCCTAACAGTACCACATGGTAGAATAGAATATAAAGGAAGAAATAATGGGAACATGACAGAAAGTTACAGTAATAATCATGGGGATTTTTAATGTGCTTATCGACTGGAAAAATCAGATGGCAAACGTTGTATAGCTGAAGAGTTCATCGAATGTTTTCAGGATAGTTTTTTGGAAAAGCCGGCTCTGTAGCTAATCAGAGAGCCGGCAATACCAGACCTGGTATTGTGCAACGAGATTAGATTAATTTATGGCCTCACAGTAAAGGCGCCCCTAGGTAGCAGGGATCATAATATGATTGAAGTTTACATTCAGCTTGAATGAGCGAAGAATGGGTCCAAGTCTCGCATTTTAAACTTAAATAAGGGAAATTATAAGGGCATGAAAGAAGACATAGCTGAAGGCAACTGGTAAATTAGGTTACGGGATAGGTCTATAGAGGTGCTATGGCAGACATTGAGGGAATATTCCAGAATACACAGAATAGATATATTCGACAAAAAAGAAACATTCCAATGGGAGGGCCCACCATCTGTGATTACCTAAAAAAGATAGCATACAACTTACAGCAAAAGTTTAAGATTGCACAAAGATGTATAAGAGGTCAGAAGATTGGACACAATCTAAAACAAATGAAGAAAAGATAGGAGGGGAAATTTAGAGTATTTGAGAAAGCTGGCTAGATATATAAAAACAGATTATATAGTTTTGTTTTGAAGGAAAGAGTTAAAGTGAGCGTTGGAACAATAGAAACTGAGTCTGATGAATTAATAAGTGAAAATAAGGAGATGGCAGATGAATTGAACTGGTATTTTGTATCAGTCTTATAGAGGATATAAAGGTTCTTATGGAGGACACAAGTAGCATTTCAGAAATAGCAATAAATCAGAAAATGGAATGGAGCGCGGAAATCGAGACAAATGTAATCACCAGGGAAGTGATATTGAACAAATTGTTGGAGATGCGGGTTGATAAGTCCCCTGGACCTGATCGACAACATCTTAGGGTCCAGAAGATGTTCCCTAGATTCGGCGAATGTTGAATTAAATTGCAAAAATGATGTTATATAGTTGATGCATTGATTTTAATTTTCTAAAATTGTCTAAATTAGATTGGAAAATAGCGAATTTAACTCCTTTATTCAAGATAGAGGGAGACGAAAGCAGAAAACGGTAGTCTAGTTAGCTTCACATCTGACATAGGGAACATGTAAGAAGCTAATATTAAATGCATTATAGCAGGACACTGAGACAAATTCAAGGCAATCAGGCAGAGTCAACATGGTTTTGTAAAAGAGAAACCTTGTTTAACAAATATATTGGAGTTCTTTGAAGAAGTAACACGTGCTAAGGGTAAATGGTAAACTGTGGATGCATTGTACTTAGATTTCCAGAAGGCATTTGATAAGACGCTACATCAAAGATTATTGCTGAAAATAAAATCTCATGGTACAGGGGAGTAACATATTGGCACGGATGGAAGATTCATTATTGAATGGGAAACAATGGGTTGGAAAGATGTAACTAGTGGAGTTCTGCGGGATCAGAGCTGGAGCCTTAACTTTTTACAGTTGCTCCAAGATATTTTATTTTTGTATGAATATCTTTCAATTCTGTGTGTTTATAAAAAGCTGAAAAAAAGGATTTTCAGTTGACTTGGGCACCTGCAAATAGCTGGAATTTTTGGACGTTGACTTTGTATGCAAGAGTATGAAAAACAAACGGTTTCAGCAAGCCAGTCAGGGGTTTTGACCTCCTCAAAGCAACACTTTGAATGGCAGAGGAAACACAGTGTCTGATTACGTGATCAACCCAGGAAGGCTTTTTGCTTTCACTTTGAAATTTTAAAAGTGAGTTGGACAAAGAGCAGGAATTTGTTAATTAGACCTGCCCTGCCTGGAAACTAGAGAAAAAGAACTCTTTTTGCAAAAGAAGTCTGTATGTTGAAAAGAAATCCTGCATTCGAAAGCTGGCAGATTCCTATTGTCTCCTGTCGCTGAAGAATTCCTGCATCATGTTGCCTCCTGCGTTTTTGGAAATTCTGAAATCTGGTCAAAACTTCCAGTGCTCTGTTCCGGCAATGTGTCCTGAGCAGACCTGCTGTGACAGGCTGAATGACGCCTGCTGCAGTCGAATTGACTTGAACGCTTAGAAATATAAGATTACTCATCAACCTCGCCTCCGGAGTGTCAGTACTGAGGGTGTGCTGTTCGCTTCGGGGTCAGTACTGAGGGATTACTCCCCTGTGGTTTGTGGGGGTGGGGGTGGGGTGCGGGCGGCGTTGTGTGTAATTTTTGCGGGAGCGCTGCAGTGTCGAAAGGTCAGTAATGAGGGAGTGTGCCCTATCAGTGGATCAGTACTGAGGGACAGTGCCTTGCAGAGGAGCAGTACTGAGGGAGCGCTGCACTGTCAGAGGGTCACTTCTGAGTGAGCGCTGCACTGTCGGAGGGTCAGTACTGAGGGAGCGCTGTCTGGTTTGTCGGACAGTATTGAGGGAATGTTGCATTGTTGAATGTGCGGCTTTGTGGATGAGACATCATACTGAGGTGCTGTACATTCGTTCACGAGGAGGGAAAATTCCATTACCCTTACTCCCGCTGTGATGACTTCTGTCGCATCTAGACTACCTAATTTCCTGTTTCCCCATATCTTCCATCCAAGGACAGACCATGCTCGAAGGGCTGAATTACCTCCTCCTGTTTCTGTGTAACAGATTCGAGGGGCTGAATGGCCGAATGCTATTCCTGTACAATATGCCCGAGCGGGCTGAATGGTCCTCCTCTTCCTCCTGTATGAAACACCCGGGGGGGGGGGGGGGGGGTCAGATGGGTAGGTGCTGAATGGGCATATGCCTGCTCCGGTGTAACGGGATTGAGGGCTGAATGGCTTTATCCTTCTATTGTGGTACGGATTCGAGGGGTTGATAGGCCTTCTCCAGTGCCTGTGTAAAAGGCGCAAAGAACTGAATGGGCTTCCTCTTGCTTCTATGTAATAGGCTCCAGTAGGCTGAATGGCCTCCTCCTCTTCCTGTGTAAAAGACACGTGGGGTATGAATGGCCTCCTTCTGTTCCTGAGTGACAGGCTCGAGGGGCTGAATGGGTCTCCTCCTGTTCCCGCGTAGCAGTCCCGAGAAGGGGTTGAATGGCCTCCTTTTCCTGTGAAACAGGGTCGAGAGGGGCTCAATGGGCCTACTCCTGTTCCTGTGTTACAGGCTCGAGGGGCTGAATGGGCCTCCTCCAGTTCTTGTATAACAGGTTCGAGGGGCTGACTGCAATCCTCCATTGCTGATTCGATGCACTGATTGACCTTCTCCTGTTGATGTATTCAGTCTAATTGGTCAAACATGTTGTGGGGCAGTGAATCCAGCCCTCTGGTTAAACCTGCCCTTGTCCGACCTCTTCTCTTCTCTATTCCCTCCCCCGGAAATGCTGAAGACTCTTCACAGTGAGAGACCCCCTGGAGTTTTGTTGCCCGCAGTCCCAGTTCTCCGTGCTTTACATTGAGAGGCTGAAGCTCAAGGCCCAGATGGACGATGACTGAAATCTACTCTTCACAAAAGAATCAGCTGAAGGACATCACTGGAAAAAAAAACATGAGATCGAGAGATGGGATTGATTGGTGGTTGAATGAAAAACCTCTTTGTTGGGAGAAAACAGCTTCAAGTTTACATTATTTAATTAATGTATTCAGAATTGTCCAGTCTTTGGATTTTTCCAAAAGAATCTCGGAAATAAACAGATTCTATCAGAATGCAGATTGAACTCAATGTCGTAATCTGTTTGTTTATTTTAAAAACACATACTTTGAAAAATGTGCCATCCTCTCTATCCCCGTGGAGATTCCACAGCGTATATATTACACGCTCTGGGAATGTATCGCCTCAGAGTTCAATCCAGAGAGATTGCCTGCAGTACCTTCAGACAGATCACATCACAGGGAACAGGATTGGGACTTCTTACAGTATCGAGAACATATACTACCTATTGCTTGCTGTTATTGGTGTTCCTGGTAAGTGACTATAACCATTGAAGTTATGCAGATCTGTGCATGAGCTGGTCTCTGGTTTCACGCTGTGACTGATAATGTTCCAACCTGATCTAGTGGTGTGTGATACAGAGACACCCGATCTACATCAACATTTTTTTTACTTCAAATATCCTGAATTATCTCTTCGGTGGTATTCCATTTTCTCAACCAAAAATAAAGCTCTGTCTGTAACTGACAAGGTCTCTGCATAACCACATTATTACACACAGTGGAATATCGTGTAATGTTGAATTAGACAAAAGTGAAAGCAACTCACTGACTGAAGGTATTAGTGGGAGCATCACTTAGTGTAAAATCAAATGTAGGTCACTAATGGGATCCTAGTTGCCATGCACTACCGAGATCCTCTGTCATTGCAGTTTTGTACAGAATGTGGGTCACGAACCGGAGTGGAATACCTGACTCCAGTAGTCATGTATTATTGGGAGCATCTATCAGTGTAGTTTTGTACAGAGTATGATTGCACAATCCCGGTTCTGTTGCAGAATAATTGCTTTGGGTGACTGATCTCTCCATTCCTTGGAGTTTCCTCTGTATTTTACGAATGTAATGTATTCTAATGGTGATAATTTTTGCTGAAATTTTGTGATACGGTTAGAAATTGAATTATATTTGTATTTCTCAATCTCCCAATGAACTGGTCCAACAGAAACAGATGTTAACTGCTTACTGATAGTTTAACAGCAGGACTGCAGAAGTATAACAGTCATCTAATCCACTTTATAATGACATTTCTTAATCTGTGTATAGTCATTGGAGCACTCTTTTTTTATTCATTCATGGGATGTGGGTGTCGCTGGCCAGGCCAGCATTTATTGCCCATCCCTAATTGCCCGTGATAAGGTGGTGATGAGCTGCCTTCTTGAACCGCTGCAGAGCATTTGGGGTAGGTATACCCACAATCATGTGTGTAAAGTGTACGTCTATGGACCTCCAGTGTAAACATTGGGATATTCCATACTCAACTGATGTCGCTATGGAACCAGTTTTATTCTTAGCTATGCTGCGTTTTTGTATGGTAAATGGGCCATTCTTTGTTCCAATCCTACCGAGGTCCTCTTCTTAACATTATTTTTCCTGCTACTTCGATTACTGTGCTTGTTTCCTTCTGTTGCCTTGAACTGGAAACTTCCATCAACCTTGCTTCCAATTTCCAACACTCCCTCGTCTTCACAAGGTCCATCTCTAGCATTTCCTGCCCCTTCCTCTACTTCTACACGTCCATTCCAGGGGACTGGCTGTTCACCCATATCTACTGTCATCCCACTGACCCCCACATCTACATTAATTATCGTGCCTCCGACCCCACATCTTGGAAATGTGCGATTCCATTCTCCGAGTTTATCCAGCTCAGTTCCATCTGTTCCAAAGATACCATCTTCCACACAAGCGCATCTGAAAAGTCATAATTTTTCCTCAGCTGATGGTTCACTCCACTGCATTTAGCAGGGCCCTTGACCATGTCCATCCCATTTGCCACATTACTGCCTTCACCCCCTGCCCTCCGTGCCAGGACCACGATAAAGTTCCCCTTGTCCTCATCTTCCAACGTATCAGCCTCCATATTCAACTCACAATCCTCCAACATTCTGCCACATCCAGTTATGCCCACCTGCCATGCTATATTCTGCTCCCCTACCGTCCCCCACCCATTATGAAACCATTATGAAACTACACTCTGACTATTTGCCTCCCACACTCCAAGGCCCAAACTCTCCTTCCAGAGGAAACAGGGATCTGCTTGTACTTCTTACAAAATAGTAGCTACACTCACTGCACACAATGATGTCTCCTGGACATTGGGAGAGGAACAAATTCAGATCGAGTTTTTTTGTTGTTGTTGTTGGACTTCCCCAATCTGTCTGCATGCATGACCCTGTGCATCCACTCGCTTGTCACTTTAATTCTACATCCCTCTACCACTCTGGTCTCTCTATCCCCGACCTCTTCCACGCTTCCACTGAAGTTCACTCAGGAACAGCACCGTTTTCTGTCGAAGTAGACCTTATATTGTTTGTTAGGCTCAATAGGAAATTGAAAACTTCAGATTATGACCATCGCTTCCACTTTCTCGGACGGCCTGTGCAGGAAATGGAGGCTATCATCCAAGAGTCATTGGGAATGTAGTGGATGTGCGCTTGTGCTTGAGATGGGGATCACCTACTGGTACACAGCTGGTAGGCCTGTCCACATCCCTGGAGTTTAGCCACAATTCTCTGACACTTTTCTGGGCGAATGGAACATGTTTCTACTTGCCACAGTTTCCATGTTCCCCTCCCCACTCTGTTATTAAGCTGTAACCATTTACACCTCCTCTGGGCCCATCCTCTGTTCCTTTAATTGTCTCATTCGTCTTGCACCATCATCCCTTTTATCAATGAATCATGCGTTTCCTCCATAAATCACTGACCTTTCCCATAATTCCCTCTATCCCGAGGCCCCACTTTTCACTGGCTTTACCATTGTTATAAAACTGTTATTCTGTTCTTCCTTTATGTTCTGATGGAAGGCTATCCACGTGAAGCATTAATTCTGTTTCTCCCTCTACAGATGCTACCTGACTGCTGAGCGTTTTCAGCATTCTCCTATATTTAACAGATTTATGACAGTTCCATTATTTTGATTTCACTTCTGTACTCATGCCTGGTTTCTTAACAGGGATGAATGGCACAGGTGGGGTGCAGAGTTTCAGAGTTTGAACTCCACAGACTTCTGATTTTACCTTGACTGGTTTCCACACTGACGTCAGGCTGAATGACAGGCTTTGCTTGCAGTTGGGCAGGGAGGACTCTTGAGATCGAGTCATGACCAGGGCAGTCCAAACCATGGCCCCAGGGTATGGGGAGCTCTCTGATATCAGGGAGTGTGAAATCACGAACCCCAGAGGTGTTGAAGGTGGTGACATCACTGTTCACTGGACTGGAGATTCTGAACCACTGGAAAGGTTTCCTTTCGGAGAGCATGTTCTGAGTCTGGTGTGGGGGAGTTGGAGAGAGAATGGCTGGTCCTGTCCTCCAGGGACGGATCACCCATGCTGAACAGTGATCGGACACGTGCGCCAGGGAAAGGTCTTGGGAGGGAAAGTGATCCCAACCTCGGGGAGTGGTCCCCCATCCTGGAGTGTGGTCTGAGCTCAGTTAGGTGGATGCGGCACGAGGAGTGATGATTCAAGACTCGATTAGGGGAGCTGATACGCGGGACGTCCGATCCGTGGGTGTTATTCTAGTCGCACAGGGATGGTCCAAACCCTGGGGGCCTCTGATCACAGAATGTCGAATCCTGGGAGCGGGGAAGGTGGCAGAACTGTGAGCAGAGCGGTAAAACTCTGGAAGGGATCTGATCCCAAGATTTAAATTTTGTGGAGAGGGGTTGTCGGTCTTGGTTGGTTGCTCTGATCCTGGGGAGAATCCAATCTCATGGGGGTATCAAATCTTAGTGGAGAGGAAGTATCTGATCCTAGAGCATGTGTCAGTTCTGACTGCAAATACCCAGCTGTCTTTTCACACAGTGTGTGTTATAATGGGGATAACCAGCCAGCCAGAGATAAACATATAAAACAGATTAAATCAGAGCCTTCCAGTCTCATTTAAACATTTGTATTTCCAATGAACCCTTTGTGAGCGCTTTGTCCGTCCATCTCCATCCTGACTCGGTTAAACCCAAAACTAGGTTTGGCAAGGGGATCAAGGGTTATTCAGTAGATGGGAATGTGGAATTTGAGACTCTGTCATAGCAACAACGTCATCGTTCCAAGTAATATTCCAAGCTCTAAATTCATCTGCCTTATCTGTTATACATCTCGCATTGAACAAATGCACTTTCAGATCGCCAGTCACGTTGTGCTCAGCAACATCTCCCTGCCTGCTCTTCCTCTCAGTCTTACTGGCCTTATTTACTGGTCCCCCCTCAGTCATTTCACCTGCTGCCCTACTACTCTGGTTCCCACCACGTACCACACTAGTTTAAACCCTCTCGAGTGATGCGAGCAAACCTCGCAGGCAGGATATTTGTGCCCCTCCAGTTTAGATGCAACCCGTTCTTCTTGTACCGCGCCCATCTGTCCCGGAAGAGAACTCAATGATCCAGATAGCTGAAATTCTCCCACATACACCAGCTGTACAGCCACGTGTTTAGCTGCACTATTTTCCTATTTCTAGCCTCACTGGCACTTGGCACAGGATGGAATTCCGAGATTACAACCCTGGAGTTCCTGCCTTTTAACTTTCTTCCTAACTCCCTGAACTCCCACTGCAGGACCTCGTCACTGTTCCTGCCGATGTCGACAGTACCAATGTGTCCCACAACCTCTGGCTGTTCACCCTCCCCCTTCAGAATGCCCCCTGTCCGTTCAGATACATCCTTGACCCTGGCACCAGGGAGGCAACATACCATCCTGGAGTCTCTTTCATGTCCACAGAAACGCCTATCTGTTCCCCTGACTATAACGTCCCCGATAACTATTGCTCTTCTGCGCTTTGCCACTCCCTGCTGAACAACAGATCCAGCCGTGGTGCCACTGCTGTTGCTTTCCCCTGATAGGCCGTCTCCCCCCAACAACATCCAAAACGGTATATTTGTTAGAGAGGGGGTAGCCACAGGAAGATTCCTACACTGACTGCCTGCGCCTTCTAGCGGTCACCCATCTATCTGCCTGCATCTTGGGTGAAACCACGTCTCTAAAACTCCTGCCGATGAGGCTTTCTGCACCTGCATGCTCCTAAGTGCATCCAATTGCTGCTCCAACCGATCCATGCGGTCTGCGAGAAGCTGCAATTAGGTACACTTCCTGCAGATGTCGTCATCCGGAAGGCTGGAAGCATCACGGACCTCCCACATCTCACAGGTGAAGCACTTTACATTAACTGACATTTCGAGCACGAATTAATAATTAATTTAAAATAGTTAATTAAATACTTATTATATCCTTACTAAATTAAGTTACAATTAACTATATGGTCCCTAATGCTAGATTTGTGAGATAAATATTAAATGCTAAATGCGGTAATCTCCTCCCTCTGGTTTAGTTACTCTCGACTTATTAATTAATTAGTTAATTAGGGTTTTAATCAATTTTAATCAATTTTATTTTCAAATTCAGTACGGATTCCCTACCAGCCAATCAGGTCACAGTTTTCCTGTGAATTCACTTACAATTTCTTTTAGTTTTTTTTGCCACCCGAGGTAACTTACCAGTCCGGAAATCCCTCCGAGTTTTCTCCCTGGATGCAAGCTGCGAATCCCCGAGGTAAGGTTTTTATTCTTACCAGTCCGGAACTCTGCCCATTGAGTCTTCTCCCTGGCCTCAAACAAATTTTTTTGGTATTCAAGTCCTTCATCTATTCTTTGGCGCAGATATGGATAATATTGATCACTAACTTCCAGTCTCTTTTCCCTTCTCTCACTTACAGTTAATTTACTGGCAATTGTGATCCTGTCCCAGGGTAAGTGTGGCCTCTCCACATGTATCACTCTCTACCTGGTGGCCATGGCAATGGCGGATCTGCTGGTCATTTTCTTGGAGGTCATACTAACGCGGGTCAGTTACTATTATTTTCCAGTAACTTTCCTGGACATCACCCCTGTATGCAGTGTTGTAACTGTCCTTGCTCGTGCAGCTGGAGATTGTTCTGTCTGGTTCACCGTAGCTTTCACCTTTGATCGATTTGTGGCCATTTGTCGCGTGAAGCTCAAAGCAAAATATTGCACTGAGAAAACTGTGGCCGTGGTTCTAACAACAATCTGCATTCTGCTCTGCTTAGAAAATGTCCCTTATTACTTTGCATATACACCTGCAGACATAATCGACAATGTACCGTGGTTCTGTGTTTCAAAGCCAAGCTATTTTACTGAGCCCAGATCAAAGGGATTTGATAGGTTTGAAATGGTTTTAACACCATTACTCCCTTTTGTTTTAATTCTGTTGCTCAACACTCTGACAGTCAGACACATATTAGTGACCAGTCGAGTCCGTAAGGGACTGAAGGGTCAGAACAAGGGATCGAATCACAGTGACCCAGAGATGGAAAGCAGAAGGAAGTCTGTGATTTTACTCTTCGCCATATCTGGTAACTTCATACTTCTGTGGTTGGTGTTTGTTATAGAATACTTATATTACAACATTGCAGGAAGAGATCCTTGGTACTACAGCGATTCTGAATATATATTTCGACTTGTCGGATGGATGCTGATGAATTTAAGTTGCTGCACAAACACATTTATTTTTATGGTGACTCAGTCAAAGTTTAGAGAGCAGGTCAAGAGCGCGGTAAAATATCCGTGCACATAAATTATTCAATTAATGAATAAACACAATAACTAAGAGCAGCCCAGAGGCAGTCGCAGTGCTTCTAGTCCATGAATGCAATATTTATCCCCAACTGGCCAGGGGTGACTGACAACCGGATGACCTGATATACACTGGTGGGGGTAGATCACACACGCCCAACAACAGCGAGACAGGAGCCAAGAGGTCACTAACAGCTGAGTCACTGTAAATCCACTGGTGGTGTGGGTGGGGTGAGGGCTCATGATCACATATAGCATAGGACAGTGGGGCAGCGGGACAATGTCAGTTGTGGTGGACCGGACAGGAAGGAGGCAGGATGATAGTCAACTAGATCCTTGCAGGACAGAAGGAGAAACGACAGCCACATTCTCTCCTCCACCTCCATTGGTTCCATTCTCAGTTCCACAACTCTGGTCTGAAAACAAAACTTGCTCTTATGAAAGCTGTTATGTGAGTGCTTCAATTTTTCTTTGAAATCATTGCTTTAAGAGCTGATATTTGAATTGTTGACTGAGTGAAGTATACACACACTGCAGGGCACCTATTAACAAGTAACTCAAATGTCAGGATGATTTACGGCTGTCATGTGAATTGACTGTTGTAAAAGATAGTTTCACTTTTGGATTGTGTTCGGTTGCTGCTTGACCTGCCAGAAGGATAGCCAAAAACCTCTTTCTCTTGAATGTAATTCTTGCATCAAGTGTAATTCCTATTTCCTCATGAAGTTAAAGGAACTTTGAATCAGTTGCGAATCAGATGCATGGGAAATAAGCCCTTGTTGCTCTGTCTGCCTGAAGAGAGGAAGCATTGCATTTCAGGTGTGACAGATTACTGCTGCCTCATGTCTCTGGAGAATCTCTGATTAAGCTGGCCTATTGTCTCCTGTCTCTGAAGAATGTCTGCATTAAGCTGGCCTCTTGTATCCTTTGCTGGAAGAAGTCCTGAATTGGCAGAAATCCAGCATTTTATTTTTTTAAAAGCGAATTTTGCATTGAGTTTGAGAACTGACATCTGTTGCTGCATCTCTGATGGAAGAACTTGTGAGATGCCTGCTGCAGATGAATTGCCTTGAATGCTTACTCAACACAGACTGTTCATTGACCTTGCCTGGATAGGCTTTGCGTGAACATCCGACTATTTGGCTCACCGACCTGGAAATATCCGAACAGACTGTAAAAACCCGGTTATTTAGTTATTTCTAACGAACAGTTATAAACATAAAAAGCCCTTTCCCCTGGTTAGCTGTTTTTGAGTGTGTGTTTGTGTGCATGAGAGTTATGAAGAATAAGGAGTTATAACTATTTTTGTATACAGATTTATGTAATTATTGTTAAAGATTTAGTTTATTGGTAAATAGTTCATTTTTTTGTTGTCTAAGAAAACCTAGTGCAGTGTATTTTATCTTGGGGGACAAATAACGTGTTTAATTTGGCTATTTTCTGGTAGCTGGGAAACTTTATTTGATATGCCTCAGGAGTAGTGGGACTACTACTCCCGCATTGGATGTAACAAAGTAAAATGCTACAAATGCTGCAAATATTTTCCTGTCACTTGATGATTATTAATTGTTTTATTTTGTGGAGACACTTTATTGAGTCTGTCTCCCTTCCATTCCCCCGCCCTCACACTGGCATCGCTAGCTCTCTCTCACCGAGTCAGATGGTGTTGGGTGGGTGGTTTGTTTCTGGAGAATCCCAGCGTAGGAGCTAGAGTGCGAGATGCGACACGGGGGGAAGGAGCGGGATCGTCAACACTGTCGTTTCAGCTTTGTGGCTTCTCAGATGGGCTGATCTGAGCCCCTTCCTGACTCCCGTTTCAGGTCATATTGTTCACGGTTCCCTTCCTTCAGGCTCTGTGGCTCAGTCCTTGAAAACAGCAGCTATCACCCCACTCCTCAAGAAACCTTTGGCCCCTCTATCCTTGCAAATTACTGAGCAATCACCAACCTCCCATTAATTCTCAAAAGTCCTGGCATGTGTTTTCACCTCCCAGATCCTTTCCCATCTTTCTTGAAACTCCATGTTTGAATCCCTCCAATTAGGTCGCCACCACTGGCTCAGTACAGAAGCGACATTTTTGAAAGTCACTAATGATGTCCTGTGTGATGCTGATCACTTTAAACTCACCCCCCACCCCTCCTTCCACCCCGTCATTCCCGACCTATCTGCAGCCTTTGGCACTGTTGATCACGCCATTCACCTCCAACGCCTCTCCACTGTTGTCCAGCTGGGTGTTACTGCTCAGGCCTCGTCCCATTCCATTCTTATCTATCTAATCGTATCCAGGGTGTCACCTGCAATGGATTTTCTGACACTTCCTGCATTCTTATACAGGCTGAGGCTGATCGATACTGTTCACAACTCTGGTGTCATATCTCATCCCAAGATGCATTTATGACGACATATCCATGCCATCACTCGCACCGCACATTACCGCTTGCCTAACATTGCCCGACCTCACCACTGACTCAGCTAATTTTCTGCTGAAGCCTTCATCTCTGCCGATGTATCCTCTGTACTTAACTATTCAAAATTATTCCTGGCAGCTTTACACACATGACACACATTGTAACCGTGGTAAACTTGAGGGCATCAAAACCCTTGCAGCCAGTGTCCTAACTCATACCATGTCCTGTTCACCCGTCAGCCTCAGTGCTCACAGAATGACATAAGCTGTGTGATAAACGAGCTGAGGCAGTGGAAGAAATTATACAACCATCTGCTCACATTCAATGACAAAGTGAGGTTTAGACTGCACATTAACTCATTCATACGCCACATGTACCTGAATGCCCTGCATACATACTGCAGAATAATTCGCCCCATTCACCAGGGTCTGTGAAAAACACTGAAATATATCTGCCGTCTGTTTCCAAAATGCATTCACTGTACAGATTGATTCGTGGGATGTAGGTGCGCCTGGCTAGGCCAGCGGTAATTGCCCTTCCTTAATTTCCCCTTAAGAAAGTGCAATTTGGCCCTTCCATCTTGAACCAGTTGCTATCCCTTTTGGTGAGGGAGCTCCCCCAGTTGCTGATATTTAAGGAGTTACTGGATCTGGCCCAGTTGTTCAGAATGTGGTGGTCGAAAAGCCTGTCAAATCTCCCAGTCTGTTTTTACAGAGGAAGTCTGGGCCACTTGAATGTTCGCAGCTGAGGAAGAAATGGCAAGAAGAAAGTATAGATTTTTTTCATAGCTATTTTGAACAAATCAATCTGCTTGCTGCAGCTGGATGGCCAAAAGCTATCAGTGGCGCTGTTGGTAAAACAAATACATTTGGTTCATTCCTTTCTCCTCCTGACTGCTCTTCGTCAACAATGACGACCAGGGCTCGTCTCATTTCCCCTCAGCGGCCACCATCTTTGGGAGGGACAAAGAGAAAAATAATTCGAAAACATAAACTTCCAAACAGGCCAGGATTAAAATGCTGAATGTGACCAATGAAAAAAGAGAATTCAATTGAAAAAAATATTTAGGGGATCATTATGTTTCCTAAGTATGGCACTTTTACCCCAGCTACCCATCAGACAATCGCCCATGGAGGGAAGCATGCGTCACCTCTCTCACTTTGTCTGCCCTAGAACGTTTTCTTTCTCTCTCTGCCCCTCAAAGTTTCTCTCTATTTCTGCCCTATCTCGCTCTCTCCTTGCCCCTCTCACCTTCTCTCTTCCTAACCCTCTCAATTTCACTCTCTCGCTGCCCTTCGCACTTTTCCTGTCTCCGTGCCCCTCACCTTTTTTCCCGTTGCCCCTCACTTCTGAACTCTCTTTCTTCCCTCTCTCTCCCTACCCCTTTATTGTTCTCTCTCCTTTTGCCTTTCATTTCCTCTCCCTACCACCTCATTGCTTGCCACTAACTGTGTTCTCATTTCCGCTCACTCAGTCTGCCCCTCTTTCACTCCCTGCACCTTTCACTTCCTCTCCTTTTCCCTCTCTTTCTTTATAACTCTGCTACCTAATTTCCCGCGCTCACATTCCCTTTTCCTGGTCCTCTCACCTTCGCCTCCAGCCTCTCGCTGGTGCGTGTTTTTTAAAGGTCTAAATGGGAGAAAAATTGCGTGTTCCTCAAATTAAAATCAAACACATGTGGGGCAGTGACTGAATGTTTCTGATCTTTGGCTAGAGTTGTTCAAGCTGAGGTCACTGGTTTGAGAGCCGAGTTGCTCGCCTTCAAATTGAATTTGTAATTATACCATCTTGTGATTGTTACCGCCGGATGATCCTTAACTACGATATCTCTTATTAATCCTTCCTCATTACACATTACTAGATTTAAAATAGACGGTTCCCAGATCAGTACTGCTCTCAATATGAATCCCTGATGCACTCTACAAATTCGTCTTCCTCCTTACCTCTGCCAATCTGATTTGTCCAGTCAAAATGCAGATTAATATTATCCATGACAATTGCAGCGCCCCACTTACACGCCTCTTTAACTTCCCGATTTATAATTTGTCCTACAGACGATTCCCACCCATGACTTCTTCCCCTTGCTATTCATTATTTCCATCCAAACTGATTCCACATCACGATGTACTGCACCTATATCACTACTCACCACCGCACTGATACCTTCCTTTGTTAACAAAGCTATCCCAACTCCTTTTCCTTTTTGCCTATTTTTCCAGAACGCGAAATACTCGTGAATATTGAGTTCCCAGTCTTGGTCAGCCTGCAAACACGTCTCGATAATAGCTATCAAGTCATATTCATTTATTTCTATTTGTGCCATCAAATCATCTATCTTGCTATAAATGCTGTGTGCATTCAGATAAAGAGCCTTAAGCTTTGACTTTTTTTTAACCATTAATACTCTTCAGGTTCGAACTACTGCTGCACTCTTCTGCTTATATTTTCTGCACCTTCCTGTCACACTTTGATTACCGTTCGCTTCCTCATGACCCTGCACCTCTGCTCTCTCTCCCCTTATTTGATTTTTTAAACTTCCCTTCCATTGATCCCCCCCCACCACCCCAACCCCCCACCCCCACCCCACCACTATTTAGTTTAAAGCCCGATCTACAATCATGGTTAAACGATTCGCCAGGACACTGGTCCCATCTTGGTTCAAATGAAGCCCATCCCAACAGCCCATCTCTCTCCTTCCCCAGTGCTGGTGCCAGTGACCCATGAATCGAAACCCATTTCTGCCACACCAATCTTTGAGCCACGTGTTTACATCTCTAATCGTATTTACTCTTCGGCAATGTGCACGTGCCTCAGGTAGTAATCCGGAGATTATTGCCTTTGTGGTTCTGCTTTTTAATTTAGACCCAATGTGAAACAACAACTGTCTCCTCCTCCTCCCACTCCAAGTTCCTCTCTTCCCCAGAACAGATGTCCTGAACACTGACACCAGATAGGCAACACAGCCTTTGGAACTCTCTGTCTTTGCTGCTAAAACCCGTATCTGTTCCCCTAAATATGCCATCCCCAATAACTACTACATGTCTCTTTTATCTTCTCATTGGATTGGCGCTTTGAACCACCTTACTGTGGTCAGTTCGCTCATCCTCCCTGCAGTCTGCGTCCTCGTCCACACTGGGAACAAGAACCTCGGACCTATTGTCTCCTCCAAAGCTAAACGCGAGATCACCATACCTTCCTCATTGGCAGTCACACCCCCTATCTCTGACCACGGACCAAATGAAATGCAATTAATCTAAGGCTGTGAATGTCTCCCGAAATCCAGTGTCCAGGTAACTCCCCCTCCCTGATGTGTCGCACTGTCCGCAGGTCGGACTCCAACTCATGAACTCGCCAACTTTAAGGGCATTTAAGTGGTCATTGGATAGACATATGGATGAAAATGAAATAGTGTAGGTCAGATGGTTTCACAGGTCGGCGCAACATCGAGGGCCGAAGGGCCTGTACTGCGCTGTAATGTTCTAATTCTAATTCTAACTCTGAGCCGAAAGTACCTCGAGCAGCCAACGCTTGCTGCAGATGTGATCATCATGCATTGCACCGGCGTCCATCGGCTCCCTCATACCACAGCTGCAACACATCGACTGCCCTGCCATTGTCTATTCTACTTAATTAATTATTTTCGATGTTAAATATTTTAGAAGTGTATTTCTTATCTGCACTTTTCAGCTGTAATAACGTCATTGATTTAAACCACTTGGCAAATCAAATGCGACACGAACGAGATGCCCAGCAATCGCTACCTCTTTTCCTGAGATGTCACACCTCGGCTCTGACATGTGGGGAAATGTAGAGGGGGCACGCTGCCGCCGCTTTTATCTCCCGACGCCGCTGCCCTTCTCACGCTGGTCCGCCCTCTGCTGGCGGATATTGGTGTTTCAGTAGGTGCAGGAATGGCAAAAAAATCACAATCTGCTGGAGAGTAATGCACGGTGTAGTCGTTCTCCCGACTGAGCAACAATTGCGTTCTGCTGAGGAATATCTGAACTATTTAGAATTAAAGTGCAAAAACACTTTAATTTCTGATCAAATTCTCCTGCTCTCCCGACATACTACAGAATCCTCAGGGATAGTGTAGCGCAGCAAAACAACAATATATTGTATCTAGGAATTAGTGTCTATTTAGCACTTGAAACATAATGTAGGCATTAATATTAACAAAGGCATAAGTTCCAAATAAAACATTGAATAAATATTGTATTATTGTTTAAGGTTAATTCCATTATACATCAGCACTTACATTATAAACTGCACTGATTTGTCCACATTGAGTATATGGCGGTGGAGGAAGCAATTACAATAAATGCAGATAAAAGAGATAGACCATTCATTGGTCACTTGATGTATTCTAAACCTTCTTCAATAGGATATGAAAATGTGAGTCGGTTACTAAACGGACTTTGTATAAACTCTTTATTAATAAGCAATGGTTTTAATCTCTGTGACAGTGTTGGTAATTACATGCGGAGTAATATATCTCAGTATTTGTATAGACAGAGAAATGATCCGAAATCCATTCTGTTTGGTATTTTAATTGAAAAAAAAAACGCACTTTCAGACAAAATATGGAGAAAAGCCAAATCTAGTATTTAAACACAAAGTAAAATGATGGTTGATTAAAATAAAGTGATGTTTATACAGTAAAGCAAATCACATTCATCATGTTCACACTGTTGGGAAAGTTCATGCCATTCTCTCAGATCTTTCATAGAATATTTTTCACCAGTCTGTGATCCGCCTCCAGACATCATTAGGCAGGATTTGAGGCGGACTTTTACCTGAAAGGACAACAAAAACGACTTGTGAGGATTGCAGCAATGTTAACCATGAAACAAATACATCAAATACAGTATATGATCTCCTCAGAATATTTCTGCTTCAATAAGTCTCCTATTTCTTTAGTAAGTACAGAAAATGTTCTCTCTGATACTTTGGAATCACTGACCGTTGAAAACACAATTAATTATCATATTAATATCGGAAACATCCGGGACTTCACAGTGTCAGCATAAATACATGGAACAAATGATAAAGCATTGGTCTTACCAGGGTGATGGAGATGTAAGATGTTGAACTATACAGTCACTGTCTTTCGTTGGTGTCTGGTGTTGTGAACGTGTCACAGTGAATATCCTCGTTGTTTTCAGGAATGGAGGGAACCAGTAAAGCGGGTTCAGTGCAGGTTTGAGAGCTGAATAGCGAGGAGAGAAAGATTCGGGATAAATGATTGGACTAAAGGCGGAATCAGTGCGGGTCTGAGAGCTGTGTACTGTGGAGAGAAAGATTATGGATCAATGATTGGACTAAAAGCGGAATCAGTGCGGGTCTGAGAGCTGTGTAATGTGGAAATAAAGATTATGGATTAATGATTGGACTGAAAGCGGGATCAGTGCGGTTCAGTGTCAATAATGTAAAGAGGATTGGAATTTGTTGGCCTCTAAATGTTCTCCAGCTGCATTCACCGAGTTGTATTTTACCGCTGGGTGACAGCAGATGAAGTGGTTATGCTGAGCCTGGATCAGGGTGTTCAGATTGAGCACTTGAAGGATTTGCAGTGGGAGTGTTAACAATAGAGATATCACACACTAAATAGCAAAGGACGTCTTTTCCAAAATAAGTCATGCTTTGTTTAATCTAATTTCCTTTAATCATAACGTGAATTTCAATCAACCAGCGGTCTGTGAGATCGCCGATTGGAATGAAATTAAAAGAAAGCTGGTGACTGTGGGAGTTTAACTCACCGAGAGTGGAGAGATCACCGCCGGCACTTGTCAGTGTGAAGAGATCATCAGGACCACTGTCCAGCAACAAGTGACTATCCTGAGTGTCAATGGCTCCAGTCTCAATGTCATCATAATCACCGGGAACCAGACCTGAGAGGAAATAATGATTTTCACAGAAATCAAATGGTAAATGGTAAAACTGAATACTTCGAATTATGTTACGGAGATGTGGATATCACAGGGGCAGGAATGGATGTTGGATGTTCCGGGGTTTAGATGTTTCAAAAGGAATAGGGAGGGAGGTAAAAGAGGTGGGGAAGTCGCATTGCTAATCAGGGATAGTATCACAGCTGCAGAAAGGGAGGTCGTCGAGGAGGGTTTGTCTACTGAGTCAATATGGGTGGAAGTCAGAAGCAGGAAAGGAGCAGTCACTTTATTGGCCGTTTTCTATAGACCCTCCAATAGCAACAGAGACATGGAGGAACAGATTGGGAGGCAGATTTGGGAAAGGAGCAGAAGTAACAGGGTTGTTGTCATAGGTGACTTCAAGCTCCCTAATATTGATTGGAACATCCTTAGTGCAATAGTTTGGATGGAGCAGTTTTTGTCAGTTGTGTCCAGGAAGGTTTCCTGACTCAAGATATAGATAGGCCGACTAGAGGGGAGGCTCTGTTGGATTTGGTGCTTGGCAACAAACCAGACAAGGTGGCAGATCTCTCGGGGGGAGAGCATTTCGGTGATAGTGATCACAACTCCCTGACCTTTACTATAGTCATGGAGAGGGACAGGAGCAGACGGGAATGGAAAATATTTAATTGGGGGAGGGGGAATTACAATGCTATTCGGCAGAAACTGCGGAGCATAAATTGGGAACAGATGTTTTCAGGGAAACGCACGACAGAAATGTGGCGGTTGTTTAGGGGACACTTGCTGCGACTGCTGGATAGGTTTGTCCCAATGAGGCAAAGAAGGGATGGTAGGGTGAAGGAACCTTGGATGACAAGAGATGTGGAACAGCTAGTCAAGAGGAAGAAGGAAGCTTACTTAAGCTAGAGGGAGCAAGGATCAGACAGGGCTCTAGAGGGTTACAAGACAGCCGGGAAGGAACTGAAGAATGGACTTAGGAGAGCAAGAAGGGGACATGAAAAATTCTTGGCAGGTAGGATTAAGGAAAATCCCAAGGCGTTCTACACCTATGTGAGGAACAAGAGGATGGCCAGAGTGAGGGTAGGGCCGATCAGGGATAGTAGAGGGAACTTGTGCCTGGAATCGGAGGAGGTAGGGGAGGTCCTAAATGAATATTTTGATTCAGTATTCACTCGTGAGAGGGACCTGTTCGTTTGTGAGGACAGCGTGAAAAAGGCTGATATGCTCGAACAGGTTAATGTTAAGAGGGAGGATGTGCTGGAAATTTTGATGGACATGAGGACAGATATGTCCCCAGGGCCAGACGGGATATAACCAAGGATATTACGGGAAGCGAGTGAAGAGATTTCCGCTGCTTTGCCGATGATCTTTGCGTCCTCACTGTCCACTAGAGTAGTACCAGATTATTGGAGGGTGGCAAAATGTATTCCCTTGTTCAAGAAAGGGAATAAGGATCACCCTGGGAATTATAGACCAGTCAGTCTTTCGTCGATACAGGGCTAATTATTGGAGAGGATTCTGAGAGACAGGATTTATGATTATTTGGAAAACCATAGTTTGATTAGAGACAGTCAGCATGGCTTTGTCAGGGGCAGGTCATGCCTCACAAGCCTTATTGAATCCTTTGAGGATGTGACAAAACACATTGATGAAGGAAGAGCTGTGGATGTGGTGTATATGGATTTTAGCAAGGCGTTTGATAAGGTTCCCCATGGTAGGCTCATTCAGAAAGTAAGGAGGCATGGGATACAGGGAATGTTGGCTATCTGGATACAGAATTGGCTGGCCCATAGAAGACAGAGGGTGGTAGCAGATGGAAAGCATTCAGCCTGGAGCTCGGTGACCAGCGGTGTCCGCAGGGATCAGTTCTGGGACCTCTGCTCTTTGTGATGTTTATAACTGACTGGGATGAGGAAGTGGAAGGCTGGGTTAGCAAGTTTGCCGATGACACAAAGGTTGCTGGAATTCTGGATAGTGTGGAAGGCTATTGTGGATTGCAACGGGACATTGACAGGATGCAGACCTGGGCTGAGACGTGGCAGATGGAGTTCAACCTGGATAAGTGTGAAGTGATTCATTTTGGAAGGTCGAATTTGAATGCAGAATACAGGCTTAAAGACAGGATTCTTGGCAGTGTGGAGGAACAGAGGGATCTTGGGGTCCATGTCCATAGATCGCTCGAGGTTGCCACCCAAGTTGATAGGGTTGTTAAGATGGCGTATGGGGTGTTGGCTTTCATTAACAGGGGGGTTGAGTTTAAGAGCCACGGGGTTATGCTGCAGCTCTATAAAGCCCTGGTTAGACCATACTTGGAATATTGCGTTCAGTTCTGGTCGCCTCATTATAGGAAGGATGTGGAAGCTTTAGAGAGGTTGCACAGGAGATTTACCAGGCTGCTGCCTGGACTGGAGGGCATATCTTACGAAGAAACGTTGAGTGAGCTAGGGATTTTGTCATTGGAGCAAAGAAGGTTGAGAGGTGACTTGATGGAGGGGTACAAGATGATGAGAGGCATAGATAGAGTGGATAGCCGGACACTTTTTCCCAGGGCGGAAAGGGCGATCACCAGCGGGCATAATTTTAAGGTGATTGGAGGAAGGTTTCGGGGAGATGTCAGAGGTAGGTTCTTTACACAGAGAGTGGTGGGTGCGTGGAATGCACTGCCATGGTGGTAGTAGAATTAGATACATTAGGGACATTTAAGCGACTCTGGGCTAATTACATGGATGATAGAAGAATGAAGGGTATTTAGGTAGTTTGACCTGAGAGTTGGTTTAAAGTTCGGCACGACATCGTGGACCGAAGGGCCTGTACTGTGCTGTACTGTTCTAAGTTCTATACTGTTAATTGTCAACCTACCCGGGCCGGCCAAGGTAGATTGTGTTATTCAGCTGTAGTGAGATTAGATGATGGCGAATGGTAGGACCAGGTCATGTGGCGGTAGTTGAGTCTTTCTAGGCCTGTGTCATATTTAAAAGACAGCCAGCAATCGATCGAAAGGGAGGAGCTCTGAAGGACATTGGGTGGATGGACTGACAACTGGTGTATTTGGCAGATGGCAGCAGCCAGAGCAAGGGTGACGCCTATATTTTCTCCTGCCACGCTGGAAGTGCTCATCCAGGTAGCAAGGGCAAGGAGATAAGCGCTTTCAGTTTTAGTTTTTTTTAGTTTCAGAGATACAGCACTGAAACAGGGCCTTCGGCCCACCGAGTCTGTGCCGACCATCAACCATCCATTTGTACTTATCCTACACTAATTCCATATTCCTACCATATTCCCCACCTGTCCCTATATTTTCCCTACCCCCTTCCTATACTAGGGGCAATTCATAATGGCCAATTTACCTATCAACCTGCAAGTCTTTGGGATGTGGGAGGAAACCGAAGCACCCGGAGGAAACCCACGCAGACACAGGGAGAACTTGCAAACTCCACACAGGCAGGACCCAGAATTGAACCCGGGTCACTGGATCTGTGAGGCTGTGGTGCTAACCACTGCGCCACTGTGCTGCCCCACTTGGGACGGTTGGAGGAGACCAGCTAGGCAGGCAGGGAGGGCATGGCAGGAGATTGAGGAGGAGGTGGTGAGTAGCCGTGAGGTGGTCCCACGAAAGAGGCTGCAGTGCAGGAACAGGATCAATGCCATGATGTACTTAGATAAGGTGAGTGAAGTGTTGAACATTAGCTGGCAGCCTTAAATGTCAGAAGAAAATTAAAATGAAATTGGATAAGTGGTGTCCCTACTGAATCTACAACAGTGCCCAGGCAGCAGCATTGGCTGCCGGGGGTATATTAACCTGGTCAGTCACAGCTGAGCCCTGCACTTCCAGCACTGATGGCTGCATGCAGCAGGCATCCTTGTGGTGCCGTGATGGACAGTGAGGCTGTCGCGGACAAAGTTATGGTGTGTCTCGAAGATGGGTAAATGCCAATCTTAATCTGTGTGCTGGCAGGGGAAGTGAATTCACAATGTGCATGAGAGAAGAAGGACTGGAGGTAGCGTTCCATATCTCATAGTCCTGATGCCAATGGAGCGAGGATGCCTGGAGGCAGAGCAGCCTATGGCACAGATGGTGAGATGTGCACGGAGGCAGCAGACAATGTGTGCCCCAATGGATGAGGGAAAATAAACAAATGCTGGTGAGCAATAAGCAGAGCGTTGATATGGTATCATTGGCCTCCTGCAGCTCCAGAAAATGAATAGTCAAAGAATGTATGCAGCACACTCTCACCATTATTCTCTCTCTCTCACAGATGAAGTATGAGCAGAGGCAGCCGACGACCCTGCAGAACAGCTTTGCAACCTTGAGCAGCAGGAGACCTCTGAGGATGCAGCGTCACATCATTTCTCTCCACGAGCAGAGAACAACACAGCACCACGATATGCAAGAATCATCATGGGGCATGTTGAATGGTTCCACCAGATCTATCAAAGCATCTGAATTGCATTTCCAGAAGCTTTATGGCCTGTTAAATGCTCGTTGGAGTGGTTGCATGACAGATGTTGCAGCTCTCCTTTCCATCTGTGCTGTGTTTTGCACAGGCATATGAGGCATGTCTTCAGTGGTAGCCCTTGACACCTATTATCCGTCCTAGAAGTCTCATGGGGGGCCTGAAAAACTCGTGCACCTCAGACTGCATAGAATGAAGGCATCGTGACAGCTACCTGGGAACCTTGCACAGACACGTAAGAAGCATTTGCAATGTTCCCAAATCATTTGCACAGAGAATAGAAGCCCTTCCTATTGTTGCCTGGACTGTGGAAGTCTTGATGGCCGCATGCATGCAGTCGATAGCACCCTGCACCTAGCGATTTCCCCAAGTACTGCTACAATCTCAGTCTGGCTGTCCAGATTGGTGTAAAAGTGCATGTATTGGCTCGCCTTCTTGAACATTGCATTTGCGGCCATCTTGATGCAGTGATGTGCCACAGGCTGTCAAATCCCACAGATGTCTCCAGAAGATCTCTGTAATGGTCCTGAGGTGTAATAATTCAGTGCCACTGTGAGTTTCAGTGTCGCAGGAAATGGGTGCCCACCACTTCCCATTGCGTTCATATCCTCCTCCAGCAGAGGGCGCATGTCAGTGGCCGCCTCCCTGGAGAGGCGCAACCTCCACTGACACTGCTGCTCCGACATTTGCAGGAAGTAGAACCTCTCATGGTAAACTCTTTCTAGCGGGTAGCATCTTCGTCACTCAAGACACTGGTTGCGTGCGATGTGCGCTCTGCTCATCCACACTCTCTTCCAGCCTCATGATCATTGTCCCTCTGTGGGTACTACAGTGCACCCTGCTCATCGACACTCTCTTCCAGCCTCATGATCCTTTTCCCTCTCTGGGTGCTGCAGCCGAATTCCCGGGGACTGCAGCCCTCTCCATCTCTGATCTTCCTCCGCAATGGGTGGTCTCAAAACCGGAGTGGATGAGACCTATTGTAAATTTCTCAGTGCCTCCATTCTTTTCACTCCGATACATAAGTTGCAAGTCGGAGTGGATGCTCAACCTGAATGCCTCCAATGTGCTCGCCAAGATTGGTCAGCCTCCAGATAGTCCATACCGCGATTCAGTATCTCCCACCCTCCCTACACTGCTTCTTGCATCCAAAACTGATCTTCCACTGACCTTCCCCCTCCTTATAGATGACCAGACTCTGAAACTCCGTTATCCTCGTGCGACTTTCACGAAATTGGGAATAGCTTGGAAAGTTGCCTTGCATTTCCTGTTCAATAGGCTCAGTTACCAGCCCATCGTCTTGCAGCCTCGACCCAACAGCTCGGGCGACTCTGGAAATATCACCCAGCAGCATAAAAACGTTGGGATTCCTTCACACCGCTATCCACCAGCATTTTGCCCTCCGTTTTAAAGTCACATGTATCCCTTGAATCACTCATCCACCATGCACACAAATTTCACATTTCACTGCCCAGACAACAGTGTCAGAAGACATCATGAACTGAAAGTTTCATTCCATTAAAGTACAGGGTGCAATCAGGATGATTTTGTAGGAATCAAAATTATTTCTTCATTCTTGAAAGCTAAAATCACCCAGAGAATCTCCATGTCTTCAGCAGCATCAGTTTACAGCGACCAGGTTCTGAGATATTTAGTTGTTGATTTTAGATAGCAGACAGTGTGGTGAATTTTTTTTAAAGTGATGGTAGCGAGTTACAATGTACCCACCCTGAATACTGGAGAAGTTCCCTTCAGGATTTTCTGAAATTCCAGGATCTGTGTCACCCAAACTGTGACTGGTGTAATATTCAATCTGATTGAGGGACTCAATGGAATCAGCAACTGTCAAATGCAATTATGGATGGTTATTGGAGACATTGATAGGGACGTTCGAACAAATAACATAATACCTTCATCATAGTAACATAGACACATAGAAAATAGGAGCAGGAGTAGGATATTCGGCTCTGCTCCGGCATTCATTATGATCATGGCTGATCATCCAACTCAATAGCCTGTTCCCGCTTTTGCCCCATATCCGTTGAACCATTTTGCTATATCTATCTCCTTCTTGAAAACAAACGATGCTTTGGCCTCAACTGATTTCTGTGGTAGTGAATTCCACAGGCTCATTACTCTGTGGGTGAAGTAATTTCTCCTCCTCTCAGTCCTGAAAGTTTTACCCCATATCCTTAGACTATGACCCCTGGTTCTGGACTCCAAAGCCGTGCCTCACAAACCTTATTCAGTTTTTCGAGAAGGTGACCAAACAGGTGGATGAGGGTAAAGCAGTGGATGTGGTGTATATGGATTTCAGTAAGGCGTTTGATAAGGTTCCCCACGGTAGGCTATTGCAGAAAATACGGAAGTATGGGGTTGAAGGTGATTTCGAGCTTTGGATCAGAAATTGGCTAGCTGAAAGAAGACAGAGGGTGGTGGTTGATGGCAAATGTTCATCCTGGAGTTTAGTTACTAGTGGTGTACCGCAAGGATCTGTTTTGGGGCCACTGCTGTTTGTCATTTTTATAAATGACCTGGAAGAGGGTGTAGAAGGGTGGGTTAGTAAATTTGCAGATGACACGAAGGTCGGTGGAGTTGTGGATAGTACCGAAGGATGTTGTAGGGTACAGAGAGACATAGATAGGCTGCAGAGCTGGGCTGAGAGATGGCAAATGGAGTTTAATGCGGAAAAGTGTGAGGTGATTCACTTTGGAAGGAGTAACAGGAATGCAGAGTACTGGGCTAATGGGAAGATTCTTGGTAGTGTAGATGAACAGAGAGATCTTGGTGTCCAGGTGCATAAACCCCTGAAGGTTGCTAACCAGGTTAATAGGGCTGTTAAGAAGGCATATGGTGTGTTAGCTTTTATTAGTAGGGGGGTCGAGTTTCGGAGCCACGAGGTCATGCTGCAGCTGTCCAAAACTCTGGTGAGACTGCACCTGGAGTAATGCGTGCAGTTCTGGTCACCGCATTATAGGAAGGATGTGGAAGCTATGGAAAGGGTGCAGAGGAGATTTACTAGGATGTTGCCTGGTATGGAGGGAAGGTCTTACGAGGAAAGGCTGAGGGACTTGAGGTTGTTTTCGCTGGAGAGAAGGAGGAGGAGAGGTGTCTTAATAGAGACATATAAGATAATCAGAGGGTTAGATAGGGTGGATAGTGAGCGTATTTTTCCTCGGATGGTGATGGCAAACACGAGGGGACATAGCTTCAAGTTGAGGGGTGATAGATATAGGACAGATGTGAGAGGTAGTTTCTTTACTCAGAGAGTAGTAAGGGCGTGGAACGCCCTGCCTGCAGCAGTAGTAGATTCGCCAACTTTAAGGGCATTTAAGTGGACATTGGATAGACATATGGATGAAAATGGAATAGTGTAGGTCAGATGGTTTCACAGGTCGGCGCAACATCGAGGGCTGAATATTCTAATTCTAATTCTAATTCTAACAGAAACTAGTCATGGATCATAAATGTTGGCTCATACAGCGAGAAGTGAAAACAATACTCAATACAGCTGGTGGGTCAGATTGTTAATCCAGAATCCGTCCACCCTGTCCTCATCTCCTCCCCTTTCAGAGACACAAACAGCCAGCGGTGACACCAAAATTTTACCCCACCCCGGATAATGGGGCTGGAAAGAGTGCAAGGAGGCTCATTTCGGATTTTTTTCCTGCTGTGTGTGTTTTTTTTTGAACCAATAAATATATCTCGATGGTTAAATCACCTCCCAAATATAGCTCAAGAGCAAATATTGTCGATTCAGAAGAGTTGTTACCCCAGTATCGTGAAGTAGAATTAGTAGGTTAATGTGACAATTCAGACTACCAAGTGTTAGAATAAGTTTTTTGGTAGAAACCACTGATTTCAGGTAAGGAGTTCCTGATGGGAGCGTGTTTCCGATCCAGAAATCCAGTCACCCAGAGAAATAAAATGTCAGTCAATGTGAATGTCTCCTCCTGAGAGCAGTGACTGTTTTTGGTCCAGCTCAAAGGGAATAAAATGAAATAGTAGTGACATAGACTGCAAAGTCATCAGATCGAGAATATAAAGGATGTGACGATAAATGAAAAAATAAAGATAATTTCAGTCGATTTATGAGATTCAGCTGCTGTTTGAGAGAATATAAAATTTAAAAATAACACGAACAACCAATGTGTTTCTTCTTCAGGGTTTCAGATATCTGAGGCAGTCCGTTGCAGACGGAAGGGACAATGAAACAACGACTTTGATTGCTAGTTGCAAACAAACAGAAAGCACATTCTTTAAGCAGTAGCCACCGGCAGAAATCTTCCCAAACCCATTGCGCGCTTTCCTGTACACACAGACAGAGACACACTCACACTGTGATAGGACTCCTTCACATGGGGATAGTGAGCGGATTTCTGACAGTTTCAGTCAGAAAATGGACCATTAAAATGGGGTATTTAAGGGGAAGTGACATTTGTCCAGTGAAAATTCGGTATGAAACATAAAACACAGACCTGAACGCCGGAACTGAGAGGAATCCTTGCCAGGTGCAATATTCCCAATCTCTGCACAAACTGCTTGGTACAAACCAGCAGGTGAATCCGTTCCACGAGTGACAAAACCTGTCGGATGGAGGATGGAGAGATTAATGTTTTATTCCAACCCACGAGCGTATAACAGTAAATTATCTGCGAACACATTCAAATCACAATGATAATGGCAGCAAAGAGACAAAGCCAGGTATTGTGAATGCAGAGTAGTTTTGTTGTGCATACTTTTGTATATATCTATGTGTCTATTGTTTCTGCATACTGATATCTTCATCTGCAGCAGTCTGGTGGAAAGAAGAAATGAGCGGGTATCATAAGAAACAATTTCCAACTGATTACTGGGTTCTGGGCCCACATGTGGAATTCAGCTGAAGAGAAGCTGGATGACGTTGACTGATTCTGTGACAGCATCCGTTGGAAATATGAACGAGGAGCTTATTGTTCTTTGGTCTGTTCCCTCAGTGTGAGAAAAGACCCGTGTAGATAGTGTAAGATATAGGTGCGGTAGTCACAGTTTACCCATAATAGGTGGTCGATAACTCACAAGTAATTTCAAAATACAATGCTGTCTCTGCTCCTCCGAGCATCCATTGATGTACCTTATTTTGGGGAGCTGGTAGTCACCCTATGTCAATCATTTGTTCAAACCTTTGTTGCCAATGAACACAGGAAATGTACGTGGAGTGTCGGGATGGTCATCTCCCCCTTGTCCATGACTATGCTCCCCAAAGTCACCTTTCACCTTATCTCGTGCTTGGTATCGTCTGTAAACTTCTGCCAGGCCCTTGTTCAGTGAGGGTACAAGGTTCCATCTTATCAGCTTTAGGAATGTCTTGTTTCAGAGCCTGTGCTGGTCCTTTCGTTGGCAGAGATAACAGGCCTATGTTGTCCTAGCTATATAATCCTTCTTAATGAGATGTTTGGATGATTAGGCTGTCATAACAAACACCATCTAAATATTCTAACATTTCGGTTTTATTGTTTTTGCACTAACGTTAATGGTTAGTGGTCAGTGTATATTAGTATTTATTTATCGTCTTAGCAGACATATATTTCAAAATGTTCGAGAGCCAGCAAAAGTCCTAATATTTCTTATTCCACAGTGGAATACATTCTTTGAAGACAACTTACTTTTCTTAAAAAGTACCCTTCTGGCTTCTCTATGCCTGATTCGTCATCCTGCAATAGTACTGTAGTGACCCCAGGTCGCTAGCATCAATTGCGATTTTAAATGTTTTAGAAGAATTTGGAGCAGCCCACACTGGCTCATTAGTTAAGATTGCCTTCATCTTTTAAAAAGCTGTCTGGCAATCATCTGAGCATACTACATTGTTGTTCTTTTTTTGCAGTAAATTGGTTAATGGAGCAGCCACAGTGCTAAAATCCGTACATATTTCCTGTAAAAACCGCACATCCCTAAAAACTTCATTATTTCTTGCTTCGGTTCAGGGATAGGGAACTCTATTAAGACTAGTACCTTTGCCGTTTCTGGTAATAACTATCGTTGCCCCATTATATGTCCGAGCTATGTTACTCTAGCTTTTCCCAATTCGCCTTTTGCCAGCTTTATCACTAAGTCCATGGTTTGTAAGATTTTAAACATAATTTGTGATTATTTTAAGTGTTCTTGCCAAGTATTAATGTATATTAGTACATCGTTGAGATACACTACACAGTCGGGAACACCTGAATCATTAGTCATTGAAAAGAGGCTGTGGATCTTTTTTTACACCTGAATGACCGTTAGGTGTTAGACAAGCTGATATATCTGTCTCGAGGAGACAAAGGAACTTGCTAGTATCCCATTAACATGTCGATCTTGGCATAAATCTAGCACTGCCCATTCTGTCAATGCAGTCTGCTAAACGCGGAATTGGGTAGGAATCTGCCTTCATTAACTCATTGACTTTTCTGTCGTCCATACAAAATTGGGTTCACCCTTCAGGCATAGATAACAGCCCAATACAAAAGCAAAATACTACAAAATGCTGGTAATCTGAAATACAAGCAAGAAGTGCTGGAAATACTGAGCAGATCTGGCAGCATCTGTGGAGAGAGAAGCAGAGTTCACATTTCAGGTCAGTGACCCTTCAACAGAACATACACTAGCACTATTGGTGAACTCCAGCTGCTTTGACGAAGTTCGATCAAATTGTTTTCCAGCATGTATGGGATCTTAGCTTTTATTTGGGCCTGGCTGTCCTGACTGAAGCGGTAAGAATGCTGTTTTGAAGGAACGATTCCCCCTTCATCTATATCATGTGTGACTCAGGTTGCACATCCCAGTGTATCCCGACAAACTCCTTTAACTATTGCAGAAAGCTTGGTTATCTCATAACGTTGTTTTGCCTCTAAGTGCAAAATCATGTTGTACAATTTTCCTAGCCGTTCTGTACTCCCTAATCTGAGTGTTGGATGTTTAATCTGAGATTTGTCCATGCCTCCTTCTGCCTCATCCTCACCCTCCTTTCCCTTCACAACAGTACTGATCACCTGTCATATCTGTACTGCCTTATCCTCCTCACTGAGATAATATTGCTTTAACATATTAATGTGATACAACCATTCTTCCTTCGACGATCAGGGATATCAATCAAGTAATCTACCTTACCCACTCTTTTGGCCACTATCTGTGGGCAACTGAACCGTCTTTTTAATGGATGTCCCTGTCACAGTAAAAACACTAATACTTCATTTCCTGGTTGAAAATCGCGGGGTTTTGCATTCGTGTCTGCCCATTTAATTCATATTGGTTTGGGATGATTCAATGTGTTCCTGAGGCGCACCACAAGCTTTCCTGAGCATTTCCCACAACACAGATATATAGTCCAACTTCGAAGATTCAATATTATGTTCGAACAATCTGTCTTTCATGAATTTTAGAGGACTTCTTCATTCATAGCTGTAAACCAATTTGAAATGACTGAAACCTAATTCACTCATTCAGGACTCATTCTTTAAAGTCTCTGGTGGCAAATTAAAGAAAGTGTGGACCCTGATCCCTGTCATGTGGATATTCGTGACAGTATGTTCGAATCATTGTTTTCAGTGTTTGATGGTATATCTGTATGTAAATAGTCCAACTCGGGAATGGGCCATACTGGACCTGATGCTGGGGAATGAACCCGGCCATGTGGTTGAATTTTCAGTAGGGGACTACTTTGGGAATGGTGATCACAATTTCATAAGTTTCAGAATACACATGGACAAAGACGAGAGTGGTCCTAAAGGAAGAGTGCTAAATTGGGGGAAGGCCATCTATACCAAAATTCGGCAGGAGCTGGTGAATGTTGATTGGGAGTAGCTGTCTGAAGGTAAACCCACATTTGATTTGTGGGAGTCTTTTAAAGAGATGTTGATTAGCGTGCAGGAGAGACATGTTCCTGTGAAAGTGAGGGATAGAAATGGCAAGATTAGGGAACCATGGATGACAGGTGAAATTGTGAGACTAGCTAAGAGGAAAAAGGAAGCGTACATAAGGTCTAGGAGGCAGAAGGAAGACGAAGCTTTGAAAGAATATCGGGAATGTAGGACCAATCTGAAACGATGAATTAAGAGGGTTAAAAGGGGTCATGAAATAGCTTTAGCAAACAGGGTTACGAAAAATCCCAAAGCCTTTTATTCATATATAAGGAGCAAGAGGGTAACTAGAGAAAGGATTTGTCCACTCAAGGGCAAAGGAGGAAAGTTATGCGTGCAGTCAGAGAAAATGGGTGAGATTCTAAACGAGTACTTTGCATCGGTATTCACCGAGGAGAGGGACATGACGGATGTTGAGGTTAGGGACAGATGTTTGATTACTCCAGGTCAAGTCGGCATAAGGAGGGAGGAAGAGCTGGGTATTCTAAAAGGCATTAAGGTGGACAAGTCCCCAGGTCCAGATGAGATCTACCCCAGGTTACTGAGAGAAGTGAGAGAGGAAATAGCTGGGGCCTTAACAGGTATCTTTGCAGCATCCTTAAACAGGCGTGAGGTCCCGGAGGACTGGAGAATTGCTAATCTTGCCCCCTTGTTTAAGAAGGGTAGCAGGGAAAATCCAGGTAATTATAGACCGGTGAGCCTGACGTCAGTGGTAGGGAAGCTGCTGGAGAAGATACTGAGGGATAGGATCTATTCCCATTTGGAAGAAAATGGGCTTATCAGTGATAGGCAACATGGTTTTGTGCAGGGAAGGTCATGTCTTACCAACTTAATAGAATTCTTTGAGGAAGTGACAAAGTTGATTGATGAGGGAAGGGCTGTAGATGTCATATACATGGACTTCAGTAAGGCGTTTGATAAGTTTCCCCATGGTAGGCTGATGGAGAAAGTGAAGTCGCATGGGGCCCAGGGTGCTCTAACTCGATGGATAAAGAACTGGCTGGGCAACACTAGACAGTGAGAAGCAGTGGAAAGGAGTTTCTCAAAATGGAGACGTGTGACCAGTGGTGTTCCACAGGGATCCGTGCTGGGACCACTGTTGTTTGTGATATACATAAATGATTTGGAGGAAAGTATAGGTGTTCTGTTTAGAAAGTTTGCAGACGACACTAAGATTGGTGGAGTCGCAGATAGTGAAGGGGACTGTCAGAGAATACAGCAGAATATAGAGAGATTGGAGAGTTGGGAAGATAAATGGCAGATGGAGTTCAATCAGGGCAAATGCGAGGTGATGCATTTTGGAAGATCCAATTCAAGAGTGAACTATACAGTAAATGGAAAAGTCCTGGGAAAAATTGATGTGCAGAGAATTTGGGTATTCAGGTGCATTGTTCCCTGAAGATGGCAACGCAGGTCAATAGAGTGGTCAAAAAGTACAAGGGTTGGCAGGTCATGTTACAGTTGTATAAGACTTTGGTTCGGCCACATTTGGAATACTGCGTGCAGTTCTGGTCGCCACATTACCAAAAGGATGTAGATGCTTTGGAGAGGGTGCACAGAGGAGGTTCACCAGGATGTTGCCTGATATGCAGGGCGCTAGCTATGAAGAGAGGTTGTGTAGATTAGGATTATTTTCATTAGAAAGATGGAGGTTGAGGGGGGGCCTGATTGAGGTGTACAAAATCATGAGAGGTCTAGACTGGGTGGATAGCAAGAAGCTTTTTCCCAGAGTGGGGGATTCAATTACTAGGGATCATGAGTTCAAAGTGAGATGGGAAAAGTTTAGGGGGGATATGCATGGAAAGTTCTTTCCGCAGAGGGTGGTGGGTGCCTTGACCGCGTTGCCAGCGGAGGTGGTAGACGCGGGCACGATAGCATCTTTTAAGATGTATCTAGACAGATACATGAATGGGCAGGAAGCAAAGAGATACAGACCCTTAGAAAATAGGCTACATGTTTCGATAGAGGATCTGTATCGGCGCAGGCTTGGAGGACTGAAGGGCCTGTCCCCATGCTGTATTTGCTTTGTTTTTCTTTGTTCTTTATCTCTAAAGCACCCTGTGACTTTTGGTTTTATGCTGAAGATTCTAACTGCCTAATCCCCTAATTGCCCATACTTCTTGAAATACCTTAGACATGAAATTGGAACTTTGATCCGATTGAACATAAAATGATAACCCATATCTTATAAAGACTTGTGCTAAATTTTCTACTACTGTTCTAGCATTAATTGCCCTCACAGGAATGGCCTCTGGAATTTCAGTAGTAGCTATATGCATGATACTAAATAGGTATTGAAGTCCAGATTTTGATTTTGGTCAGGATTCTACACAATCTACCATTACACTGCTAAATGGTTCCTCAATCACTGGTATGGGAACTATTGGTGCTGGTTCTGCGGTAGGTTACGGTTTTCCTACCATTTGACAGGTGTGGCCTGTCTTACAAAATTGTCTCACATCCTTTGTAACAACTGGCCAGTAATAATGTTGACTTATACATGATTTCGTCTTCTGAACTCCTCTATGCCATGCAAAAGGGATGTCATGTGCTCACCTTAAGAATCCCGAGTGATAATTAGGAGGGACCACTATCTGTTCAACAACTGTCTAGTCTTCATCCGCAGGTCTATGAGGCAGTCTCTATTCCTTCCTCACAATCATTTTTGCCATATAATAGCCTTCTGGAACGCCTTTTGGCTCAGCTTCTGTCAGAGCCTTTGTGCTATTCGATATATCTCTGGACCAGCTTGCTGTAATGCAATGATACATCCCCAAATAAGGTTTAAGATACTTGGCTATCTATCTGTGCTGCCACTTATACCTCCGACAATGGATTCTGTTTGGCGATTGCCCGGGTGACTACACACGCAGGAAATATTCCTGCAACTTGTTCCTGTAATTGCTCTGTTTCCGTAATTCACTTGTCCCTCTCTAATTGTAGTGAAAATTGATCCTTTTGATCTAACCAAATCATTTCCTAGGAGTCGATCAATTCCCTTTTCTGTCAAACTCTGGACAGAGATTTAAGGTTTTTGGTAGAAGGATTAAAGGGGACAGGAGGAAAATTATTTTCACCCAGAGGGCGTTGGGTGTCTGGAATTAACTGCAAGGATCAGTGGTGGGGGCAGAGACCCTCAATTATTTTAAAAGGCACCTGGACATGCACACAAAGTTCTGTAACCCGCGGGGCTGTGGGCCTGGTGCCAGAACGTGGGATTAGTTTTGGTGGATAGCTTATTCAGCCAGTGCAGACATGATGGACTGAATGGCCTCCTTCTGTTCTGTATTTTTTCAATGTTCTAACGTCTACAATTACCATACCAATATTAAGTCACTCTCTAGGCGTACCTTATATAAAGATGCGGGTGTATACTCCCTGCCAACTCCATTAAGTAAAACGTTAGCATTCTAGGCACTCTCTGGTAGATACGTTATGCCTTTTACCAGTAGGTTTGGTTTGCTCCTGTGTCCCTGAGTATAATGATATGTCTTCCTGCCTCACCTAAAGGATATGCAGTTACTTTCCCCGTTGAAAAATTAAATAGCGTTCGGACATCGTATTCTTACCCTTTATCCTCAATTTACTTTATATATCTGGTTTTAAACCTGCTTTTAAAGGGATAGCTTGGTCTTCTATCCTCTTCGGCAGAGCCTTTACATTTGCGCTAACCTTTTGCAGCCCAAATCCTATGGGTTTGCCTCGCAATTTCCAGCATTCTGAATGAAGATGTAGCGTTTTGTGGCGATGATAAAACGTTGGCTTGCGAACCACACTTCTACCCTCAGCACCTTCCTTTCAGACTTCAGGAGGTGATACTGGGACATTTCCAACTGTTCATTCTTGTCCCCGGATACTTGCCTTCCTGTCATTCTCCCACTTTCTATTCTTCTCGGGATTATGGGGGTGATGGACAAAAGGTTTTGCTTATTCACAAGGCCAACATCATCCACAATTTCCACTGCCTGCCTAGCTTTCAAAATTTTCAGGTTATCTACATGAATTATCACTACTGAAGGAATTGAATTTTTAAATTCCCCCAAGCGAGTTAACTCTCGAAGTTTATCATATGTGGTGTGCATCTTTACTGCCCGTATCAAACGGTAAAAATTAAATTGTTTCACTCTCGCAAAATCTACATATGTCTGCTCAGCCAATCTCCGTAAGTTCTGAAACTTCTGACTGTAAGCTTCAGGGACTAGCTCATACGCTAGGTGAATAAGATTTTTGCCAACTTACACTCTGCAGAAGCCTCTTCAGGACGCATGACATAAACGTCATGAGCTCTGCCTACCAACCTACTTTGCTTACGCAGTGTCCAGCTTTCCTTCGGCCATTTCATCTGTTTGACTATTTTTTCAAAACATATGAAAAAGTGCCTCTACGTCACTTTCCCCCAACGTAGGAAAAGCTTGTATAAATTTAACAGTTTTTGCTGGGGCCTGGGCTGAATTCAGATTCTTCATGACCTGACATTTCCCTGGATTCAAGGCTATCCTTTTGTCTTAGTTCCATCTCTTTTAGGCTAAATTCTTTCTCCTTCTTTCTTTCCTCTTGTTCAAGTTCAAGTTTTCTTAATTCTTTTCCAGCCTCAAGTTTTTTTTACTGTTGTTTCTTTTTCTGTTTCGTGTTGAATCTCCACTTCACTCAACTGTAACTGATTTTTTGCCAATTCTACTGTATCAATCTCTGACTTACTACGTTCTTGTTCCTCGTATTTTTCTTCCAATTTTAAATGTTGAACCATTAGGTCAATTATCTCTGCATTTTTGACACCTAGTTTCAATTCTTCCCACAATTTTCATTCATTCTGAGTTAAAGGTATCAAGCCACTGAGGGGAACATTTTCCTTTCCCTCGAACTCTGCTGCAACTGCTGAGCCATTCTGATGTTATAGACTCTACCTTATTATACAAGAAAATTCGTTCCCTTTTTTCATAATTGGTGTTAGATTTTGATCCTGACAACCAAGTTTCTAATTAATATGATCCCAAAGCCGACAGCAATTAATATGCTGCCAGACACAAGATCCAAAATTTTATGCTGCCCAAAAGACAAGTAATTATTTTGATTCCAAACATGAGACCCTCAATTCATCTGATTCTGATCTCAGACGAGCCATCCAATTAATATATTACAACCGCAGTGGGAGCAATGCACTGTCAATTCAGTCCTGTCACTCCACAGGTCATAGCATATTATTAAGCTTTCATACCCAATTGGCAAACAGCCAAAATAAACATTCTGGTAACCCCAGAATAAAAGAGACCAAACCAAGTATCTTTAGACACCAACAAATTAACTATTTATTGAAACAAAAATCTTAAACACTATTAAGATAAACCTATGACTAAAGACCTTATTATTTTAAACTAACTTCCCACATTCGCACACATGCATCAAAAATCAACAGTAGTTAACTAGTTTTAAAATTAGTGTTTTCGAAATTTAGCTACTTCTCAAGAACAAATAAAATAAGTTACATAATAATATAAAAGCAAAATACTGCGGATGCTGGAAATCTGAAACAAAAACAAGAAATGCTGGATTCACTCAGCAGGTCTGGCAGCATCTGTGGAAAGAGAAGCAGAGTTAGCGTTTCGGGTCAGTGACCCTTCTTCAGAACTGACAAATATTAGAAAAGTCACAGATTATAAACAAGTGAGGTGGGGGTTGGGCAAGAGGTAACAAAGGAGAAGGTGTAGATTGGACCAGGCCACATAGCTGACCAAAAGGTCACGGAGCAAAGGCAAACAATATGTTAATGGTGTGTTGAAAGACAAAGCATTAGTGCAGATTAGGTGTGAATATACTGAATATTGAACATCAGCAAGTGCAAACCTGAAGAAAAACAACCTGAAAAAAACAGTGGGTAAGCAAACTGAACAAACTAAGATGAAATGAAATAAATGCAAAAAAATATTGTAAAAAATGTAAAAAGGAATGCAAAAAAAAAAGGAAGAAAAATAAGTTACATTCCTGGTGGATGAAGCATTCTAATGTGGAAATAGTCAAAGGCCACTCCAAGTCTTCATGAGGACTGGATGCACTGGTCTGTTCTTTACAGGCGTTTAATTTTTCGGCTGCAGTAGGCAACAACAGTTCCTTCAGCAATAGAAACGTTATTTTGAAAAAAGAAGGAATTTCTACTTTAGGCAATTAATTCGGCTGGGAGCTCTCTGTGGACTTTGCTGAGAGAGAATAAACAGCTCCTTTCTCTTCAGTACGTTTCGCTGGTGAGTCTGGTTTCATCCGGTTTTTTTAGTTTTCCACACAGTTAAGTAGCAAAATTACACCATGTGACCTCTCTATCCTGCTGCCGCCTGGGTAACAAAAATGAAGCTTCTGGCACACTGTGCCTTAGAAATTCCAGAACGTTCTCTCCCTTAACGGTGCTCTATTTTTCCAGAGTCTTAAAGGTGCACATTGTTTTTAATCGTACGAGCAAAACAATACAATTCCATGACACATTCTATGCAATTCTATACCATAACCTCTGTGTGCACCCTCGTTTACACCACTACAGAAAAGGAGTACATTCGTAGCACCCTTACCTGAACACATGATCCTCACATCTTCTTTCTGAGAACAGTCGGGATTACCCCACGATGCTGAGGGAAATTTCCAGAGAAATGCTTTGTAACCAAAACAGTTCATTTCATCCAACCAAACTGGCTCTGTGACTGGTTCACAAGATGCAGGAAATGCCATGTCTAATGCTTTTCCACAACCCAGCTGCTTGCAAACCAAGTTAGCTTCCACCAGATCCCAGGAATCATCACAAACTGAGCCCCATGTCTCATTGTAATAAATCTCCACTCGGCCAGTACATGGGCTCCCACCGTCGGACAGCCTTAACTGCACGTGGTCTGTTGGACAATAATGTAGGAGGATTATACTGACAATATATATTCACCTCATCACTCAATCCAACTCATTGTACTATCACCAGCTTAGAAATACATTTTAAATGCACATGTGATCGGTAAATGAAACTATACAACAGAATATCTGTCCACACTTACCTATTACATATAATGTAAAGTACAGAAATGTTTCAGTTATCCTACTACATCTGGCTCTGACATGTTCTGGCCTCCAGTCCCCCTTTTATGTTTCAAACGTTGTTGTAAAGGGAATCACTCACACGATTAACAGTTAATTTACACTCATGTTATATAATGGTATCTGCTCCTTGTCCATGTATGTTACCCTTATTTATAATCTTGGTCCGACATTTACTGCCATCTCTTATTTCCTTTATCTTGAACAACATGTGAAATGCATTTATCTAGCGCCAGTAATGTAATAAAACATCCCAAGGCGCGAAACAGTAGTGACATCGAAGAAGGTTTGACATGGAGCACCTAAGAATATACGAAGTCAGATGACCAGATGCTCAGTCAAATATTTCGGTTTTATGGAGCGTCTGACAGCAGGAACGAGAGATTGAGAGGGATAGAGAATTAAGTAAGTATCTCTAGAGCATGTGACCTTCGCAGCTGAAGCCACGCCCACCAATGGTGCGCAATTAAAATCAGGAATGCTCAAGAAGCCAGAAGTGGCAGATGTCAGATTGGAACCGATTTCAAATTTAGAACCTTGAGGCAATGAACGGATTTGAAAAGAAGGTTGATTTTTTTTTAATCGCATATTGATGGGCAATGTAGGTCAGTGAGCAGAGGGCAGATGGCTGAGTGGCACTTGGTCAAGGCAGCAGAGTTTGTAGAGGTTGTAACCAGGGTAGCCAGCCAGGAATGCATTAGAATCATCGAGTCTAGAGAGAACAAAGCAATGGGTAAGACTAGATAAGGGCAAAATCGGGTGAATTTATGGAGGTAAAAATCGACAGTGTTAGTGATGGTATGGATATGTGCGAGGAGTTAAATATAATACCAAGGTTACAAGCAGTCTAGTTCAGTCACGACAGTTGGCATGGGGAGAAATAGCGTTGGTGGCAAGGTAACAGTTATGATGGGGACTGAAGACAATGACTTCCATCTTTTCAATACTGAAGTGTAGGAATTTTCTGCTAGTGCAGTACTGAATGTCAGACAGCATTTCTGACAGGTTCCACGCAGTGGTGGAAGCAAGAGTGTTGGATTTGAGGTATAGTTGGGTACCATGAGATACATGTGGAAACTAAGGCCGTCTTTGTGGCCATCACAGAAAGGTAGCATGTAAATGAGAAATGAGGTGTCGAAAGTTAAATCTTTTGTTGACTTCACAGGAGCGGGAAGAGAAGCCATTGCAGGTCACTTTCTGACTGCTGCATAGATAAGAATAGAACCAGCTGAGTGCAGTCCCGCCACCCCATGCCCCAGGCGGGTGTTAATGGAGAACAGTTTGAGCAGAATTTCATGACCAACCATATCAAAGGCTGCAGGCAAGTCAAGAAGGGGGAAGAGAAATCGTTTACATTTGTCACAATCATTTAGGATGCCATTTGTGACATTGATAAGCGTTGTTTCGGTACTGTGGTATGCCTCAAAATCTGATTTGAGGGATTGAAACATGCAGCTACATAAAATATGAGCATGGATTTGGAGGGGACAACACATTCAAGGACTATAGTGAGGTGATAACAGTTGGAGCTGGGGCAGTAATTTGCAAGGAGAGGTGCGAATACAGCTGATTTGAAGGAGAGGGGGGAGAACATGAAGCGAGGGAGAGAATCGTTAATTTTGTCAGCTAACATGGGGACCAGGAAGGGAATGTGTGTGTTCAGTAGTTTCATAGAAATAGGGTGCAGACAGCAATAAGTGGATTTCATTGAGAGCATAATTGCAGAGAGTGTGTGAAGGACTCGAGGAGAGACAGAAGCAATGCGAATTCAGGGAGATGGCATGGGAGGATACTTATAGGAAGTTAGGCCTGGTGGGTTGGGGAAGAAAGGGAAGCAGCAGAGGCGACTGAACGGATGTTTTTAAACTTTGTATCAAAAAACTCCATGAGCTCCTTTCACTTATTTTTGGAGTTGAGGGTGGACGAGGCAGGGGAGTCGTTCAGGAGGAAGATTTGTGATGGAGAAGATATGCTGTGCGTGCTCTTTTCCTTCGTGGATGACCTTTGATTAATGAGTAATTTTTACAAAGAAACCCAGGACCCGATGATGCTTTATGCGATTCATCCATTCAGGTTTACATTACCAGATAGTTCGCCAGATGTCGCTGTGCCTTTCTGGTTGAAAGTTTCAACCACTGCATGTATTACTTCTGCTTCATGCCAGAGAATGTAACATCCACAAGTGCGACACTTAAACATCAGCCTTCCAATATGCAGTATATTCGTGCAGAATTATGTTCTAGGGTTGTGTTGATTATAAAATTATCGTAAATCAACGTAATATTATTTGTATAACAGAATCACGTACTTTTGAAAGGGTCGGACTCTGTCTTTGACAATGAAGATATTTGAGTAATTTTAGAAACGTAAACCACATATCCGAACAGAGAATCTGCATTCCTCTCTGTCCAGGGAGCTTGGTGCGATTAGGGGAGTACTTATGTTGAATGTGTAACCGTAACTTGTGAGGGACATTAAAAATTGCTGTTGTCTGTAAAAGATCAATGAACTAAACTACAAATTATATCAATATATGACTGTTGAACCAGACCAAGGAGGGTAGAAAACAGCATATCTCTGCAAAATGTTGGACAGGAACAGGAAGTGTCTATGGGCAATTGAACGCAAGATGTGCAGACCTCCTGGTAAGCGGGAAACCAGTATTTAAATGGGCGAAGACAAACATAATTGGATTTGTTGTATCAGGCACTTTGGAGAACAAAGAATTGGCGTTGTGATAGGAAACAAAGAGTAGTGGTTAATGGATGTTTTTCAGGCTGGATGAAGGTTTGTAGTCGAGTTCCCCAGGCGTTAGTCTTCGGACACTTGCTTTCCCTGATATATATTAATGACCAAGACCTTGGTTTACAGGACATAATTTCAAAGTTTGCAGATGATGCAAAACTTGGATGCATTGTGAAATGTGAGGAGGATAGTGTAGATCTTCAAAAGGACATAGACAATTTGATGAAGTTCAATGCTGAGAAATGTGAAGTGATTCAGTTTGGTAGGAAGAACATGGAGATAAAATATAAAAAAGGGCTCAATTCTAAAGGGAGTGCATGAGAAGTGGTGCCTGGGTATACATGTGCATAAGTCATTGAGGGTGGTAGGACAGGTTGAGAGAGCTGTGTCCTGGACTTTCTTAATAGGGGGAAAGAGCAAGGAAGTTATGTTGAACCTGTATTAGACATGAATTCGGCCTCCGCTGGAGTATTGCGTCCAGTTCTGTGTGCTTCACTTGAGGAAAGACAGGAGGGCATTGGTCAGAGTGCAGAAAAGATTCAGGAGAATGGTTCTAAGCATGAGGAATTTCAGTTATGAAGATCGATTGGAGAAGTTAGGACTGTTTTCCTTGGAGATGAGAAGGCTGAGAGGTGATTTGATTCAGGTGTTCAAAATCATGAGGGGCCTGGACAGAGTAAATAGAGAGACACTGCGCCCCCACCCCCCCCCTCACCCCTGTGAAAGGATCGAGAACGAGAGAGCACAGATTTAAAGTAATGGGTAAAAGACGCAAACATGGCTTGAGGAAAAACGTTTTCGCGCAGCGAGTGATTAAGGTCCACAATGCGTTGCCTGAGAATTTGGTGGAGGTAGGTTCAATTGAAGTATTCCAAACGGAATTAGACAGTTATATGAAAAGGACGAATGTGCAGCGTTACGGAGAGAAGGGATATTTTGTGGGATATGTCGAGTATTCTTTGTTCCAGTCCAACTCAGGCCCCCTCCCCCCCATTATGTTTCCAGTACACTGATAACTGTATCGGTGCCGTTTCCTGCTCCCACCCCAAACTGGAAAACTTTATCAACTTTGCTTCCAATTTCCACCCTTCTCTCACCTTAACATGGTCCATCTCTGACACTTCCCTTCCCTTCCTCGACTTTTCTGTCTCCATCTCTGGGGATAGGTTGTCTACTAATATCCATTATAAGCCCACCGACTCCCACAGCTACCTCGACTACACTTCCTCACACCCTACCTCATGTAAGGACGCCATTCCATTCTCCCAGTTTCTCCATCTCTGACGCATCTGCTCTGATGATGCTACCTTCCATGACGGTGCTTCTGATATGACCTCCTTTTTCCTCAACCGAGGATTCCCCCCCACTGTTGTTGACAGGGCCCTCAACCGTGTCCGGCCCATTTCCCCTACCTCTGCCCTCAAGCCTTCCCCTCCCTCCCAGAACCGTCACAGGGTTCCCCTTGCCCTCACTTTCCACCCCATCAGCCTCCATATCCAAAGGATCATCCTCCGCCATTTCTGCCACCTCCAGTGTGATGCCACTACCAAACGCATCTTCCCCTCCCTTCCCATATCAGCATTCCGAAGGGATCGTTCTCTCCCCGACACCCTGGTCCACTCCTCCATTACCCCCACCACCTCTTCCCCGTCCCATGGCACCTTCCCCTGCAATGGCAGGAGGTGTAATACCTGCCCATTTACCTCCTCTCTCCTCACTATCCCAGGCCCCAAACTCTCCTTTCAGGTGAAGCAGCGATTTACTTGTAATTCTTTCAATGTAGTATACTGTATTCGCTGCTCACAATGTGGTCTCCTCTACATTGGGAAGACCAAGCGCTGAGTGGGTGACCGCTTTGCGGAACAGCTCTGCTCAGTCCACGAGCAGAACCCTGAGCTTTCAGTTGCTTGCCATTTCAACAATCCCCCCTGCTCTCATGCTCACATCTCTGTCCTGGGATTGCTGCAGTATTCCAGTGAACATCAACGCAAGCTCGAGGAACAGCATCTCATCTACCGATTAGGCACACTACAGCCTGCTGGACTGAACACTGAGTTCAATCATTTCAGAGCATGACAACCCCCCATTTTACTTTCATTTTCAGTTATTTCTTCTTTTTATCTTTTTTACATTTTTTACAATCTTTTTTTTGGCAATTATTTCATTTCATCTTAGTTTCTTCAGTTTGCTTACCCGCAGTTTTTTTTTCATGTTTGCACTTGCTGCTGTTCAATTTTTAATACGTTAACACCTTATCTGTACTGATGCTTTGTCTTTCAACAGACCATTAACATATTGTTTGCCTTTGCTCCATGAACTTTTGATCAGCTATGTGGCCTGTCCAATCTACACCTTCTCCTTTGTTATCTCTTGCCCCACCCGTACCTCACTTGCTGATAACTAGTGACATTTCTAACATTTGTGAGTTCCGAAGATGGGACATTGACCCGAAACGTAAACTTTGCTTCTCTTTCCACAGAAGCCGATAGACCCGCTGAGTGGTTTCAGCATTTTTTGCTTTTATTTCAGATTTCCAGCATCCGCAGTATTTTGCTTTTATTATTTGACTGTAATCATCACATGTTTACGTGCTCAGTTCTGATTGGGCCAACACAGTGAGATCCCAGAACCAGGAAAGAGCGAAAGAAATTGCACCCTCACCCACCACAGCCAATAAAGACAGGGCTGGATTGTCATGTGATCTGGATTCCAGCGCTGATTGGTGATGTCTAAAATGTGAGCACCTTTTGGGCTGGTGTCATTTGAGCTGATCCTTCATACTCTGCTTTTGAAGACCCTCAGTTAAGGTCCCTCCGCATGAAGGTTGCAATTATCTCCCAGCTAGAGTTAAAGATCTTTAGTAACACTATGAGGGACGCACTCCTTTCCTGACTTGCAATCGGGCAGCGGGTTAATCCGTGATCAAAAACATACTGAGATTGTCGCCCAAGCTTTTTATTTAATGGGGTGGATTCGAACAGAAAGATAGCAGAGAACGTGAAAATAAAGGGCGATTATCTAATGGGTCAGCCTGACTGTTCCCAGGTCTGCCTGAAATAAGAAGTTAACAATTAGAGTTCAGTGCAGAAAGAAATGAATGAAACTGTGAGAAAGAAATGGCACAAATACTACTAAATGCAGGGTCATTATTCCCGTCACCCTGCAGAAGAAATTATATCGGGATCTGTGTTCTCATCTGTTCTTCATTCCTTAAATCGAAAATACAATTTCTGCAATAAATTAATGTTGGTATTGGGCCAAAATGTATCCAGAATTGTTTTCACATATACACACACTGACACCCGGATACACTCTCTCCTTGTGGTGACGGTGGGTGGGCCCCATGTATTACCAGTGTGAAGGTGCTCTGAAAAGGTGGTGGTGATGATCCTCTCCCTTATAGAATCTTACAATGGAACAGCACAGAGGAACGCCATTCGGCCCATAGTGCCTATGCTGGTTCTTTGCAAGAGCTGTCTAAATCGTCCCATTCTCTTTCCCCATCACCCTGTAAATTTGAGCTGATGGCGCTCTGACCATTGATGACCAGTGTGTTGTTGCCCTGAGAAGACGCTACTGATGGAGCCCCTTTTAAACCCGCTGGTGATGGCACTCTCATTGAATTCAGCAGTCTCACATAAATTTCCTGATGGGATGGCAACGCAAATTAAAGATGTTTTGATCCTGTGGTAAATTTCAATGCCTTTCAGTTTACTGAAAAGTCTTCGACCTGTAACTTTCAAAGTTTCTGTAAAGGTGTAATTGGGCTATTCGGTCGTTCAATGAATTATATAGCTTCTCAAACAAAACAAAACAAGATGAACGCTCTGGCAGTCTTCTAACTGCGTGCTCACTTTTTCCTATCATGCTCCTGCTCTTCTGATTCTCTTGTAACCTACCCTCGCCCGCCTGCCTTATTCTTTTAACTGTAAATGATTTTCGATCAGTGGTCCTCCCGTTTGCTGGCTAAGCGTTTCCAATTTTCAAAAATGCATTCAGTGTTTTGACTGCTCCCATCCCCCTGAGGATAATGTGTCTCACAGATTTCCAGGTGTTTTTCTCTTAACAACATAATATGCATTAGACGATGTGTTGACCTGCTCCCCATCTCCCTGGTGATAATATTTCTCCCATGTACCGCTGTCTCTTTGTATACGCTGGTGATATACTATAGACAATGGGATAACGATTCCTGTCCTCAGTTGTGTTTACCGAGTAATCTTGAATATGTTACAGTTTCCCAACTATAATCTCACTGGTCTCTTTCTGTTCCTAGTTACACAATGTAAATACTGTGTGACTTCTTCCCAGTCACGGGGCCTCAGCATGCCGACCAACTTTTCCAGATAATAGTCAACTCCTGCAAATTCCCCTTTTACAGTGACCAGCCTCAGTGCTTCTCTAGGGTCCGTGAATCTTCTTCAATCCACTCAGTCATTTATTGAACATTTCCTGCATTTACCATTCAGTCTGTAACCACCCATGTCATGCCAGATTGTTTTTCCAGATAATCCACTGGTTCAAGGAATAAGGCGATGCATACCTTCTGAGGGAAACTAGGGGTGAACAATTAATGGGTGCAGAAAAATATCGCCAAAATGACGACAGTGGTTCAAGAAAACACCCCGCCATCCTCTCTGGCTAAATAGGGTTGTTTAGAAAATTCTGACGTGTCCGCGAACTGATATCCCGAAAATGAATCAAAACTATCTGTAACCGAGACTCTCATACCTGCCTATTCGTCAAGTTTATCTCTTACTGTCTCAGATAAATGTTCAGTCATACCCCTTTCTCAATCATACTATTTTTCCATACTCCTCATATCTGCTGATCCTTCCTTTCACTCTCTTATGCTTCCTGACAATTTCTGACTGCTCTCATTGTTGTTCTTGAAGAAGTTTGAATGCATTTCTTTGTGTAACGTTAGCCAAATCCCCTATATATACAGAGAACATGCATACTGTTCTCACACTTGTCTAGTCGGCCTCCTACTCCAGTTAAACTTCAGCTGATCGACAGTTCTGCTGCTGCTGTTATCTTGGCATGGACCGTCCCGCTGATCAGTTTCCCCTGCTCTCACTGTCTGGCGACTCCCGGATCCCAACGCCTCAAATTTCAGTGGTCGCACTGTTACCTTCCTGACGTTTAGACTAATGGTATTGGTGCCAAACTGTGAAGTTATTTTAACATTTTATACTTATGTTAACTAGCGATTGTACCGTATTACCACAAACACTAATAGAGAAATATTAATAATAACTAACAAACCCAACGGTGGTGAACTGAAACGGGACAAACGTGGGATATTCAAAGCCCAAAATTTAAACTCTTGAATGAATGACAAAGCCACGGACAGCGTTGGTTTAGGGCTTACCATAGATAGTTAATACAGAGAGTTCAAACGTACTTGCTTCTCATGGCAGATAATTAGGTGGGTCAAGAATCTATATAATTATATTATATCAAACTATTTTAGGTCCAATTTGAACAACATTCGCAATTAAGTGAGCTCTTGTGGATTTCAGAAGCAAATTAATTAATAAAATACAGTTATTGTAGCTTAAAACCACAAGCAAAGCGCCGGACAAAAGGAAATCACATCAAACAATACGGATTCTGTGCGTCAACAGCATTATCAGTAACTTCAGTGAATCAGTATTGCCTGTGTGGAGTTTGCAAGTTCTCCCTGTGTCTGCGTGGGTTTTCTCCGGGTGCTCCGGTTTCCTCCCACAAGCCAAAAGACTTGCAGGTTGGTAGGTAAATTGGCCATTATAAATTGCCTCTAGTATAGGTAGGTGGTCGGGAAATATAGGGACAGGTGGGGATGTGGTAGGAATATGGGATTAGTGTAGGATTAGTATAAATGGGTGGTTGATGGTCGGCACAGACTCGGTGGGCCGAAGGGCCTGAATCAATGCTGTATCTCTAAACTAAACTAAAACTTTTAGCAATCTATCTCTGCAACACTGCAGAAATAACCAAACACGCATCGAACATTTACAGTGCAGGTTCTTCTGGGCACTGTCTGGTGAATTTAAATATGAAAACGAATTCAGAATTTGTTCCACAGGTGACCAGGGTATGGAACAAATAGAAGGACATTAAAGAATTCAACAGGAGTAGGATTAGGCTAAACAACCAACCCACCCGACTTCGCCGTTCAATAAGATCAGGGCTGATCTACTGACCCAAATCCACTTTCCCAGCCTTTCCCCTGAGATTGGGAAATATCTCCAGATCTTTCATTAAACACTGTATTGCACGATATAAAAAGTATGAGACATTTGGAAAGAGTTTCAGAAACACGTCCGGATATTAAATACTCCAGGTAATGTGTGAATCATTTAGAAATAGACTGAGAAATACTAATTATTATATGTCACCGTGTATATATTTGTATGAAATACAAAGCATGATTTAATCTAAAAAGGCCTAGTTTTGAAGATTGTCGGTGATTCAATAAAACAGCTCTTACAGCAAATCCCCCTGAGATCAGTAGCATCATTTTTGGTGAGTGTAATTGATAACTCTATTAATAATTAGTGCAATTGAAGCAATATTGGTTCCACCCCCAGTTAATATATTACACAACATTTATAGTTCTTTCCGAACATTTCAAATGCTGTACAAACTATTTAATCTAATTCTCTGTATCACAGGGCACTTCACTAAGAATACAAGAGGCAATCCTGAACTGAATGGGGCTTACTGAAACAAAGAGTGTAATCAAGTAATAAGTCAGTTGATGAATAATCACCCTATTTCCAACACCATATTTGGGAAAGGGTAATGTGATAATTCACATGGTCCGGTAGCCATGTTGGTTTATTTTTATAATTTAAGTGCTGTCTGAAGAAAGATGCAACAGCAGCAGCAGAAAGGGCAGCAAAATCTATGCCTAAATAATTGCAGACTGCAACATGGTGAGGACTCCAAGCCTGTTCCATTTCGAACCCACCAATACTGCAAAGTGACCTCGTGGTAACGAGACTACAAGCAACCAAGTTGGTGGTCTGCAGAAATTCTATCCCTTCAAGAGAATCATGAAAGCCACTTCAGCACGTGACTCCGGCTGTTTAACTACACTTCAGGAGTGAAGCCGTCTTTTTCAAAAGGTCTGCATTGTGTCTTTTCGTAAACGAGCCATGTGAATTATGAACTATTATTTTGTTTATAAACTTTAAAAGTGCACTATTCTTTTCAACTGTACTTTGCTTACGTGTGTTTGTGTATGTCGCTGTGTGATTGAATAGCATACTGTTAGATTTCGTGGTGAGTGTTGAATGAACAGTCCAGAGGGTGTGCATTCGTGCAATGCAGGACATGTGAAGAGCAGTTCTGGTCTTCAAAGTGGAGCTAAAATGCTCACATGCAGGTTGTCTATTCGAAGAAGAATCACAAAAAAAAGAATAAAGTACGATGGACACACTGATGGACTGATAATAAAATGCTGCTAATGAGCCAATGTTACAAATGATTTGTCAATTGAGTATGCATGCTCTAATTGTGATTAAGAGCAGCTGATACTAATTGTGGAAAGATCAGGATACATATGGAATAACCAGTTTCCACCTGGGGAGGGGTACGGAGGTGCTGGTCCGGAGAAGGGAAATGCAGTCTACACTTATGCTGTATGGGGTATTGTGAATAAACCTATGTGGAAGTAAGACTGGTTCCTGCTTTGTCCTTAGACAGATGCATGTTTGCCAAATTTGGTAAATAATGGACCTACATTTTGTGCCTTCCCAGGATCAGATCGTGTAATTGGGATGTTTCATGCTCCTTTGTTGATCTCTGTCAGGGCGAGGGATTTGCCTGACTTCAGGCCGTGCAGGACAGGTGAACGAAATATTCTATGAGGCTATGAGTCCTTCTCTCTGGGCAATTCAATCCAATGAGGAAACTACTCACCGCAAAGTAAAACATCTGCAATAACTGCAACTCATGTAAGGGAGAGGCAGAAGGAAGTAGACATGTTTTTGCTGACAGATTTGCCTTGAAGTCTTTTTGGGGGTTTGTTGAATGTCAAGTTTGTAAGTGCAGAACTGATCCATCCTGATATTGTGCGAAATCAAACATAAAATCATATAACTATTTCGGAACAAAATGTAAAATTCGGATGTAAGGGAGAAACTGATCTTCCCGAGAATGGTAACGAAGTTATTGAAACAGAAAAATGTTTGTATTTACAAAGGATTGAATCTGATTCACCAGAGAGTCCGAGTGTTTGATTTCTGTTTGTCATGAATGTGAAATCTGTGGCAGCTTTGCCTTTGCAGCCAACTGGCATAGTCGGGGGTTTCTTGTTGCTGTTTTTAAGTAACCCATAAAATGCAATTAATTACTGGGGCGGGAATTGTATTACTTACTTTCCGTGGAACTCCTTCAATCTGTTGTCAGTCACTTCCAGAACTCTGTGCCAGAGCTGAACTGTTAACAGCTTTCTCAATCACCTACCAACTGGACCCTCAAACGACAGATCCATCAAGAAGAAGGTAATGATAGCCCTCCCATTGCCCCGACATGCACCACCGCAATTCCCCCGATACTATGACGTACTGCCAAATAGTGGGAAGAGATGGTTCATCGAACTCCCCAGAGTAAGGTTTGCAAGCCCCATGGTTCGACGGACAGCAGCAGAACTCTCCCTATTGTGTCCTCCCCTTTACAACATGTAACTAAGTATTGAAGGGGAATGAACGAGCCTGTATCAGATCCAATGACCCCTCCTCTTGTCCATCCATATATGATACAACCCTGCGTATTGTCCTTGTTTTCCTGTTCATTACAATGTATCTATTTGAAATTATCACAGCCAACCATGAAGCTCGTGGCTTGTTTCAACAAATAGATCAAGGACAGTTTGTACTTCCTTCATCTACCCTGTAATTTTCCACTTTCAATTATTCGGTCAAACATTGAAGCCAGGATTGACGAAATTTGGATGAATGACAAACAAGCTGAACCTGTCTTCATTCACTGCCAACTAAACACACCATAGATTTTGCATCGCTTGCATCAGGCTTGTGCTCATAAAAGGACATTGAAAATCACATCACACATTTGCCAGGAAATTGCCAAGTGCAGCAAGTGAGAAACTAACGACCTCCCCTTGATATTCATCATCGTGGTCAATTTCCACTTACCACATTATCAACATCCTAGGCATTCCCTTTGATCAGAAATTTAACTGGGCCAGCCAGATAAATATTGTTGCTCCAAGAAAAGATCAGGCGCTGGAATTTATGCAACAAATAACTCATCCACTGCCTCTTAGGTTCGCAAACTACAAAGGCATAAGTCAGAAATAATGGAATGCTCTCCATTTTCCTGGATCTGTGCCGCCTCCAGCAAAACTCAAGCGCCGCAGTAAGATCCAAGTAAGTGAACGCACTTGATGTGCACCTGATGCACCACGTTAACACTGAACTCCTTCCACCACTGCACACAGTGGCTGCTGTGTGTTATCTTTGGACTCTTTATCTCGAGAGACAATGTGTAAGCGCCTGGACGTGGTCAGTGGTGTATGGAGCAGCGCCTGGAGTGGCTATAAAGGCCAATTCTACAGTGACAGGCTCTTGCACAGGTGTTGCAGAAAAATTTATTTGTCGGGGCTGTTACACAGTTGGCTCTCCCCTTGCGCCTCTGTCGTTTTTCCTGCCAACTACTAAGTCTCTTCGACTCGCCACACTTTCGCCCCGCATTTATGGCTGCCTGCCAGCTCTGGCGAACGCTGGCAACTGAGTCTGACGACTTGTGATCAATGTCACAGGATTTCATGTCGCGTTTGCAGACGAAATTTAAAGCGGAGACCTGGACGGCCGGTGGGTCTGACACCAGTGGCGAACTCGCTGGACAATGTGTCTTTGGGGATCCTGCCATCTTCCATGCGGCTCACATGGCCAAGCCATCTCAAGCGTCGCTGACTCTGTAGTGTGTATAAGCTGGGGATGTTGGCCGCCTCGAGGACTTTTGTGTTGGAGATACGGTCCTGCCACCTGATGCCAAGTATTCTCCGGAGGCAGTGAAGATGGAATGAATTGAGACGTCGCTCTTGGCTGACATACGTTGTCCAGGCCTCGCTGCCATTGAGCAAGGTACTAAGGACGCAGGCTTGATACACTCGTACCTTTGTGTTCCGTGTCAGTGCGCCATTTTCCCACACTCTCTTGGCCAGTTTAGACATAGCAGTGGAAGCCTTTCCCATGCGCTTGTTGATTTCTGCATCGAGAGACAGGTTACTGGTGATAGTTGAGCCTAGGTAGTTGAACTCTTGAACCACTTCCAGAGCGTGGTCGCCAATATTGATGGATGGAGCATTTCGGACGTCCTGCCCCATGATGTTCGTTTTCTTGAGACTGATGGTTATGCCAAATTAATTGCAGGCAGCCGCAAACCTGTCGATGAGACTCTGCAGGCACTATTCAGTGTGAGATGTTAAAGCAGCATCGGCAGCAAAGAGGAGTTCCCTGATGAGGACTTTCCATACTTTGGACTACGCTCTTAGGCGGGCAAGGTTGAACAACCTGCCCCCTGATCTTGTGTGGAGGAACATTCCTTCTTCAGAGGACTTGAACGCATGTGAAAGCAGCAGGGAGAAGAAAATCCCAAAAAGTGTGGGTGTGCACCATACACAATTTCACAACGCAGGAAGTGACTAATTTTACTTCGACAGCTCCTTTATAGCACGCGACCTCTAACACCTTAAAGGGTAAGGGGGCGGACGCATGGAAACATGGACACCTGCAAGTTCCCTCAAGCCATACACATCCTGAGTTGGAACGACGTCACCATTTCTTCACTATTGCTGGGTAAAAATACTAGAACTTTCTTTCTAATTGCACTGCCGGTGAGTCAAAAGCAGATGGAGCCTCGGGTTTCAAGAAGGTGGCTCTCCATCACGTTCTCAAGGCAAACAAAAGATGGATCACAAATCCCAGCCTCGCAAGAAATGCCCTCGTCCAAGTTACAAGAAGGAAGAGCCTTCAACTTGCGACCTCAGGCTAAGCCCACGTTGGTGCCCCAGCCAGCCCGGAAATCAGCATCCTCCCCTTGTATCCAAGCCATCAGAAACCTGCTGTTGATCACCTCTGAAATATTGGCTGCTCTCACACTTTGCTTCCACAACCGTAATCCAGCCTTCCTCACCTCGACTCTCAATCTCCATACTGCTCTCCTTCCCAAGTAATCCATTTCCTTCCACTGCAACCTACAGGCATACCGAATGCCACAGCTCAGATCCTAATCTGGTCAAGGACGCATACCCTTGAACTCTGCCTTCTTGCCAAATTCCACATTTTTGCAGTGGTTCCAGTGAATCAATTTGAAGAACTTTGTCAATTCCTAATATTAATGTCGTGGTCGACTTCCCGGCCAGCTCAGTGATCAACCACAGCCATAGATCTCTGTGCACATTCTCCACCGTTTATGAATAAGTGGTCTCCCAATTAAAATGGTAATGAGGAGGAATTTCTTCTCTTGAAAGTTCCATCACATTTAGAATTCTCTTACCCAGAAGGCAGTGGAGCCTGCGTCATTGAATGTATTCAAGGTTGGTTGAGACGAACTTTTCATTTACGAGGGAGTGAAGGCTTATTGTTGTCTGGCAGGAAATTGGAATTACAGCCATGTTCAGATCAGCCATTATGGTATTGAATGGCAGAACATGATCTGTGGGCTGAATGGCCGACTCCCGCTTTTATTTCTAAAGACCTTGTCATCATAGGTGCATCTCTTGCACTTGAATAGAAAGAAGCCGCAGGCAAGGAGATTAGATCTTGGGTGTGATGTAAGAATGAACAAAGATATTTTGTTCGCGATTTTAGTTGGACATGGTGGAAATGGAGGAGGATGATGTATTGAAGGTGGAGGCATTGGACTGGAAATTGAGATTAAGTGAATTAATATCCTGGTTCTGTAAGGTAGGGAAGGAGGTGAGGACAGTCACTCGGGTGATGGAACAGATACCGCTGAGGCCTCTGCAAAACTAATGTGAGGAATGCACGGTTAACGTGAAATGAAGAGACTGCAAAAGCTCTGCGATGGAAGATGGCAGCGTTGGGACAAACAGAAGGCGATGAGGATACTGAAAGAATGGAAGTTATTATTTACACAAAGCAGAGTTGGAGGATATATCTGTGGGAGTTGGTGGATCACAGTAACTGTTGATGCAGAGCCTGTCCATTTAAATGGAGAGAGGGAATTCATGAAAGAGAAGTGAAGGGTCACAGATGGACCGTTTTCAGGCGAGGGACGGACAGATATTTCAATGCAATTGTGATTAAATTTTCGAGCTCAATGTGAAAGAAGGCTTTGACACAAATCCAATCATCAATGTATTGGATAAAGAGGTGGAAAAGGGAACCACACTAGCTAAGAGCTTGTGAGGGATAGAACGATATTGAAAATCCTGACATTGTGCCCAGTTCTAGGCACAAAACTTGCGGAACAATGTGTCGGCTTTAGAGTGGGTGTAGAAAATGATCAAGAGAAAATTTCCAAGTGTGACAGTTGTTTTATGCCGACAGATTAGAGAATCAAATTGAGAGAAAGGTTGATCGAGTGGTTAAAAAGCACGGTCGGATTAAACAGAATGGGCACAGAGAAACTGCTCTCATTGGCAGACGTAGCGAAAACCAAAGGACACATACATAGAATCAATGGCGACATAAGGGAAAACGTATGTTTCCACAGCACGTGTTGAGGATATGAAAAGAACTGCCTAAGAGTGTGGTGAATACCGATTGAATCAGAAGCGAACTGAATAATCAACTTAAGAGAAAAGCAATGCAGGTCAGTGAGGAGGAGATGTGGAAGTCAGATTAGCTGAGGTGCCCGTGCAGAAAACAGACACAGAGAAGACAAACCAAATGGCCAAATGCAGTGTTGCAACCATTCTATGTTCCTTTTTTATTTGAATTTATGAATTGTTGAACAGAATTGTACAGCTAATGAGGGCACCCAAAGTGTAGACGAATATCCCTGAGAGGCTACTCTGACGTTAGGAATTTAATTTTTGAATTGTCATGCAGAGTGAAGGTCTTCACTGAAACAACATGAAATCCACAGATGGGACTCATGATTTTTCGAGGACTTCCTTGATTTCTCTTTAACACAGCTTCCACTTATGATTAGTTGCTTGTTGTGATCAGATTTGCCCAGTCTTGGGGGGTGGGGATGGGGATGGGTCCACTTCAATTTCAGTGAAAAATATATTCCATCTACAGGGAATTAACACAACTGTCCTAATCTGTTTGTTCAAAGATTAAGAAAAACTGTTTGAACAATTTTGCAACATCAGTATCCCCATGGAGATCCGGGAGGGTATAAAATTAATGCACTGGGAATGTGTCACCTCAGAATGTATTTCAGAGATATAACCTGCAGCACGAACAGATCGATCATTCCGAGCAGAAAATGCACCAACCAATTCAATGGGTGAGGAAAATATTCTGTCTGATCCTTGCTATCATTGGCGTTCCTGGTAAGTATCTCTAACCAATGAAGTTTTGCAAATCTGTGTATGAGCTGTTTTCTTCCATTACCATGGGAATAATAATACTACATGAGATCGAATGGTTACAGTTAGACAGACACATATTCAGTAATATAATTGCATTAATTTCCTGAATTATCTGTGCAGTTTGAATCTGTTGTCTCAACTGTTCCTAGCTCAAGGCACACTGCATTGTAAAGTTATTGAATTATGTGGAATGTTGTGTTCTGTAGAATCACAGCTCAAAGCAGCAGAATATCAGAGGGTAAGGATTACTGCAATTATCTGTTAATGTAGAATTATACAGTGTGTGTGCACTAACTGGTGTGGAGCCCCTGACTTCAGTGATCATGTACAACTGGGAGTCTCTGTCACTCGAGAATTACACTGCTTGTGGCTGACTAACTGGTGTGGACAAAGTAACACAAGGTACCATGTATTTTCTGGAGTATCTGTCATTGTATTCAATGCTGGTCCCCATCTTACTCTTACTCGAAGTAGAGTTGTTGACAGCACTATTAGATGCTGATTAATCGACTTCCCGAGCACGGTCCTGAGAAGCGTTTGGTCATGAGTGCACTGCAATAATAAATAATCCTCTTCAATATTATGAATAATACTGATGACTATGACTTGTTAATAGACAAGTTACCGATTTTACAGCACAGAAACAGGACATTTGGCACAACTAGATCACGACTGTATTCCCTCTCTACACGATGCTCTCTTCATTCCCGCTCATCTAATTCCATCTGTATATCCTTCCAATCCTGTCTCCCTCATTTTCTCACCTCGCTTCTTCTTTTTTTTCCCATTGCAACTTCCACGTTCTCAGCACTCCAAGTAAATAGGTCTCTCTTGAATTCCATCGTGCATTTATTGATGATCATCTTATTTTGAGGAAATACTGAACTGGTCACCAGCAAAGGTGGACATATCAGGTCCACGTTTTCCTTCTCTAATCCCTATATAATTTCAAACGCCTCTATTTTTTGGACACACATACTTCTCTTATCAAAAGAATCGAGCCACAACATATCCCGATAATTATAATCTCTCAGTTATTGTATTTTTCGTAAAGAATGGGTGCACCTGTTGGTTACCCTGGATAATTTAATCATGTGTAGCCCAGAAGAGTACATTATTATTTATGTGTTCAATCACCGCCTTTCTAATATGTTAATGATATTCCTGTAGAAATGAAAGCCTGTGCGTTGATCATATTTGCACTGTCTCATGCAAATCCCTGTTCAATTTCAATCATTTATACATCAGAAGGAATGGCCAAAGACGTATGAGTGCCTCCTATCCGAGGGACTGATTCGAATCAGGCTGAAATTACTTCAATGCCAGGGAGTGATTCGAGCCAGGGATGGGTTCCGACAGTGTGAGTTGTTGAAGACTGGGTAATGTTCACCAATCTACCCGTTTTTTGGCTCCTCGTCACTATAATGAACTGGATGACCAGCGTCCGGTGAGCAGTTGTTCGTCCCTTCCTGGATTTGTTAAATCTGGAAGTGCTGGTGTTGGAGGCAGGTTGGTGCCATGGACCCGATCTGACCTGATCCCAACCCACACGGTTTTTTGTGCGAAAATCCTTCCGGCTTGTGTTTAGAAGTGGAGAATGTTTTTCTGTTTTTTCAGTAATTCGCAACCACTTCTCCTTTCTCTCCATTACAGTTAATTTAGTGTCAATTGTAATCCTGTCCAAGGGAAATTGTGGACTCTCCACCTGCACCACTCGCTACCTGCTGGCCATGTCAACGGCGGATCTGCTGGTCATTATCACTGAGATCATACTCCGGAGAATCACTAACCTTTATTTCCCATTAAATTTCTTGGACCTCACCTCTGTGTGTCGCCCTCTCTCTCTCCTGATCCGTGCAGCCATCGACTGTTCCGTCTGGTTCACCATCACTTTCACATTTGATCGATTTGTCACCATTTGTTGCCAGAAGCTGAAATCAAAATATTGTGCCAGGAAAACTGCGACTGTGGTTCTAACAACTACCGGCATTCTCCTCTGTCTAATAAATATTCCCATCTACTTTAGATTTAAACCTAGAGGGGTCATCGACGATGTACAATGGGGCTGCTCTAACAAGCCAAGCTATTTTACTGACCCTCTATGGATTGGATTTGCAATGTTTGAAAAAGTTTTATCACCATTATTGCCATTCATTTTAATTCTGTTGCTGAACGCTCTGACGTTCAGACACATTTTAGTGACCTATCGTGTTCGTCAGAGACTGAGACGTCAGAGCAAGAAAGATAATCACAGTGACTCTGAAATGGAGAGAAGAAGGAAGTCTATGATTTTACTCTTCACCATATCTGGCAGTTTCATATTTCTGTGGCTGGTGTATATTTTATATATCTTTGATGCTGGTTATTTCTTAGATGATGATTCTTACTATACCTTTGAAGATGTGTCATATATGCTGCGGAATTTAAGTTGCTGTACAAACACATTTATATATGTGGCCACTCAGTCCGAGTTCAGAGAGCAGTTAAAGAGCGCGGTGAAATATGCAGTTACATCAATTATTAAATTAATTCATAAACAAAGCAACTGAGACCAGCTTAAAGATCAAGTGGTTAATGGACAAGAGGTGACCGCTGGAGATCAAGAAGAAAATGGCCTGCAGGAGTAAAGACAAAAACTGGAGCTGTTAGTGGCGGGAAGAGGGGGTCCAGAGCAAGAGGATCGGTCGTAAATTAGCAGAAGTCAAAAAAAGATAATGAGCATAGAGCAAAGGGAAAGAGATGACCTTCGTAAAGGGGTCAGGAGGAGAGTGATTGTAATCCATTAAGGAACTCATGTGAAAGAAGCTTAAACTGGATATGACACCGATCATTAAACAAGAACCATGCAGTTTAATAAGATTGCGAACTGACTTGATCAATTAAATATATCTGCAGTAGAAAACATTTATAATTAAAAACAACGTTGTTTTTTCCTGATATTGCATTAGACACAACGCTGGCACCCTGGGAAGGTTGAGGTAAATTGTTTACGGCAGTTGGCATTGTTGATAAGAAGAGGAAAGATTGATGTACAATTGCTTTGTATCTACAAGGATGTGTTGTTTGTTCAAACAATGAAATGTTAACTCTTGGAGCCGAGGAAATAAGAGATGGACATGCATTTAGCATACTTCAGTCTAATTACAGAGGTGCAGTGTCAGCAGATGAACCTCATGTTAAACTAATGGAAGCGTTAATTCAAAGGATATCACAATGATGAATCGGAAGCCCAAAAGATGGAAACTCGGAGTCTTTGCTGGTACAGTTTACAATGGTGTCTGTGGATTAATTATTCTGAAACACAGTTCCACGTAATGTCAATTCAGAGACTGGAGAACAAAGGGATCGCCTGTGCTGGCAACATTCAATGAATCCTGGCCTTGAAGGATAAGAAACTTGTATGTTGTCTTCAGTGCTTTTTTGTTAAGTATTTATAACATCTTGCTTAATAAATTATACTGGATTCAAAAGTAGCCGTTATTTGTAACTTGTTAGGTCAGGCACAACTGAGGACACCATTGTAATAAATTGAAAATTCAGAACCGAGAATTTTTAAATAAAAGTGTTTAAGCCTCAAAACTCCAAAACATACAATGGTGTAACTTGGGGCCAGTCGTTGAAAAAGGCTAAACCGAAATGATTGCCTGTGAAGTTGAGTGGAATCTTGCTCTGATTAGTCTGACCAACTTTTTTCATTCAAGGAAGGGAGTCCATAAGGGGAACAACCAGACATAGATCCGCAAGACCGGAGAATAAGATGAATTACGAGGTAAAAGATTGGCCAAAAACATGGAACGAATATCAGTAGAAAAGATGAATAACTTAGTATTTTAACCTTCCAAGAACCATGGAATCATAGAAACATAAAATGTTTAAGGCACAGAAAGAGGCCACTTTGACCCATCGTTTGTGTGCCAGCCGAAAAAAGGATCCACCTATTCCAATCCCACCTTCCAACATTTCGTTCTTAGCCCTGCAGATTATGGCATCTGAGGTGCATATCAAGACTCCTTTTCAATGAGTCGAGAGTCTCTGCCTCAACTACTCTTTCAGGCAGTGAGGTCCAGATCACGTTTTTCGTCATCTACCCTCTATTTTTCCAGCAATCAGTTTAAAACTGTGCCCCCTCGTCACTGAGCTCTCTGATATGGCGAATAGATTCTTCACCTCCACTCGATCTAGGCTTCTCAAGATGTTGTACATTTCAATCAGATCTCCCCTCACCCTTCTCTGTTCAAAGGAGAATAACCCCAGCCTATCCAATATTTCCTCCTACTTGCATTTTTCCAGTCCTGGCAACATCCTCGTAAATCTCCTCTGTACTCTCTCTAGTGCAATTACATCCTTTCTGTAATGAGGTGACCAGAACTGCAGACAGTACTCAAGTTGTGGCCTAACCAATGAGTTATACAGTTCCAGCATAACCTCCCTGCTCTTATATTCTATACCACAGCGAATAAAGGAAAAGATTCCATATGCCTTCTGAACCACCTTATCGACCTGTCCTGCTACTTTCAGGGATCTGTGGACATTGACGCCAAGGCCCCTCACTCCCTCCACACTTCTCAGTGATTTATCATTTAAAGTGTACTCCTTTGTCTTGTTTGACCTCCCAAAATGCATCACCTCGTATTTCTCCGGCTGGAATTCCATTTGTAACTTGTGTGCCCATCTGACCAGACCATCAATATCTTCCTGCAGTCTACAGCTATCCTCCTTGCTATCCACAAAACAGCCAATCTTCGTCTCGTCTGCAAACTTCTTGATCATGAGGTCTACATTTACATCCAAATCGTTAAGATATACCACAAAAAGCAGTGGACCAGTATTGAGCCCCCCGGAATACCAATGGAAATAGCCCTCCTGTCATTAAGACACCAATCAACAATTACCATTTGTTTCCTGCCACAAAGCCAATTTTGTGACCACATAGGATTTTGTGATAATTACTGTTCCTGAATTACCACGTGTATCTGGACAGAAGGAACTTATCTGGCTCCAAGCCAAATGGACCTTGTGTTCTTTGTTTCTCTAAAGAAGTGGACCATATGGTCACAAAGATCAATCAACACCAGCAGCTTAAGACTTCTGCAACATTTATGACAGCATGGTAATATTTTGATCTGAAGATTTGGCCTTATTTTTTTTTAAAGTCAGGAATTGCCATTAATTCATTCATACATTTGTTTCCATTTGTAATCTTTCTGGAGAAAGTCTTTGTAGTTATTTGCAGATAGCTCGCATAACAACTGTGGACAGTAGTGTCTCTGATAAATTCATCTGAAACAACGAAACATGGAAATGATTGTTTAAGACATTTAAATCAATAATAAATAAATTAATATGAGTTGCTATTCCAAGCACTCTAAAGGAAATCTCCCTGAGTTTAAAGGGATATACACATACGTAATTTTCAAAAAAGTTGATGGGAATACTGTCTAGGTGGGAGCTGAATATTAAGGAAAACCTCCTTTTAAGATAATTAAATGAAAGATATTATCAATTGATGACAGCATTATTTGAATTTGGGAAACTTAGTTGAAAAAATAATCAGTATGATTCGGTACATTTCCGATCAACAGTAAAGGGGTATCTGAGGTAAATAATAAGCCAGCGTGCATAATCAATTGTTTTAATTGTATGTACTTACATGATAATAGTTTAGGAATTAACAGCACACCTGTGAAAGAATAATGACTATCATCGAGTAAGGTGATCAGCAGGTGGGGTGACAGTCTTCAATCTGAGGGGTGTCAATGAAGTTTTAACAGATAATAACATTCTTCATCGTGAGTAGTCACTTCGGGTTATGATATTTTAGAAGGTAAGAACATGCAAAATTTGTGCAGATCACAGCACTCATGAGCTAGAGAACAGAAAGAGTGGTCAACAACAATAATCAGATGAAGGAGGAGGCAGATTTTGTCCAGTGGGGAATTGGAAGTTCTTGGAATGGTGTTTTAAAATGACTAACGTTACTTAATCCTCATAATAATTAATCAGTGGACTCATTAGGAAAGGAATTAGTCAATGTCATATTTTGTGAATGGTAACATGATTAGTAACTGGTTTGTAACTTTTCCTTGGATTCACAATTAAACATCCATCCACAATATAAATGTGTTAACGTGGGGTAAAATCAGTTGAGCTGCGTTTATCTTTACATAGGCAACTGTTTTGTTGCAACATGCAATAAGTCATTTGAGTTATAAGAGAATCCATTTTCTGTTTTAACCTAACTTACATCAAGCAAATATGAGAGAATATATTTGAGTATGACCACTGGGATTTAGAAGTGCAACAACAGCTGAGACAAAGACAAAGGAATGATTATTGGAGGAACCAAATGAACAGACAAACAATACATGGCAAAGCCTGGAATAAAATGGAATGTCGATTCTTGAAAGAAAAAATAAGCATTTTAAATATTGTATTGGATAACAAAGTTTCTTCAATGCGCAACAGTTGGTGCAAAACAGTTGTTAGAGAATAACTCTAAGTATCTGGTTTGGAAAGTAAAGGTAAAGGGAAAGTTCTAAAGTTTTTTTTTTAATACAGTAGGTCGTTTCTTTTAGTGACCCAAGGTCCTTTGTGTAAATAATCTAATTGTTGGGTAATTTAAGGGTATAAATGAAAGGGGAACTTATGGCAGGGCAGCTCGGCAACCTGGAGTGCTCCTCTTGAGTGACATGGGAAGTCAGGGATACTTCCAGTGTCCAGGGCGAAGACGTGTGCAGGAGGTGTCTCCAGCCGCAGCTATTCGAAATCCGCGTTTCGGATCTTGAGCGGCAGTTGCGGACACTGTGGAGCATCTGCGAGGTTGATATCATCGTGGATAGCACGTACAGGGAGGTGGTCACACTGCAGCTTAAGACTGCTCATGTAGAAAGGGAATTGGGTGACCCCCACATGCAGAGTAGAAGAACTAGGCAGATAGTGCAGGTGTCCCTTTGGTCCATTTCCAATTCTAACAGATGTTCCACTTTGGATACTGTTGGAGGAGATAGCTTCTCAGAGGAACGCGGCAAAAACCAGGTCCGTGGCACCACCGGTAGCTCAGCTGCACAGCAGGGTAGGAAAAAGAGTGGGGGAATTATTGTGATGGGGGATTCTATCGGAAGGGGTACAGACACGCGTTTATGTGTCCGCATAAGTGACGCCAGGATGGTATGTTGCTTGCCTGGTGAAGGATCTCACGGAACGGCTGCAAGACATTCTGAAGGGGGAGGGTGAACAGTCAGAGGTTGTAGTCTCATTGCTACCAGCGACATAAGTAGAAAGAGGGATGAGGTGATGCAACAAGTATTTAGGGTGCTAAGTAGCAAATTAAAAAGCAGGACCGCAAACGTTCTAATCTCTGGATTACTCCCAGTGCCACGTGCTAGTGAGTATAAGAATAAGAGGATAGAGCATATGAATGCATGGCAGGAGGAAGGGCGTTAGTTTCCTAGACCACTGGGTCTGTTTCTGGCAAAGGTGGGACCTGTACAAGTTCGATGGGTTGCACCTGAACTGCAATGGGACCAACATCCTTGCTGGGAGTTTTGCTTGTGCCGTTCGGGCGTGGGAGTGGTTAAACTAATTTGGCAGGTGGATGGGATACAGAGTGGAGGTACAGTAGGGGTGACATACAGTCAAATATAGACGAGAAACTGAGTGAGACTGGAAGGCTCAGCAAATATAGAGCAGGACCCTTGACTGGTTCCCTTCGACATGAATCAATGAGTCGTTCCAAGGCTGGCGGGAGGGTTCAGGGGTGACCAGAGAGAACCCCGACCTTGACAGCGCTTTGCAAACAGAAAACCAACATTGCATTGGCAGTGATATTAATAAAACCCTTCGGAAGACAGAAGGAGGCCATTCGGCCCCTGGAACATGACCCACCCATTCAATCAGGTCATGGCTGATTTGCTTCTTGTCCACATCAAGCTGTCTCGGCTCCGTAAATATTAATACCCTTTCCTAACAAATCTTTACCAGTAATCAGGAATTAATGCCACTGCTTGTTAACACTCGGGAATTCCTTTTCACAACCTCTCTGTCTCTCTTCCTCTCATTCCTACTTAAAGACATTCCTTAAAACTAACCTTTTTGACCAAGCTTTTGGTCATCAGCCTTAATCTCTCCTCATGTGTGTTTGGTGTCAGATTTTGTTTTAAAATGCACCCTGCATAGTATTTTTGGGACATTTAATACTGGCCTTCTCCCCCACCCCATCTCTATGCCTCGCTCTCTCTCTCTCTCCTCGCCTCGAAGGCAAGGATATCCTTCCTGAACACCAACATTGAACAATTTCTCACCATTGGAAAAATGTTCTGTGTTTCTATTCTTCCTGCCGAAGTGAAGAACCTCACATTTCTCCACATGATATTCCAGCTTCCAATATCTTGCCCACTCACTTCACCTTTCAATCTTCCTTTGCAGTCTCTTCGTGCCCTCGTCACAGCTTACTGTCCCACCAAACTTTGCATCATCAGCCCATATAAACCCAACATAGGCAGCATTTGAGAGAGGCACTTTTGTTCTGACAAGTATAATGATACAACTAGTTGATATTTTGTGCAGGATATTTCGGTATATTCATCGAAGTTGTTCAGATGAAAGCTCTTTATTAAGGGATTATTGGAACATAGGAAGGTAGGAACAGGATTAGGCCATTCAGCCCCTCCAGCCTGTCTCACCATTCAATGAGATCATGGCTGATCCGCAGCCTAACTCCATATACGTGCCTTTGGCCCAAAGCCCTTAACATATTTGTTTAGCAAAAATGTATCTCAGATTTAAAGCCAACAACTGTTCTGGATTCAACCGCTGTTTGTGGGAGAGAGTTCCAAACCACTACCACCCTTTGCGTGAAGAAGGGCCTCCTAACATCTCCCCTGAATGGACTGGCCCTACTTTTTAGACTATGTCCCCTCGTTTTAGAATCTTCGAACAGTGGAATTAGTTTATCTTTATCTAGCCTGTCTTTTCCTGTGAATGGCTTGAAGACTTCAATCAGATTACCCCTCAACCTTCTAAATTCGAGCGAGAAAAGGCCTAATTTGTGTAATCTCCCCTCGTAACTTAACCCCTGTAGTCCAGGTGTCATTCTAGTAAACCTACATTTCACTCCCTCGAAGGCCAATATATCCTTCCTCAGGTGTGGTGCCCAGAACTGCTCACAGTATTCCAAGTGGGGTCTAACCAGGGTTTTGTACAGCTGCAGCATAACATCTGTGTCTTTATTCTCCAGTCTTCTCGATATAAAGGCTGGCATTCCATTAGTCTTTTTGAATAATTTCTGCACTTGCTTGCGGCATTTTAAACATCTATGCACCTGAACCCCCAAGTCTCTTTGGTCATCCACTGTACTTAACCTCTTTCCATTTAGAAGTACCCTGCTCGATACTTTTTTGGTCCAAAATGGATAACCTCACACTTGCCCACATTGAAATCCATCCGCCACAGTTTTTTTTTCCATTCACCTGGTCTGTCTATATCTCCTTGTAACTTTATGCTATCATCTAGACTTTCTGCAATGCCGCCTAACTTCGCATCATCAGCAAATTTGGATATATGACTTACGATGCCATCATCCAAGTCGTTAATGAAAAATGTGAATAATTGAAGCCCCAACACAGGTCCCTGTTGGACACCACTAGTTACATCCTGCCAATGGGAATACTTACCCATTATCCCCACTCTCTGTCACCGACCACTCAACCAACTTCCTAACCATGTCAATAATTTTCCCTCAACTCCCTGGGTGTCTACCTTAATTAACAGTCTCTTATGTGGGACTTTATCAAATGCCTTCTGGAAAGTCCATATGAATAACATCCATCGACATTCACCTGTCCAGTACCTTAGTCACCTCTTTAAAAAAAAGAGTCAATGAGATTTGTCAGGCATGACCTCCCGTCATGAATCCACGGTGGCTGTCCCTGATTAACTGAAATTTTTCTCGGCGTCCAGTCACGGTATCCTTGATTATATCCTCCAGCAACCTGCCCACCACAGATGTCAGGCTAACTCATCTGTAATTTCCTTGGTTTCCCCTTTCACTCTTCTTCAAAAATGGAGTGATATGTCCAACTTTCCAGCCCAGAGGGACCACTCCTGAATCTGGGGAACTCTGAAAGACTATAGTTAGGGTATCTACAATGTGCTCACCTACTTCCTTTAACACCATCGCATGGAAACCATCAGTATCTGGAGATTTCTCACTATTGAGTTGCATTAATTTCTTTGTTACTGATGTTTTACTGAACGTTAATTGTATTAAATCCCTGGCACCTATCGGCTATTAATTTTTAGGTATTGCCGGTAAGTTATCCTCCTTTTCAACTGTAAATACTGAGGAAAAGTAATTGTTCAACATGTCTGTCATTTCTGCATTAATAATTACAATATCTCCATTTTCAGCTTTTAGTGGGCCTACATTGCTCTTGACCACCTGCTTTCCCTTTATGTAACTATAAAATTTCTTCTTATTGATTTTGATGTCCCTTGAAAGTTTCATTTCATAATCTCTTTCAGTAACTGTGTGACCCTTTGCTGATCTTTGTATTTATCCAATTCGGCCGGATCTGTGCTGTGTTTTGCATTTTTGTAAGCCCTTGCTTTTACGTTTGTATTTTCCCTAATCTCTTTGGTTGTTCATGGCTGTTTTTTCTGTGAAGTGGAGCTTTTTCCTCTCAGGGGTATATACTCGCTCTGTATTGCGTGAAATGTTTCTTTCAATAACTCCACTGTTATTCAGTTGTTTGACCCATGAAGCGATCTTCCCAGTTTACTGTGGAAAGTCTCTGTCTAATCCTGGGAAAGTCAGCCTTACCCAAGTCTAAAATTCTAGCAGCTGATTCGTGCATTTCACTTTCAAACGATACCTTTGATTTCAATCATGTTGTGACCACTAATTGATAAATATTCACACCTGTTAGGTTGCTAATTAAATTTGGCTCCTTACTCATAACTAAATCTAATATTGCCTCTCCCCTTGTTACATCGAGGACA